>NW_008795702.1:1057884-1140708 GCF_000699145.1 Aptenodytes forsteri | reverse complement strand
GAGAAAGTTATGCACACATATGAAGATCCTAAATGTAATTTTTTTTTCCTAAAGTGTCAACAGTTAAAAAGATATATTTACTATTCCTGACCTTTAGAACAGAAAGCTCAGAGCATCTGTCAGATATACAAGTTCTTCTCAAACAGCTGACAAAAACATGTAGAAGTAGATCTACTTTAAAGTCTTGAGCTGTCTGAAATATCTTTACCAACAGGAGTGCCTCTGAAGCAGTTCCATCAAGCCTCATTGATATATACTCAGAATGACTGAAATCAGAGAGACTCCTGAAATAAGTGAGGTCGGAAGGGACCTCAGTACCTTACCTAGTCCAATGTCCTGCTCAAACCAGAGCAAAACCTGGCATTACCCTGTGCTGGGTGCCTTGTCCAATCAATTTTTAAATATCACCAGGAATGGAGGTACCAGCCTCTGCTGACATGTCAGTAGGCATGAGGCAAAACTTCAAATATTTATTTAATAACAACTTACACATAGGCTTATGTCATCAGCCAATAACTAAAGTGGAACGTCTACTTTTTAGCTATAGCATTTAACTGTTCTTCATGACATGGTCTCCTTTGTAAAAAGAAATAGCTGTGGTATGTCAGATACTACCCCGTGGTAACTCTTGGTAAATGCTCTCAATTCAGTCTAGACCACTACATAATGGTGTATTAAATGACTTAGTAAAGATCACTGAATCTAGCCATGGATGATCCTTTGAAGATACTTTTAGGTTTTGCATCATTTTAATCTGACCACATTCATCAATGCCTTACTAATATTTAGTTTCTTTTAAATTAACGTCATTCACTAGAACTGCCTCAAAGGCTCTTCAGAAGTTGGTGCAGTCAGCCTGGACAGAATTCATTCCAAGTACTGATGGTTTGTTCTGACCATTTGATCTGAAAATCCTCCGTGCACAGAAGAAATTAGCTTTTCCTAAATTCAACTCTAAAAGTCAGCATGAAAATTCCCATTTAACTTCATTGAGAGCAAAGTAGCATTAGGCCCTTCTGAAAACCTACTCTGAAGACATACTGTTTAGCCCAAAGCTACCCCTAGAACAATTCACTTTATAAGTGAATATGACAAACCCCCAAAAGTATCTATTAAAAGATACTAGGTTTTATTACGTAAGAACTGGAAGTCTTCTGCATAGAGTTTGCCTCCTTTAGTTGGTTCAATAAAGATTTTGATCACTGGCCTTTAAATAAGGGTAAAAATACTAGGTATTCTCTTCAGACATCTGCTTGAAAAGATGTGGTATTACATGACAAAGATTTAATTCATGCTTGACCATTAGCTGGCTGTAATTTGTGTTTCAGGTATAAAATGAAAGAGCTTACTGGGGAAACACTAGAATACCTTCCCCTCTATCCCTGCTCTGAACTGGGAAATCAGGTCCATTTTTAAACTTACTGATGTGTATATATACCTCATCAATAGAAATTCACTGATTATTATGACAGAATAGGGAGAGAACTGCATTTAAACACAAACCAAAACTAAATGAAAGTGATCTGTACCCTCTTTATCCCTCTTATAAATCACAAGTCTCAAGTTAGGCTATATATTTCCATGATTGTCAGGGATATTAATGATGAAATACTTTCTATTTTATACCTTGTTACATACTTATTTTCATATCTTGTTCCTTTTTAAATCCAAGAAAAATACCATTTATTACTCAATTTAGAATATATCAAAATGAAATAGGTATATTACTTTTCCAATACATACATTCTTCAATACTTGTATAGAAAGACACAAAATTAAATGCTTAAGTCAGTACATTGTCAAGCAGGTATTATTTTTGGAGTGCTGATGGAAACAAGCCTTTACAGAAAATATTTTGGTTTGCTTCTCAACTACATAGAAAGTTTTTGCTCTGGGAGGTCCAGCAAACAGACAAAAATATTTGACGCTGTAAAATCTTTTTTCACTCTTTACGATCAAAAAAGTCTATTAATGCTTGTTTCTCAAAGATCCCCCTTTATTCAGACCTGCTTACATTTACGTTCACAGTGAAAAATTTTGAATTTCCTGATAAAATATCTCTATGCGTTCATTTGTTTTAAGTATTTCAGATGTACTTGCCTGTTTTCTCTAAATAAATTCCTTGCCTTTTTCCTTTTTCAACTTGCATGCAAGGGTAGCACAACTGTCTGTAATACCTAATTTGTATATTCAAAAATCCAGCCATACATGTTTAATAATTTCCTTGCATAGTCAAGTAGCAAGCACCTATATTCAGAGACATGTGATGGGACTGAAGGGGACAATGAAATAGAAACTGTCTGTCCACTCTGGGCTTTTCACTGCTTATCATCACTCAAGTGCAAAGGGCTGTAGAGAAACTCGTAGCAGGGCTACCGTACCTATGATTTTTAAATACTGTTGTAGATTTAATGATATGAAAATCAAACAAATTAGAACAAACTTTAAGCTACCACAGTAGAAAGAGTTTCCATATCAGTTTAATAACTACTTTTATAATCAGACAATTTGCCATACTCTCTAGAGTGAACACGAATTAGCATAATCTGTGAACTATTTTGCTGAGCTCATCCAGAGACCTCTTTTTAAGCTGCAAATTTTGACACACATTTTTAATCATGTACCTGGCAGTTAAAACATTATCAATTTTCATTATTAAGTACCTACATCTGATTTAAAAGAAATATGGAGAGCCATACTTCAGGAGGAAAGAAACCAAAACCAAGCCCAAACCCAAAAAGACTTCCCAAACCCATAGAATCATCTATGCCTGCATTCTGGTCCTGAAAAACATGCCTCTATTGCTGGATCTAGGACAAGGTTTCTGATTTTTTTTTTTTTTTTTCCCAAGCATAAGAAAACCAGGAAACAATATGAATACAGTATCATGAAAAAGCCAAACCTAAATAGAATCACATCTCAAGTGAATATCCGTGACAAGTTTAACAAGAAATTATATAAACAGTACACTGAGTTATCTTCAGTTTATAATTACCAACTTGTCATAAGCCACAGACACATAACCCCTTGCGATGCAATCTACATTGCCACAGTTCACAACAGAAGGATAGCTCCTGAGGCTATTATTTCCCTTTTTCCCTTCTTGCGGTGCATTTTTGCAACACATTTCTGATTTTTATCATTAGATTCCAGCTGGAAGCATGCTTCTGTTGCCAACTAGTGTTCCCCTATAAGTTCTTCCTCCCCCATGAAGGGAAAATGTAGGACAGTGCTGCAGCGGTGGGAGAAGAAGCAGGGAAGGTGAAGGGACAAAATACAGAATCAGAAACAGTAGCTCGACCAGACCTGTATTAGGCAGCATCCATCTTAGTCATACCAGCTCTTCAGCTGCACCTCATCATAAGCTATTGCACACCACACCTCTCACAAGAATAGGCATGTTTTCCATGTTTCTGCACTGTCTCACTTTACATAAGCAACATTTGCTCTCCTTCATTGTCTGAAATTAATGGATGAAAAATCAAATGAAAGTCAGCAAGATTCATACTATAGCACTTTTTACAATTAGTTTTTCGAAGCATCCCCAAAGGCATCTAGAGAGGAGTAACTAGGTTATTTTCAATTACCTGATCTTCTGAATAATAAACAAAAAATATCAGCACAAAGTTTGAGTAATAAAGCAGTCTAACAACATACTCAAGCAGGGGAACATGGATAAGGAAGCTCACAACACACAGTTAACTCCTTCCAAAGTCTATTAAAAAGGAAAATCCCTTCTTAGAAAATCCCCATCTAAAAAGGAAAAATCCCCCTTTTTAAGACAGATTCTAGTTAGCATACTCAGAGTAGAATAAAACTGCATAGCACTTTAAGGTTCAACTTTGCAGATAAGCAAGGCTTAAGACTCCCATACATTGAAAGTGGATCATAACATTATCAAAATAAAGGTTATCAAAGGTTTGGGTTTTTTTAAACACACAGGAGAAAAACTGCCTTGAAGGTTATAGGGTGCTCCCACTAGTAATTCTCCATATTAATAATCTTAAACCAAGAAATTTCTCTCAGAGCTGTTTCCCATCGTTTTAACTCCAGAAAAGAACTTGTAAGATATGAGCCTTCTGTTTTCATCTGGGCCATCCGACTACTTGCTGGCAGAGTAATAAATAGAAATAAACCCTGCAGTTTGATATATACGAATATTATTTTCTTTTATCTTCTCAGGTTTACTTTCAGTGTGGCTTAGCTAAAAGCTAATTTGTATACTAAAAATCCTTTTCAGACCTTCAAATTCATATGCTAACATTTTCAGCTATCAGTCATATGCATAAATACAGGGTTCATACATTAGACATCTAGAATTAGCAGTTGAAGCTAAACCCTTCGATAATGGAAACAGACTTTGTGGATCTGGTTTACCTGCTAAACCTCTTCCTGGAGAACTATCCAGCTGGAGAAAACACATCCCATGTACAGAATTCTTGGCTGTGCCGTGTCACACATCACTCGGGAGCTGTCACTTCAGCAGAAGGAGCAATATCAAGTCAGGCCTAAGAAGAAAGCAGAACATCCAGCAAAGAATATATTAGCCTCTTAGTTAAGGACAAGAGTCAACCAAAACCCACAATCATTACATCCATTTCCTAATTGGGGGTGGAGGGAGAAGGGGAAGCCCTGAAGATAGGTTAGAGCAACCAAAGGACTGAAGTTATAGAAATAATAAGTGTTGCAGTTATCTTCCAAGCATCTATACCCAAAATACCCATAGAGATTTATATCTAGGCAGCTATATATATTGCTTAAAGAACTATGCACATAAGAGGACTCTCGGAAGTCAGCAGGTTGAAGAGAGCGCTCCTAAATTAGGCAAGGGGAATAGTGAGAGTCACAGGTCTAGAACTGCAGCCTTGAAACTTTGGATTTAATGTTGCTGCCATTACAGTGATATGACCAGGAACTCCCTCCTGGAGTTTGGCCCTGAAAACACTCCTCTCCCAACTGACAAAGAAGAGGCACTTTTATTTCCTCCCTCTCAAGGATTAACTTACCCACCCAGGGCGTGGAAGACCTAAATTCAAATTCCAGCTTTACCAATGGGGTTTTGAACCCAAATCCCTCCCTGCTACCTGCGACCGGATGCTCTGATTGAGAGATGCTCTCAAATGCCTCCTCAATAAGCTTTCACAATTTGCAAAGAGCAATTAAATATTCAGTTGGCAATAGAGAATATGCTGAGCTACAGCTTGGTAATTGAGACACCAGCTTCCCTCATCTTTAGGATTTGCTCCAATGACTGCTCATAGGAGCAGAAAGCACAGGGGAAGGGAACCGTGTGCTCCTTCAGCCTGATGTGCAAGACATGCTGAAGTGAGGCCAGCAGGGCACTTCTGCAGAGGGGTGCTCAACGCCAGCCTGGCCTAAGCAACGGGGAATTCATCTGGCAGATATTTTGGTGGCCAGGGGCTTTGGGCACCTCCACAGCAAGACAAGCACTGAATAGGGCATTTTGAGGATTCAGATTTTGAATTTAGGTACTATGTGATAGTTAAGAACCTAAGACAGCTGTGGGACACATTTAAGCAAAATAATACAACTTGATCAGGTTTACACTAGGCTAATTTTGTAATGATTGTTTTAAATGCCTACTAAAAATTATTTGCATGTCATAAGTGTGATTGGAAAACTCATTCTATTCTTTCTTATACAATCAAATGGCTCTCGGTATTTTTGGGAAAGTCCCTGGACTCTGTAAAAACTGGAAATGCCATGAAGATGTATTTATTATTGTGAAAAGGATTTTTTTGCACATTAGCTTCAGCATGACTTTTTCTGATTTCGGTTTTAATATTACACCATTTTAATTTTCAGTATGACAACTCTGTACAGACATCATCTGGGTGGTGAAAGCTGGGGGCAGCTCAACTGCTTTATAGGTACTCTGCTGGCTGGCGTTCTGTGCACGTGCAAGGCAGTTTGATGTTGATATTTAGACTTCATTAGCAGCAAAACACTTTGTTTAAAATAGAAGAATTTCTAAATTCACTACACTTAAGTCTTGGCAAGTGAAGAACTGAATGACAAATACCACAGTAGCTGAGCATAAAGGCATTCCATGTAATATAAAATACCAAAAGGAAACAATATAAGACCTTCCTACCATTTGAGACCAGAGACCAGTTTAACTCCTTAACCATGCAGGATGGCAAGACATTTGTTACATAACAGCAGCTTCAGATGGCGTTTTTAAATCCTGCCATCTTTTCACTGAAGAACAGAAGATTAGACTTCTACAGACTCTGAGAGACAGGGAGTGGAGCCAGCAGCAATATTTAGCACAGAGTGACTGATTTCTGGCACTATCTAGCTTCCCTGCATTGGGAATCTGGCAGCCTGGTAGGTGCTTTTCAAAGACGCTGATTGAATAGTTGATACTAGTGCTATACAAAGGCTCAAAACAGCACAAAAAAGAATGAGAAAGAGTAGGTCCTAAGCACTGAACTACATTAATTTCTTTTTTTTTTTTAAATAAAGATAGTGGGGAAAAATATCCTGGGCAGAATGCCAAAGATATTGTTCATCATTCAGCTTCTGACTGTGTCTCTGACAAACATCTAATATAGATCAAACATTTTAGGCACAAAGAAGCCATAATGCAAGAAAACCTGTTAGAACTTATTTTTCATGTGACACGGTATAATCTGCAAAGTACAGATTTTTTTTGACCAATAAAACTATTCCTATTTCCACTCAAAACTGTAAAACTCCAACAAGCCTTTGTAATTATAAAGATAGCGAATGTGTACTCATTCACTACACTTATAAGGAATTTTGAACTATAGAAATTCCAATTCATCACCACCAGCTCTGTATGAAAAACTGCTGATCATTTGAGAAAAACAGCCATGTTTTGTTACTAAACGTCAAAATGAAATCAACTGATGAGATGTACAAGCTTTGAATGCTTGTGCACTGTAAAATTTTGCAGAAACATTTACTCATCAGCATAAAGACATGTTTACAGACTTACACCCTGGGAAACCAGAAAGGAAGACAAATAAGGTTGGTTTATGTCCTCAGTAAAGGAGGAATGGGTGGGGAAAAAGGGGGAGGGAGGAAAAGTCTTACTGGACCACACCAGGCAAGCAAGCATACTTTCTCCAATTTGGAACCTTTTTTCAATTTGGACAGTGAAACTTTCTTTCCATTTGTCTGAAATGACCTGGAATGTGCTTTAGGAGCTAATCCCTTCACATTTGGGTTTACTCAGCATAGGTCAAATCAAAGCAAGGATTCTCAAACACAGGACCAACCCAACCCACTTTCTCATTTACTTGGTCTTTTCAGCCACATCCATGCACAGCTACTGAAACAGAAAATTAGCTATGTTTACACAAAACTAATACATATGAGTTTTCTAATGGAAAGAATGGAACATAGTTACATGCTTTTTCCTACAATCCACTTAAAGTGATATTTTGCTGTCTCTCCCTCAGTGTCTTGGCTCAACATACTCCATCTGTATAGTCACATTTTCTCAGTAAAGAGGTCTAGGGTTATTCTGCTGTTGATTCATTCATGATCAGCCTTTGTATTTTGTGATTTCATCCAATAACTGAAGTGTAAATGTAAGGGAGACATAGCTGCTTATTTGTTTTAATTGTATTTCAAAGGTTTTCCTTTAAAAAGTCATCTTACATTCTCTTCTCCCTAGATATTTAGGGTTTTTTTAGACTACACATTTTCCACTTCTTTTGATTATACAAGACTATGAAGGACATACATTTTCCACAGCACAGGGAGAGCTGATGTCTGAACATTAGCAAGTCAATATTTGATGTGGCATGAATAAGAGTATCCAAGTGGGAAGGAATTTCAAGACTTAGATCGGAGTAAGAACTCAAACAAGCCCAATCTGAACTGCAGGCAGAAGTCCAAACTGAAGTTTGAAACTACCCTCAAAGTCTGCACCTGTTATTTGAAGACTCATTAAGCTCATTGAACAGTTGCAGATCAAAATGGAAGAGCAAGTAAAACAAAATTAGGTAATGGGAACAAACCAGAGAACATGTTCATAAAGGGGAAAGGAAAATTGAGACATCTGTCAACAGCCTATATCTTGGATGTCTGTTAATGGTTTTATATTCAGTTATATGTTATTCATTTGTAATTGCTACAAAGTGCAAGTGTCTACGTAGTTTGGATGAGCCACAGGTACTAGAACTAAAGAATCTTAGGCTATTGCGTAGTGTTCATCTGAAAGATACATTGCATTGAATTTAACACATTTTATGCTACTCTTGCACTCAGATTGCCATTTTCAGCACAGCACAAAAGAAAGCCCTGGAATTTTTAGCAGAAATTCCACTGAGTGTCAAGGGAAGGGATCTTTCAAAATCTCTTGGTCCTTTTGAAATTCCCTGCATGCAGTTTCAGGGTAACATTGTTTTAAAAAGCCTGGAAGGTGATTTTCTAGAAAGTAGTAAAGAACTTTCACTAAACCCTTCTCCCTTCCTTTTTCCTAATGAGCTCTTACATACAGCTATCCTGAAGCAGAGTGTCTTGCACATGTGTAAACACACACGTGCGCACATACACAAGCTCTTGGCTGCCTACGTTTGTGCCAATTCATTTTAGTGGCAGCATGCCCAATCTGAAATTGCCTGCCCCACAGCTCCTCAGGAAAAACGCTATCATGGGTTTGATTGAAGAAGTTATGGCATTGCTCACATCCTCTTTCTAGAAGGCAGCTCTGCTGTTTTCTTCCACATGAAGTTAGATTTCCTGGCATGCACATATGCAAACTTCCCTCCCCCAAAAAAGTCAGACATGACCTTCCTCTCTATTCTCATGTGCCAATAAAATAAGTTGCAAACTTAGCCAAAAAAAAAAAAAAAAGGGAAAAAAACCACATCCAGCAAGTACTGGGTTTATGTGAATATTTTCAGAAGATGCTTATACTATGCAGGTAATCCAATATAATCATAAACAGCTGAATGAGATTCTGATCCTAACCTTCAGGTACCCAAAATAGGTGCTTGAGAGTAAGCATTGGAAAGAAGGCAAAGAACAGAAGAGAGGGGAAGTGTTAAAAGTATTATAGGAACAGGTTAATGCTACCCTTATTTTTGATATTCAGGAGGAGTTTGTCATGACTACAGTAGCCCACTCCCTTTTTGCACTGAATAATTCCCAGCATTTCTGTATCACCTCATCTCGGATACACATATTGAAGACTTAACTTTCTAATCTTGCTAAGTGTGGGTAGAGAGAAGGAAGAGGAGAGCAAGAAATACCAAATAAGCTTCCCCTCCCCTTTGCCCTCACGTTACTAAACGATACTTCTCTCTTTCTCCAAATACTTGAGGAATTCACTGCCTCTGCAATAAAGGGATGAGAAAACCAAAAGGAGATGACTGATTTGTATATGCATCATAAGTTATTTTTTTATTTTATAACTTAAAAATATATTTTATATGTATAGTTCTCAAATAGCGGGGGTGAAATTGCAGTTCCAGAAAAAAGTGACCAGGATTTGTCACTCTGTTACTGCCTTTAAGTAGATACATTAAGTAGATTTTAAATTTTAGAGAAGAATCTAGATCTCAGAAACCATTTGCCTTCAATTTCCTTCCAGTATATTAGCAGTGCTGCGAACAGCATATGACAAGAATACTGAGCTCTTATGCAAGACACTCAGACTAGACCCTCATACGCCAATTAAGCATGATCCACATTTCACAACAAGAAAAATCAGTTCCAGAGACATCAACAGACTGGTTATATCCTTTCTTTGGTCATATTATATTCTTCCTTCCATCCTATTCACTAATTTATTTCTTCCTCAGACTCATATTCTGTCTCCCACACCCTTAAGGGGTAGTATTTGGAACCTTAAACCAGTTTCAATCAACGGGATGAGGTCAGCCATCACATCCATGGGACTGGCAAGATTAGAACATATTCATCCCAAGTCCACGTGCAGTGCCCTATTCAGACAGCTATGCTGCCTGCTAGTTATCAGGTTGAATTGGAAACAAAAGTTATATTAAAAGACAGCAGGATCATTATTTCTTCCTTCTGCCCCCCTCTTCAAGTGCCTGAGGTCATTTTCCACAACAAAAATGAAAGCCCTTCTTGGAAGTGTTTTTGTGCTAAACAGCAGTGGTTAATTTCTTACAACTAATTAGTTATTCAAGTGAAAGTATAATGATCCTCCAACATGATTGAAAGTGCTTCAACTGAGTTTCCTGCTAACAGCATACTTCTAGAAAAGATGCAATAAATCAGCAGGGTTATGGAAATCTTTAAACAAAGCAAGTCTGCAACAGGAACCCATTAAAGATATAGCCATGTAATATTTATGTACCTAGCCGACTTGTGCTTTTAACCTAGCACTTTCAGCTATAGCTTTTTAGCACCTGGGTCATATTCACTAAGAATGAAATTCACCCTATCTGCTAAAAGCCAGCATAATGTTTCTGCGTTAGGAGTTCGGAGTATAGAGTTACCATAGGACTTAAGTGATAGTGCCTTCCCACCAAATGGAATTTCATCTCGATTTTTCTAAAGAAAAATACAAACAGAACACCTTTAAGCAGCACAGAAATTTGAATCTGTGAGCCTCAAACTCCCTAACTACCCTTAGCAAGAAAATCAGTAGGTACCTAAAACAAGAAAGGTTCTATAAATCCAAGGAGGTATTGAGGCAGAAACAAAATTTCTCAGAACAGCCAATGCCACCTATGGTTGGTCAGATTATGATTTGTTGATTAAGAGTGGTTACTGAGATGGTAATAGCGGATCTCTAGAGATTTTTATGCTGACTGCATAAAATGCCATCCACTTACTCCAAAAACTATTAATTCATTACAGGTTGGTTTAAATGTGTATTAAGTACTGCAGAAAAGCAAGACCCAGTTGTGTAGAAACACATTTTGATTATGTTTGAGCCTTCTGGATGTTACAGATGTACAAATCTGATCCCCTTAAATCTCTGAAAAGAAGAGACATTTCCCTTTCTTCCATCACATTAAACTATGTCTGCATGTGTGTTTATATGTATTTTTAAAACAAACATAAGCATATGTGAAGTAAAGGGAATGGTTTGATAAGCTCCACTTCCTTTGGCTATAGATGCTTTCCCTCATTCCATTCACTCATTTACTTCATTGCCAATCTTCCAGTCAGTCTTCTCGTGGTTTTGAGAGACAGAATGTGGATTCACAGAACAGTTTCAGTCGAGGTCCCAAACACTGCTTTATTTCCTGGCCTACCCTTCCTTACTGCAGCAGATAGCTGCAAAAAGGTAAACCTCGTTGCTGTGAGGCTGGAAAAGGAAAACTTCAGGAAGGGGTGTAGGAACTGCAGTTTCCTGGGAAGGGGGAGGAAGCAAGAGGGTTATAAGAAATTAGCAGAAGAGGATTGAAAGACAGAGAAAAGGAGACCAAACATCACTCCCCCTTCCCAATAAAATCATCTTTGCTCTCAACCATAGGTTTTTGGGCCAATGACCACTTTCAACTTGCACTTTCTGTTGGAAAAATAAATTAGGAGTCCAGCTTAATTTTGTCAATAGAAAGTTTAAAGTGGTCACTGGAGCACAAAGTGCTTTTCAAAGGGCAGCTGAACTCAACAGGGACAAGGAGGAGGATGTTGAGAGCAACACAAAAATACAGACAGATTAAAAACATTAAGGGTGCACCATTTTTCAACAATAAAGATAAGGCTTTTATAACAGTTCCTGCAATCTTGTATCTATTTATTATGGGCTATTTTACTTTAGAAGAATATGTATTACTTAAAAATACCTTTGCCAGGGCAGAAAATAAGTAGTTTGTGTGTGTTGAGCTTTATAAAAAACCAACAGAAAACAGTAAATGAACTAGGCATTTGCTCCCTGACTACACAGGATTATGCTTCGCGTTTGTGCTGTAAATCATTGGATCCAGTACAAGTAATTGTACTGCAATGGGTTTTGCTATGCTAAATATTTAAACTGTGTGCCCAGTCCTTCAAAGTCTGAGCTTATTCTGTGTTCAGAGCTTTGTAGGGTTGAGTCAATAGCATATTTGTTTTGAATGGTTGTTCCTAGATAACAGTAACAAAAATCCCAAACTTGTTTACATCATTTAACATGCCTAAAAGCTTAGCTCAAGACACTAAAAGAAAAAAACCAAGCAAGCAGAAAAATGCAATTCTTTAGAATGGGTTCTGCTGTTGAAAATAAGAAGTTACACCATCAAAAGGCGAAGAGTGTTTTGCCAACTCTGGACCAAAAACTGTTTTGTTTTTAAACTGGAGCAATGACTGGCATAAAAAGATTTCAAGACATTTCCTCTTCTCCCTGAAGATAGCCATGAGCCTTTCTACTACCCTAGGCTGCATGTTGTAGTGATTGCAAGTTAGGCATGTCTCATGGGTCCTAAGCAGTAGCCTTTATTTATCAGAGCATACAGAATGTGTGATGGAGAGTCAAAACGAAGCAGTCAGGCAATTCCATCGAATCCTATGAAATCTTTGTTCCCATCTGAGCAGTACCTTCAGCTCTAAGACAGATGTTACATCAGCTGTTTAGCAAGTGCCCCTCTACTCTTTTCTTAACTTGTATTGATATCTTAAGAACAAGATTTTACCAACATTTACACACAGACACCCATGGAGTGTTCAACATAGTGTCGAATTGCATTTGTGGTCTAACTTCCGTAAAGTATGGTGATATTTTTAGGAACAAAGATGAAGCATAATCACTCATCTGTTTCAAATTACACATGAAAAATACTGAGTATGTTAGCAACAAAAAGATTTACATGCAGAAATCTCAAAGGAAAAAATGCAAAAATGTCAAAATACAATTACAGCAAAGGAGATAATGCAAACAGGCAATGATTTACCATCCTTACATTTTCAGAATCACAGGTCTAACTGAATGCTGTCTGCCTTTAGTTAGTATCCAGTACTGTGCAATAAACACGGTATTTGAAAAAAACGTACTTTTTTTTCATATCTACATGCTACCTAGAAAGCTCCTGATACTTATTCTGGAAGCATACACAGAACCCAAAGAGGTGCCTCCTTTCCAGTGAAGATGTGATTTCCCCTCTAATGGCCTGGGGCAGTGTGCCTCAAATGCTAACAGCTTGAGTTGTGTGCAATAGCCCTATATTGTTTATATAGCACTTCACATGTTCAAAGCATTATGAGATATCAGCCATCACTACACTTTTATGAGGCTGTAAGTATTACTCACTAAACATTAGGGTTCAAATGACTTGCTCTTGATCAAAAGAAACTTAGTGCAGCAGGACCATAATTATTTGAATTTGGTAATTCTCGCAGTCCATTCCTACGGTGACTCGGAAAGAAGAGGGGGATGGGATATTAAAGCCAGTTGCTACTGCACTCTGCTCTGGCAGTGAGATACAGACACATGGAGAATCCCTAAGCTAACTTGCACTCAAAACAGCACCTTTTCTGGTAACTTCTAAAAAAATAATTAAAAATCAAAAGCACAAATTAAACAAAATATTTTAAAAGCCCCAAACATGTTTTTCTGAATATATGTATTTCATACAGTCACTGTGAAGAACCACAAAGACAACACACAAATTGTACTGAAATACTCCAGAAATCCTAAGATGGGGCTCCCCATTCATTCTGAAGCAGTTTAGTTTTTTTAAAACCAAGAGGATTAGTAGGCAAGTTAAAAGTAATAAGCCCATTTTTCTGCAATCTATTGTCCAACACTTGACTACAGTAGGACTCTAACTTTTAGAAATATATTTTTACTCTCCATCTTTATACATACTTTCATTCTATGAAAATTCAATTGCTATGCTGATATTTATAAGTGTAGCCTCAAAATATCGAGTCTCCATTCCCGTAAGATAAATACAAAGACAAAGGAGATGTTGAAAAGCAACCAATGAATCTACAGTCTTGGTACATATGACAACCAAATAAATGCTTGACATAAACGCTAAACAGGATACATCCTGAAGATTCTTCTCTTTATAGCTGAAAATGCCTCATGTAAAGAGACTAACACTGAGATTGAAGAAAGAAAAAGAAAACTCTTATCCTCTGCCTTTCCATCCAGCACCCATCCTATCATACAATATTGTCTTTCCCACATCTTACATTTTAACTTGTACGCAGTCTTGGTTTCCACACATACCATATGTTTTCTGAGCGCAGCTTCACAGTTATTGGCCTTAAAATCTTGCCTGCAGGATCACATGGGAAATAGATCATACTACTAAGACAAAATGTAGACCTCTACGCACAATCCAGATTCATCAAATAAAAAAAGGATGCCTGTTTAAGGCTATCACAGGAAGGGGGAGGGTAAGAAATTCCCTTCAAAGGCAATAATGAGTACGGAGAATTACTAACAGAACCTCTTGTGTTTTAGCTGAGTTGATCGTGTTGGTCTTAATATTTACCCCCTCTATCATACAACTTCCATTTGCATTTTTCTGGGTAGCGGCCACACAGAACTCTATGCCACACCGTGTTTGCAATTTCTACTGTTTCGACTTACATTGTCTGAAAAGTTAAGTTGCTGAAATATTTGCTAATACATTAAAGTTTAAGCATAATGTCAGTAGGTGAGCATTACTTTATGGATATTAATGTAAAAAGCAGTTACCATACTCCATCTACTGATCTAAAGAACAGATGTTTGCATATGATTTATGGACACCGAAATATGTGCATATCTTCCATAAATAGTAATGCGTTCCAGTAACAAAGAGTGGAGAATTGTCATCTAAAAGGCTGGGAAACTGCAGGCAGTATTAGAATTTATTCACCAATTTCTTGGCTTTAAATAAAAAGCAAAGCTTATAGGTCCAGTACTGTAATCACGTATGTTGGAAAAGCTCTTACAATTTCAAACAGGACTAACAACATGAAGTAATAAATTGCAGAGTCAGGCTCGATAGCTCAGATATAAAAGTCTGTTTAGAACACATGAATGTAACTATGATTTGTTAAATAAGAGTGACAAATTATATTGACTGTGGTAAAATAAGGCTAAAGCAGTAAGAAAAAAGCCAATATTGCCTTGGGTATTTTATACATTAGTATTTCGTTAAATTTTGATATTAAAGACACTTCCAAAACAAAATGTAATCAGGTAAAATTCTAATGGGCAAAGCATAGTTTTGAACTCTGCAATTAAATTATTTCTGGAGATGCAATCAAGTATTTGATTGAACTAATATAATTGCTGCGCCTCACATTTGTTCTCTTCCTAAATTAGCTTGGCTAATCAGCATCACACCTCATAGCCTGTGTTGTGGACATGTAATATTATCTGATGGGTTTAATTTCAAGAGTGCAGTCAATTTTTGGACAGCAGACTTACTAAAAATCTTAGTCAAAGGCTACAAACACATGAACTAGCATACTTGGAGATGTCCTGGTTTCTGGGCCAGCAGAACCCTGATAGGACTCAGTGAACTGCAGGTTGCTCTGTGATGGCTATGCATGTCAAACAAGTTTTGATTTAGTTAAAAAACAGTCTTGTGGTTATTATTTCACCTCAAAAAGTGTCTTCTGGTGTGCGAAGGTATTTTCCCCCACTTATTTCGTGAGCAAGAACCAGGATGATTCTGCATAACTTCAGATTTCTTCATACCATAATGGACAAAAAAGCAGCCTTATAGAATGCAGAGTTTAAACAAGGCAATCACAATTTTCCCTCCTGTCTTAGACTGGCATGCACTAGTGCTTCAAGATGTTATGCAGCTGCTACTTTATCTCCAGAGATGGCTGTACTACAGTAAGTGGTGAAATACTCCCGAAAACATCTTTTTTCTAGCAGAGGTTTACAAAGATGTTTCCATAGGTTGAAGGCAACATGAAAACATTGTGATTGTCTAGTTGGATTTCTTGAAAAACATTGGCCTTAGAATTACTGCATTAGTAATTAGGAGCCGATGCTATACTCCAATGCACTGCAGAAACAACTGCAGTTAGTGTTTGTAGAATACAGTAAGAGTCTTAGATTACAGTGAAGGTTATTGGATTCTGTTCTTGCAGTTTTTAAGACCACAGAAGAAATGAACACTTTTCATTTTGTCAGAAAAAGGACAGCTGCACGGAGTTTTTACTTTCAGCATATAACTCAAAGTCATCCAAGAATAAATTGAATCTCTAATAACTACAGTCAGCTGGATTTAATTCCTTTTGGTGGAAGCACAGCAGTGTCAATACTGACTGAGGTTTAGTATTACTGCTAATTTATTGCAGGTAAAATATCAATAAAACATGAAAATTTGTCATTTGAGAAGTGTTTAATAAAAAAGATGAACACATAAAAAAATGGAAAAGGTGATAAGAACTGATAACTGATCATTCTACTTCACTTTTTTCCAGATGAGCATCCAGGTGCCAGCTGGTGTAAACGCAGATGCCACTGACGTCAATGGAGCTGTGTCAGTTTACACTAGCTGAGAATCTGATCCCAAGTGTGTTAGTGCCATTTTTAGACATTGCCACTGGAATTCATTTTTGCAACACAATTAAAAGTACATCCACGCATTGCATTTTTTCTTGTCCCCAAGTGTATAACTGGAAGCCTGTTGACAGACTGTGGGAGAGGGCAAGTGGGAGGTGGAAGTAGCCAACAACTGTATCCATGAGATAACTCTGCAATATGAGTATTAACACTATTGTTCTGTTGTCTTCCTTTTATACAAATGAATATTTGCCTTCAAAAAGTCTTAACTCCACCCTCCATTAACAATTCAATGCCAGCAAAAGAAAAAAGATGCTGTAAACCATGCAAAGCATCTACCGTATAAATATGTTAACGTACTATTTTAATCAGTGCAGAATCTGAACAGACTGTTTTAATGCATCATTAGGGAAGTTTTCTAAAATTGTAAGAAACCCCCCAAACCTGAGATCTGTGTATTCACCTAAGTATTTGTTCCTAAGCAATCTCACTGCTGTACAAGCAGTAAGATTGTTAAAAGTACAAAACCAGCCATTTAAAGTAGCCTGCAAGCCAGACCTGTCTGACATCTATCATTTATATTTCATCGAGCATTTATGTGGGGGAGGGAGAAGGGAGAAAGGAGGAGGTGGGGCAATAAACGGGGCAGAGTAGTACTTCACAGCTCCAGCCACAATTTCTAAGTAGGGAGAGGGAGCTTTTATTGTTTTACATACGGCAGCTGTTAAACATGAGTGTACTGTATAACAGTTGCCAGTATTAACCAGTACAATGAAGCTGAACATTAGTCTTTTGATTCAAGATATCAAGGTCAAAATGGAAAAGCTAACTAATTAGAACCGAAGATGCAGTTCACATAGCATTGGAGTAATTGTCTGTTTGTGCAGCACAACACCCATATCTTCAATTTAGGTCAGGCCATCAAGAGGAGGAAAAGGACTGAAGATGAGATGCTCTACTTCACACAGTTGCCCTCTGGAAGGACTGGCAAAGGCAGTCACTTAAATTAAGTACAGGTCATCAGACAAGATACCTAATCTATTCCTAAGACAGCAGCTCTAGCAGTCCAAATCCCTATGGCCTTTACAGCGACACAACGAACTACTTCCTCATGTACCTCTGTCAATTCACATTAGGTTCCAATTTTTTTTAAAGCGATATTTCATGTACACCATGACCCTATTGCTCATAGCAAGGAAAGTGCTTTGGTTTATTTATGACCTACTAACCTTAAATAAAAAAACCATACATCCAATCTGAATGTTCACATAAGCCTGCAGATCTGAAATAAAACTTAAAATAAAGCTGACATTTGTAACAGCTAGCTAAGCCCAGTAAGGGATTTAAAAAAAATGAAAACCAGATGAGAGAAGATGAAAGCATTTTTACCCTGCATAACCTGCACACATCAGGAATTGGGGCTGGAGCTCAGGAATACTTTTTTGTGTTTTTGTACTTACAAGTTTCAGCTCATTTCAACACAGGCTAGGTAACCAAGGAAATACTGAGGTTTTTCCATTGGGGGGGGTGGGGAGGGAATAATAACAACCTGTGAAAGTAATTCCTTCTAAGATGCAATCCACCCAGCTGCAAGCTCTACACAGCTCCTCTCCTTCCCCTACACCCCGTCCTAACTGCCAGGTATCAGCCAGGCAAGACCCCACATTGAAATATGTAGTGACAGATGGAAGTAGGGAATAAGAGCATAGGAATAAGTACTGAAAGAAATGGCGTACAGAAAGAAAACTTATAATAGAGCGGATGTTAAACATGAGCGACCCTAAACCATAAAGTCTATTCATTTGGCTAGAACAACGTTGAACAGATGCAGATGCACAAAAGACTACTGAGTTGGAGAGCCTTACTCTCTCATCACTTATGCTGGTGTAAGGAACTCCTTTCGTAACATCTATTGAATTAAACTGTGGAAGAGCCAATAGTAATAAATGGAGAAAAAAAAATATCAAACTTCAAAGCTAAAGTATTGGCAGCAAATGTCCCATGCTGTTGTTGACTGCCACATTTGGTTAGAATTCAGATATATTCATAATCACAGTGGCCCTTCTTTATGGTAGATCAGATGTGTTTTGTTTAGAAAAAAATTGGTTGGTGCCATTCTTGTCTAGTTCCCTAATAGGCTATATTAATGACTCTCTGTCTTTAAGATATATTTGATAGAAAATACAGTTGAGTTAAATGATGTAATAAATACCTCTACATGCAGAGCAATTAGTTGAAAGAAACAGCTAGGACAAAGCCCTTGTCATAGTGTTTGTTTACAAAATATATGCAGGCAGCACACTTACGACCTTGAGTCTTCTGGTGCTGGTTCCCTTTATGCAAGTACAAAAAAAAATTTAACAAAAACCCCCAACATTTATGAAGATTTTTAAAATAATCAGAAATGGCTGAGAGTATAAGTCCTTACCAAAGGACAAGGTAAACAAACAGCAATTCATAGAAGCCAAAGAATCAGTCACATAATTTCAGTGCAGCAAGCTAAGAGTGGACCTAGCAAAAAAGAATTCAGACCAGCTGAGCTGCGAGACCACCTTCTGCAGAACTCTGCTCACAAATGCAAATAAGGTAAAATTCCTAGGTTACCATGTTTTACCTTCTGATCCCAGTCTCTAAAACCCCTCCCCTACAACATGAAAATTGCAGCCCTGCATAAATAAATAAAAATTAAAAAACCATATATTTTAAGAATGAGGAAAATTTAGTTGGAAAGCTCAGAAGATTGGAAAAAAGTGATGTGCTACTGTGGAAATTTTTAAGAGTAAGCACTTTACTGTGTGATGATCAAGTTCTGGATATGGACAGCATGCTGCCACCTAAAAAATATATGAAAAGAAATTTAGGTCATCAAGCCTTGAGGTACATTTGCCTTTTTTCCTCTGGAAAACTATCATAACAGGTTCTGCATGTATGACAATTTGTAAGGAAAAAAGGCCTTCTGTCTAAGACATTTGCTGAGAAATTAAGCCTTCTTAAAAGAAAATGTAGTTTTCATCAATCCTAAGCAAGTTTAAATCCAATTGAACCACGTCAGCAGAAGAAGTTCTACTCAATCGGACAATCTATAATTGGCAACACTGACTCATAAAACTCTTCGCCAGCTCTGTTCATATATGGGATCTTGTGTTTTCATTTTCTATTAAGTTCAGTTTCGTGAAATGACAACATCAATCCACTTGTGCCTGGATCCCCAGCCTATATTGTCAAAGCCTGAATAAGTGAAATATCTTTTCTTTTCATAGAAAGAAGTTTGGAAAACTGCCAGCTACTTGCACAGACTGAAACAGGATGGGCAAAGAAGGGTGTTGGTGTCGGTAAGAGAAAGATGACTGAAGTTGCATCATCTGTATGATTAAAATCATTGTGTGAATTTTGATTTTCCCCCCCTCCTTTCAGACATTTGAGGATGCTGTGAAGTCAATGGAGTTCTGTTGTAGTGGTTGCTTCAGTGAACATTCAACGCTGTCGGTGAGTTTGGAATTCAAGTGAAAACCATCGACCGTTGATTGTACCCTCCAGCTAACCATCCTCCTCCTTACTTCATGCTTTCAGGCCTTAACACCGAAGATAGCAACCTAACCACCACATGATGTTTCTCCCCCACCCTGCCAAGCTTTACAAAAAAGGTCACAATCAACATTCATTGCTGTCGGTGGGTTTAACTATGTGGACAAGCTCACTGAACAATGAATGCAACTGTGGCCCCACATTTTGCAGTTGCCGTTGAAACGAACACCAGCTCTGAAAGTCGTAGTGAGAAGCAAACACTTCTTATAGGCTACATTTTTCTGGTCAAAAAAAATAGTTGGGGATATTCACTTTTTGCTTGCTTGTTTTTAAGTGTGTTTAACTTAGGTGACTAGAAAAAAAAAAATCACTGCCTTTTTCTGGAATATTGTCCTCCCAGTGTTCATATAACCTATAAAAATTCTTATTCAGTATGTATGTGGAAATAAATAATAATATGGGGAACTTTGTGTATCATCCATTCCTAAGGACTCTGAGCATAAGAGGAAAGAATATTTAAATCTCATTTTAACTAGGCATTGTGGAAAAATTCAAAAATTTCTTCTACACTTGTCACGACAAATACAAATGGGAGCCAGAGTTCAAAGAAATGGATAAAATGTTATATCAAATAAAAGATTCATTAATTTTACATGAAACTGATTTTAAGCACCTAAATAGATACTGTTAGACAGCAAATACTATTACATTTGCCTTTTTTAGGGATCTGAAAGATGACAGAGAAATGTATATCCAGTAATAATAATGGAACAGTAGTTAAATCATAAAATTACTGTAAACTTTGGGTACCTATGTCACACTCTCAGTATTGCTGATCATAAGAAAATAAAAGCGTAAATAAAGTTTGCAACTTTGTCCTTATTTCCTTACAACCCTTTATTAACCTGGTCAGACACACAAAAGGACCAGTCTACATTTCTCACATCACACAGTCATCCAAGGTAAGTTCAGCCTTTAGACGTAGCACAACTGCAGGTATTCTGCAGTAGGAATTGCTTCTAAAAGTTAGGTAATGGCACAGCATTCACATTGTTCCTCCTCACAGTGGGGGGGACCATTAACAATACTTTAGTCTGATTATTTACAAAGTTTCCTCAGCACATCAGTTACACAACAGTTATCTTGTGTACTGTACTTGCTTGTTTTATCCATGTTTCACCATGTAGCAACTGAACAGCATACAAGCCATCAAGGCTATCATGGAAGGCTACATCTGTAGTTGCTTCTTAAACTGTGTTACCATTGTCGTTTATTTCAATCATGAGAGAGATCAGTCCTCAATCCCATGCGAGACTGGTATTTATAGGGAAAAAAAATCAGTTCCTCAAAGACATAACCACACTAACAAATTAAATCCTGGAATTGTTTGGACATTATTTAAAATCGATGTTTAGGAAGATTATATTTTTTCATTGCAATATTTACTAGAGAAGAACCCACGGGGTCTATTGCTCACTGGATACTATTGTGGTCAGAGACAGCAGAGTTAAGTATTAAATGGAAGCGTTGCTATGGATGTATGACTTCTCAGCAATGCTGTTCAGGGATAAGTCTGTATCTTTAAGTTTATTTCTACAAAAATGGGAACTTGAATTACTACCGACTTACATATTGCAGATAGATAAAGACCATATTAAAAGCAGGACTCAAAGGTATATATTCTATCTAGAAGGAGAAGCTTTCAAATTAAGTTGTAGCTAATATGTTCTTGCAACAGTATGCATCAAGGTTCCTTACTGGAAACTAAAAATCAGGTCTTGTTTCTGCAATACAGTTATTAATGCTAGTTATAGTTGTGTTATGTATGTTTAACAGAGAAAATACTTACCAGAATAGAAGATTCTGGAATTTGGTAACACTAGAAAGAACCAGTGTCCTGGAGCATGAGTGGTTTCTGTATATATGTTTTCTATGCTAACTGATAATGTCTGAATGATTAGCACTGGGGAGACAGATTCCTCTGCAGGAAAGAGGTAAAGTTAGTTATATCCTTTTCTAGGGCAGTATTTTTCCTCAAAATACATGTTTTTCCCTGATTTCTATCATAATTTTGTTTCATACACTCATTAAATATTAAACAGCAACAATTCCTACCCTACTAGAACAGGGTGCAGAAACCTCACCCAGCATTGACCTAGGCACAGATAATCAGTCCACACCCATTACAAATATAAAACAAATATTTTCACCTGGACTGCAAGTTTTTACTGGTTTCTGAAGAACAGACTCTGCAGCAGTGGTCTCTTTTAATGGTGCCTAGTATAAAATTTATCAGTGATTTTAGTGACATCGTGCTTTCATATAGAGATAGAAAAATGTCTTCTTAGTGTACAGATATATAATATTTCATGCAACTTAAAGTCCACTTCTACAGACGAGTAGTTTACAGAATGTTAATTGGCAAAAAAATACCATTATTCCACACCCCACAAGAGATGCTGGCTCACACACGTCTTTCCTTACGCCGTAAAGCCACAGAACAATCCCATTTTGGTAACGGTAGCTGTGAAACACTGTGGAAAGGTTTCATGGTAATTTTCATGGTTTTTTTTTGTTAATATGCTATATATGCTATATATGTACTCACAACAATACCCACAGGCCATATAGACCTATAGAATTGTAAATAATTCACTCACAGCAATGTTTTTAGGCCAAGCATATCAAAGTTGCAGTAAACGCGATGGACCTTGACATAATAGGAGCACTAGTTTTACAGCAGCGGAGGAGAAGGAATGTACTTTCCGTACATCAGAGATCAGTTGCTGTTCCCCAGTGCACGCAATACTGTGCTGGAAGACAGCAGAGGTGGTACTAAGGGCTTGTTATAAGGTTTGGAGTTGTTGGGTTTTTTACTTAGCTCTAAATGTTTGGTTTTTTTTTCCCCCCAACTTCTGGCATAAGAAGGGTCAAAACATCTAACCCAACAGTTTCTGCATCAAGTCTATAACTTCTGTTTAGCAAGTACAGAAAGACACATGGTTTTACCTCTAAAACTACAAGTCAAAGAATTCCTATGATAGAAATAGTCTGTGATATTCAGGACCATGGTAGGATGAGTATATGTTAGACTCACTTTTTGGCACAGCCTAATGCCACCACACTAACATCTCTTGTTTTACAGATGGTGAAGTGACATACAGTAAGTTAAAGGGTTAGACATAGAAGTAGCCTATAGTTGAACTGGACGCAGCATCTAGACGACCTTGGACTCCAATTGTATGTCTTTCTGGAAAAAAAGAATAATCCTGTAATTCTGACTTTTCCCTAATGCAAACACCATGTTTTTCTTGCTGACCACCCCCTTTTTCTTTTCTTTTGATGTTTATCTTTGTTACCTGCCAGAGTTACATTGAAAACCAATTTTTTTTTTTTAAGCACTTGCATGGTGACACCCACTCCAGATTAATTTTTATATCTTGCCCTTTCTTTTATTTAGGTTTGTATAATTTTGTCTTAACTTTTCTTTTTTTTTTAGTCTTCCTGTGCATCCTCCTTAAGTGCGAGTGCCAGAAACACAGACCACATTCCAAACAGCCCAGCAAAGGCTAGCTGAAATAGTTTGATGTCTCCTTATTTTACAAGGAATCACTGATCCTTTTCAGCCAAAAATAGCATTTGTAATGGCACCACACAGTTAATACATTTAAATTTATCTAACATTATTCCATAGATACATAAATGTCCACAAGTTCTTTCCTAGTTTGAAATAGATTATTTCATCCCCTTGAAATGCAGCACTTGCAATTCTTTGAACTTAGAGATTTTTTTTTGTTTTTCAAAATATAGCTCCTCCTCTCCCCCTGAAAAATCACTAAGGTTTTGAAACTTAGATACCATGGCAGCATGTAGTAGTAGGAATGAACTTTGAATACAAACAGAAGCCTATCATGATTTAGCAAAAAAATATCTAAACTTGCCATTGTATTTCATGTGTCCCCCCCCTTATTTTAATTTTAAAAGTACAGACTGCAAAAGGGGCAATAGAAAGAATAAGTACAAAACCAGCAAGTTTTTCATGAGCTTAAAAAACATTCCCTCCCATATGTAAATGAGGTGTCTCTTCAAGGTGCATAGACATAAGAGAACTACTAAAACATTTACCATTTGTCATTATTAGGAGATATTGCAGATACTGTCGTATAATTTAAGCAAACAGAATTTCTGGAACGCAATTACAAGAGTTAACTACTGTCCAATAAGAAATGTATTAGAAGTAAAAGGACAGCACTGTTTTACATTATTGCATCCTCATTCTTTGTTCATATAGTAAGCATAATGGTTAACTGCCCCTCCTGCTGTCTGCATCCAAAGTGTATTTACAAGCTCAGTATTTTACATTGCTGTGTTAGATCCTTCACTTTATAACAACCAGTAATCACAAATTGAATACACAAATATGTCTGACATATATGTAAGATAAGGTTTGTGTTTGAGTTTAGGAAGTATTGATCTGAGGAGGAAACAGGGCAAGTATTCAAATTGCACAGCTTCCAAATATGGCTCTTATCAAATAACCTGATAGAATTGCCCAATTCCTACATCTGCTGGTTATGAAACTGCCTTTACATTGTCACTGGAACCAAAAATAGTCTCCTCCTCCTAGGTTTGGATCTGAACTGATAGTAAAAATTTAGGGAAAGCTTCAGGTGCAGAAACTAATCCACACAAGCCATGAATTGCAACAGAAACTTTGTCTATATTTCACAGTAAATCAGATATAAGCCCCCAGCTCTGCAGCTAGCATATATGCCCATGATAAAAATCAGGAAATGTCCGAATATGTATTTCATGAGATACAGCTGTTTCCAAGCTAGCCCTAAAAATTTTGATGATGTTTTAACAAAGCCACTTTAACCTATCTTAAGTTTGCAAATAGATTATCATGAGACCTGACGTGTTTTGTTTGGAGGTTTGTTTTTTTTAATCGTCATTATTTTCTCTATTAGAAATGTCACACTAGGTCTTTATGATGAAAAACAAGTCTAAAATGGACCAGATACCACAATTCTAGGATACCAGTGTTCAAAAGGTTCAGATACCAGGTCACAGAGGCAAGATAGCTGGAAAGTGACATTCACCTGGACATTAAGATAATGGAAGATTCACTTTGCACTCAAGATAAGCTACAATATACATAAACTATTTATCTAAACTACAGTATCACCTATGGGTAACAGCAAGTTATCCCAATAATCATACTATTAAGCTAATTGATTGCATGGATATATTATTTAGTGATTAAACAGTTAAAATATTTTATCATAGGCATTTTGAAACACTGAAACAAAAAGAAATACAAAAATATTAATTTTAGCTAGTGAGAGCTGAGTCCAGGTGGTTGCCCTCAAAAGTCAACATCACCATCTGATGTGCAAAACATTCCCAATTATCATAAAGTACACCCTGTGCTAATTACTGTGTTTGCCTCAAAATAATGAGCCATGATAAGCCTAGAGTTCATGATAATAGATTTACATTTAAATGCCACCCAGTTCACTGCCTCATTATGAATATGCCACTGGTTACCACACTGACAGACATGATGAAATTACTGCATCTGCTGTCCCGCAGACTAGGGAGACCACAAACTGCTAGAGGGATACCAAAACTAAAAGAACTTTCAGACAGACATTCAGGATGCAACTGTAGAAGACGACAGGAAAAAAGACAGTACTTTAAAGATGGCAGCCAGCTGTGGCCTACAGAATATCTTAAAGGAAGTCTTTGTAACCTCTCCAGGAAGATCTCTGTAGATCCCAAAACAATTGCGGGAGATCATTCCAGAAGTTCACATGGATCTTGGTCTGCTAACTAATGAATTCCAATTCTCTGCTGGTTTTAGTCAACATACTTTTATTGATTTCAATGGAATTATGCCAATTTGTACAAGCTGAGGATTTGGCAAGCCAACACACAAGAGAAATGTAAAAGTATGGTCCCACACATCCTACACTAAATAAAAATGCAGTCAGAGGTAGATATCACTCTTGGAGGAGCGGGGAGAGAGAAACAAAAGAACATGTACTTGAAAAACACATGTTCCCACCTACAGAGAAAGCATTTATGCCCACAGACAAACTGTGGGTGGCCCTGGACGCCTAACTACTCCGTTTGTACAGATTATTGCTTTGCAGGTACAAATAAGGAGCTTCGGAACACAACAGGCAGAAGAGTATTTTGGGGCAGAAACCTCACACCCACATTATGATAATCTGGCCTTTGCCACCACATGACAGTCTCCTTCGCTTCATGAAGCTTGAGGTATGTGGGTGGGAAAGAGCTCACAGAATATTTTTGTCTGACAATGGCTCCCAGAGCATAAGTGTACATACTTGGAGCAATGGCAGCTTGTTTCCTCTCTCTCCCTTCACATTGTACACTTTACATCATTTGCCATTATTTTGACACAGAGCTAGTAAAACTAAGCCATTCATTGGTTGCATTTGAGAAAAAAAATTAAGCCAAATAAAATCATAGAATCATTTAAAATACCTTCTGTCACAATATCCAGGAGTTTCTTCATTTGGAGTGCCTATTGGCACCCCTCTCTGGCCTAGAACTACATACTGACTTCAAATTGTATCAGCCTTTACAAGAGAGTATTTATGTTCTGCAAAATTTTAGACACTGCAGGTATGTGTACAAATGCTTGTAACTGCTGACTGGAAGTGCCTTCTGGAACCAGATGACATGCATCAAGAGTAAGATAACCAAACCACAGGTCTGTTAAAAGTGAATACCACAAAATGACTGTTAAGAGTCAATTCTAAAAAAAAAAAAGTACCAAAAATACCTCCCCTTCTTCCCCTCTCTCCATTGCTATACCACCTATCCCATCAATGTCTTTAGGTGTCTGTCTGCATCGTCAAGACGCTTCATACTTACAAAAAAAAAAAAGAAAAAAGAAAAAACATTAGGTTTCCTTCCTTCTTATAGAGGCTGTTATCTGTGTGGGAACATGACTTCTGCTTTAAACCTTGTACTGAGATTTTGGGGGCAGTACTGTATCTATTGCTAATTAGTCGGGAGCATTGCTCAGGAGTAATCCAAGTCTGAGACATGCATACCTGCACAGAATTTTTTTTTTTTTTTTTGCTAGAACTTAGGTGCATACCTTTCCAGCTGGTTTTGACCAGTCAATGTCTAGCGCTAGAGGTTCGTCTCTACTTAGATGAGGTACCTGAGCTATATTTTCCTGAAAGAAAAGGCTTCCTGCCTTATTCATTTTCTATGAAGACACTATCAGATTAGCTCAAGATACCCATGATAAAATTATTTGCCAGGAGGATATACTAGCCTTTGCTGAACTGAAACTGAAAGGTAATTCAATAAATTGCCTACAAATAATAGACCATGTTTTAAGGACTGTTTGTAGTCATTAAAATTAAACAGACTATTCTTTTGCCATCTTTCTACCACAAATGAACTGGTATAGGTCACATCTACAAAGAAATTCTGACTTGGATCCCCAAATCAATAAGATTACATCAGCAGCTTGCTGTGCTTGAGCTCACAGGGCACTGGTGCCACCATCCTCCTCAAAACAGGAAGAGCCACAGTTTTAACAGGCCCTCCTAACTCGTTGAGCAATAAAGTTAGTATCTCTGCATTACACATAGATGAGACAGGTAGGTTCCTGAGCTGACTGCAGTTTATGTACCTTTATTATCATCGGAAACTGTAACCGTCAGTGTTAAAGTGAACACAGAGCCTGCGTACTTACAAGCCCAGAATACTGCAATATGTACTTAGGTTCTATGTTCACTTTAAGATTGTTGGCTGCTACATTTCATCAGCTCTTTTTAAAATAAGGTTGCTCACTAACTGCTTTCCAAGCTTTCACATATGTATCATTTCCATCAGCTACAAGTGTAAATTTGCAAGCAATAGGAACACACACACGCGCGCAGTCTGATGTAATCTGTATAGAAGGTAAAGCTGTCACCAGATGGCATTTTTAAGTTTTGTGCAGCCAGATATTCAGAAGCAGCATCCAAATTTTGGATGCTTCACTTTTTTTTTTTGGATACTCCCAAAACACCGCATTTGCTCCTAGAAATAACTCTTGTGATATTTTGTGGATAAACCTCTAACAGCTCATTTTGCATGACTACATACCTAGACTATAAGAGCCCTAAATTAGTACTTGGGTAGAGACCGCTCAAAAATTCAGTCCATAATGTCAGTAAATAAACTTTTTACAAATATAATTTTGAGTCAGCCCGAACAGTAGCAAGAATAAGTAGGTTGCATGTTCCTTTCCTACAGGGAAATGTTGCCAAAAATACATAACTGTCACTTTTCATCTTCGGAATAATGTTAGCTACTGAAAAAAAGATTCACAATGAGCAATTATGTCTTCAGCTTTCATGTCATTTTACATCATTCCACTATCAGCCATGCTCAAAAGCTTAGAGGCAACATTCTAGGTCAGTGACTTTTGCAGACTGTGTTTACTGTTTGGTAATTAAGTTAGATACACTTTAAATAACCAGATTCTGAAACAGACAGCCACTTACAAACACATGACCAAATGTATCAGTGGCACTGTTGACACTGGATGAGGAAAATTATACATGTTAGCAATCATTGACTATCACTGAGGATTATAAATTTAAGGATTATGATATTAAGAATAAGTGGATCAGCAAATCACTGCAAAGAAAAATCTTTAAGATGTAGCTAAAAGCCAGACTGAAGGACTGACCTACTTTTCATCACCAAGTTTTATTTATACGTGTATAGAATTTTTTCTTATGATTTTCAAAATAACTTCTACAAAGAAAGCTTTCAACTATTAATAAAACTAAAGAGAATGAAATACTGTAATTGGTCCTCAGATTTTACTTTTAATAAGGTTTTAGCCTGCATCTCATGCAAATAGCCACTAGTACTGTTTCAGATAAAACTTTACACAGCAAAATAGAGACATTAATTTTCACTTTATATAAAAATTTTTGTGGATAAATTAAGATATTAACTCTTAAGACAAAATTGGAATTTTAAAAAACTTATTTCATATCAAACATATCGCAGAGGCATCTACTGTTTAAAAAGTATATAGGTTTGCTATTTTTTTCAAGTCTTGCATTTCAAAATGAACATTTAAAAAGTCAGAAAAAGATCTGATGGGTGCTATAAGATATGTTATTTGTAACAGCAGTTCTCATAACTCTTCAAGGGACAAATAGACCTTTAAAAAAAAATAAAGCAATTTAGAGAGGTACTGTAAAAAAAAAAATCATTTGGCCTTCATTTTGTGTTTAAGGAGTGATGCTAATGGATCAAGGCATGCAAATGATAACAGAGCACAGAAAGGACACAACTTCAAGCTGGAGTCTGGTAAGTCATGCAAGTGGTTCCACAGCAGAGGCTATTGGGGTTCCACTGTTTTGGGCATACTTTCTTCGGCCCACCCATAAGGTTCAGCTCAGAGTTTTTGTTAGCTTAATTCCCTACCACATCACCCACAATCAGCATTCAAGTGGAAGTCTTCAGTTTGCAACAACCATGCAAAAAGGTCCAATTTTAAAATCCCATTTTGTCTTTTCTAGAGCCTGACAAATTGGCCTTTTATTTCAAGATACACACAAGCTACAAGGCACAATCAACAGTCACAGATTATTACAATATCCTGTCCACCTAACTGCACCTGCAGACCACGGTAAGGACATTGAAGCCAGACCCACAAGCTAAAGATGACACAATACGATTGTAGCATTGCCACAGTTACTTCTGAAGTACTAAGCTGGAAAATTAGTCAATGTTTGCAGGTATTGCTTTGGCTGAAACTCATGGAAAAACTGGCTTCAAGAACGAGGAAAACTCAACCCACCACATGTATATTTCTGACTGTTATAAAACATGAGACTGAACAAGGGGTTTCTATGTCCCTTTCTGTGCCAGGGGTAGAGGTTTGCAGTGGTGTCACACTCAGCTGCCAGCAGGTGTTGCAACGAGCGGCCATGTAAAGCGTCTATTCACTGAACTCTGTCACTCCAGTTATGTGCTCTTTATGGCAAGGAAAACAGAGAAAACAAAGAGGCTGTTATGCTTTAACTTCAAAGCCTTCATACCCCCAAGCTTCAGCTCTGTACCTCAGGCAGTGCAACCCAGAAGAGAGGCAGCATAGTTTCAGGTAAAGATATTTTTCTGCTCCGATAACCTAGTCTCTGTAGTGCTTGCAAAAGAGACTAGATTTTTTTCTTTAAAAAAATCTTGGTATAGGCACAGTGATAGCAGAAGGTCATCTGACATTTGTCATTTGACGGACAAGTAAGTTTTATTCTTAAGCTTCCAAGTTCACAGGAAGGTTTCTTCTGAAATGTCATAGAGGAATCGTAAGTTTATCCATGAGTGCTGCAAGAATCAATGCACAAGAAGTTAGGAGATATTGATCTTCCCAGTTTACAGTTCCTGTTGGAGTTATCATTCTCCAGTTGCATCAATTTCCTCTTCATCAGGGGTAAAGCTTTTATGAGATCCCTAAAGCCTGTCTGTAATATTTATTCTGTTAGTCTAATTAAAGGTATTACTATGTACATAGTTACTGGATCTGTCCCCAGTGGCACTTCACATCATAAATAACAGATGTGAAATGTACTCCTATTGGGACAAGCACTACTATCAATTCTTCTTATGCTATCTCTTTAACCATTACATCACCTCACCATTCTTTAGGATCTTTCTTTGGACAAAAAAGTACCTTTAAGATAATATTAGTTTGGGATAATTAAATTTACTAAATCTTCATGGGCCCATATGAAGAAATAATCATTTTGAGACGTATTCACTTTACCGTAATGTAAAATGATTTTATAGTTATACAATGCATAAGTCAGCAGTACCAAATTTCTGATGTTTAATTGCATGGGACTGGCCCAAGATAAAATTACAACTTTATACATGCATTCAAAAGTTCAAAAGGCTTTAATGTTAGTCCATGAAAGATTTGGGGAAAAAAAAACATAACAGTTTGATCTTCCACTCCAAACTTGAGATATTCAGACTATAGACTTGGATTAATCCACCTACATTAGAATATGTAAGCATATGCTCTTTCAGTGGGAAGGAGAGGTTGTGACTATACAGCCGAATTCTCTTTTCAGATCCATACAGATGCTACATTAGAAGATCAAAGTATGTGTGCTTAAAACATTAGTTCAGCTGCCTAAGACTAAGGCAGTTGCCTAATATATCTAAGCTGCAGATCATCAATTGCAACATGTATGTCTGGCTATACTCCTCACTCACAAGGGTTCAATAGTGTTAATGAGGTATGGTCCAATACAGGAATTATATCAGCAACAAAAAAAAAATCTAATAACAGTTTTCCCCTTTATTCTGTACATATGTAACGTATATAGTTGTGTTTTCATCTAAAACAATTCTACTTGACCCTACATCTTTAACAGCATATGGCATTTTGAAACCATAAGGGAATGTGAGAAGTCACATCAAGTCCATCTCATTTCTCATGCTATGATTGAACCTGTAATATCTTTCTGAGAACAAGTTTTTCCTCTTCCTATATGGAGCAACTTTTATATCTTAAGACATCCCCTCAGTTCTCTTGTCTTATGCCAAAGCACTCAGTTTCTTCCAGCGTAGATATCTGATAATTTTCAATGACCTTTTTAGGATCTCAACATTTCTGGAAGTGACACGTTCAAGATTTTATGAAGTAATTTGGATGATCTTTTACTACTGCTGACTACAGTACATACACTTTCCAACCATTTCCTCAATTTCCCCAACATACTTGCACCCCCCTATTATCCCATTGTAATGGAAATTAATTTGACAGTTTGCTCCTTACAAATCCATGGTGACTCATTCTCCTTACATTTCAAGAGTTTTGAAAAGCTGGACAATTTATTCCAATATTAATTCAAGGAATTTAACTTCAGCCAGCAGACTGACAATTCTGTGACTCGTCTTACCCTGTTCCCAATTCTTAAAGATGGGAAAGATTGTTTTTCTTTCTAGCCATCATCTGTCCTCCACAAAGCTTTTAGATCTTTCCTTGGAAGCACATCTTTCAGGCATTTTTTCAGGAAAAAATTTGGGAGAGAAACTAGGGAGTTTTAGATGATTGACACTGTAAACACAGGACACTTGGCAGTAAAAGGGAAAAATTACTTGAGCAGAAGTATACCAGAACTGAAGAAAAAACTTGTCGACAAAAATACATGACCCAGTTTCTCACTACAGACCAATAGTAAAATGGAACAAGTGACATTTAGTATGGTGTAAGCCTGAAGGAAGGCATCATTACTGGTCTTAGGTAGCCTTGCTTTGGGACAGCACAGATGTGATTGAGAGACCTGGGCGCTGTGGACACCAACAGCATGGTTGGATGACAGTGGGGATTAGGTCAGGTAGGAATGGTAGAAGGAGGAGGCATGATCAGGATGAAGGAAGTGTGGTACTGACAGATAAGAAAAAAGCACTTCATAGACAGATTCCGGTGAGGAAAAGTTTGGAAAGGTTGTGTGAAATGAAATCTTTAAAAAAAGCCATAAGAGAGAGAATACAGAGGTGTCTCAGTATAGATCAAAATATAATTCAGCAAGAGGAGGGCGAGACATTTTGCAGGAATGGGGAAAACAAGTCAACAAATTTATCAGAAAAGGAGCATGGAGGGACATGCAATAAATGGCACGCAGCTGTTGTACCTCTCTTCTTGCTCATATTTCATAAGAGCCCTTTGCAATCATTAATCCTTTTGATAGTTTATAAAAGATGACATACTGACATCCAGCTGGGCTGACCTCTGTATGGACAGTTCTACAAAACCAGATATCCACCTTTTCCAGACCACCTTGTTTTCTGTCAGCAATCCAGCTGAGCTGTCTTGCTGTGACTCTACAAGTCAGATGCTGGAACGGAGTCCACTGCGAAGGTAAGTTTATACTGGATCACAGACTGTCAATATCTAGTATGTCATTGGCCTGATTCCCTTACTCACAGTTAAAGAGGTCTGTCCTACTCCCTGAATAAGAGGTTATTTGGTAACACAGCACAGAGAAGAATCTTTGCCAGCTCACTTTCAAAATAAGCTTTCCTATTTCTGGTATTGCAATAGGAACTAAGAGTTAGAAGGATCAAAAATATAATTAAAGTTTGCTTATATAACTGCTGGGTTTTTTCCCCTCTTTATGGGTATTTTTCAAATTGAAGGGTTTAGCTGTTTTGAAGGAAAATAGTGTCTCAGAAATGCATTGTGAATTCTGGCAAATAAATATTAGTCCTTTTGTAGCCAGACCCAGGATAAAATCCTTAAACATTTCATTGCTCTTTTTATTTATTGAAATGTTTTGTTTCTGGGTGGATTTTTTGAAGATGAACATCCCATTCCTGCCAGCACGCTCGGACAGCTATGCCCATGCACAGCTGCTGATTCAGCATCTCACAGTGCAGTTGTCTGCACTGCCACATCAAAAAAAAAATCCAATTTTTCATTCCCCATTTGGTTAATCAGTATTTTCTCATTTCTTTTGTTTTAAGAAATAAGTATCTTTTTGGACTGTAGCTGTAGTAATTATTGATGTTCACAAGTTAGACTTCTCTTATAACAACTCTATTTTGTGATGTTTTTATATGCACAAGAGGATTGGCCTCATCCAGAAAGCATACCCTGTGAAACCCCATTGGCTTTAGACAATGAGTTGCAGCAGTACCTGGCTGAATTCTTTCATCCTCCTGAAATACTATTTTGAAGTTGCTCTGTCCTATGACATTAGAAGTCAGACTGCTGTTGCTTTCTGCTTCAAAACTTAGCAAGAACGTAGGAACACATGAACAATGAAGGCATTTGTGATATTCTTGCAAGTGGCAAAAACTGTTTTCCAGGAGTTAATTTTTTTCATCTCATTTTTCTTTTCTTTGAGCCAACTTTTTTTTTTCCAGACTGTTAGAGTTCATAAAAAAAAAAATCTTCTGGCTTCCAGCAAACTTCTGTTCTACTTTCATCTAGAAAGGCATAAATGTGTTGAGCCAAAACCACGGTATTCACTGCTGTTTGAAACAATCTGTGTAGCTCTTTTACATCCCTATTTGCAAAGTCCCCTACAAAGTTCAGTACAGTAACCACAGCACTAACCTTTCCAACTGTCCACACACATCATCCTCTAGGTAAACAGAGTAATATTGCATCAGTCTGTGGAGTCTTTTACGACTGGGATCAAAATAGCCCCATCAACTAGCATGTGCGAATATTGCCTTTATCATCTAACCAAGTAAGATTCCAAAATTAGAATTACAGTGGGTATTTCTGCTGATCTGAAAGATTTAACAACTCTTTTCTCATAAAAAATTCTATTTGAAATAAAAAAATGAGTGCTTCCAAATCTAGTATTACTGTACACAATGTAGGGAAGAGACAGTAATTTGGTATTTCAATGACTTTTTAAAAAGAATATTGAGCCAAAAAACTCAATTTCCACCAATGAAACACTGGGGAAAATTAAAATAAGGTTGTGTGACAGGTTCATTTTTTGTATCATTTGCTATGGACAGACCTGACATTCAGTGCAACTCAAGTTTAGAAATTATTATTCTCTCAGATCACAGTATTGAGGAACATATAACAGCAGTTAAACATGCAATAAACAAGCCAAAGCATTTAGTATAACAACTGGACTTCCCTGTCTCCTCCCTCCCCCCATAAAATAATGAATTAACCATAAAATACATTTGCTCAGAAGAACAAGTCTTTTGTGATTTCCAGTCAAATTGCATGATCAGTGTGAATCAAAATAGACAGGGAAAAAGCTGGGAGCTCAGAGTAATTTGTTTCAGTATTTTCAAGCAAAAAATTGAACATTTTTCATCTAAAAAAATAGGCTCTCTTTTAATATAGATTAAACAAAAATAAAATAATTCCTCAGTTACAACATTAATTTCAGACCATATATTTGGGTTTACCCAAAAGAAATTGATGGGAAAGCTAACCCCCACCTTCTCCCATCTGGTTTGGTTTGTCCTGAAACCATTTCCCCTCTCTTCCTTTCAAATGCATTAATTCAATCACTGAACTGAAAAAGTCCAGCTTTATTTAACATCTGTGCTTTGATGCACATATATAACTGGAAAATTGCAAAGCCTTTTGCTAAGCAGTATTTAATTATATTGCAAGGAACATCTTTAAATTTGTTAGGATTTTATTAGTTGTTGTCAGGGGTCATACACCAAACCAGTAGGCTGGAGACAGAATCTGTACTAATTTTCTCTGGACACCACTAAAGAGAAAATTTGGCAGTGGACAAACCATCACTTCGGGGAACCTGCTCCACAATAAATTCAGACACAAATGAGTCACTTTCTTGCTCCCTTTACGCTCCTTCCGCTCCAGTAGGCTTTACTGCTGTTGTCAGGAAGGGGCCCTTGCTGCCACCAAGACAATTCTAAGCCCCAAATTGTCCCTTTTCACCCAAAGAGACATGCAGTACCTCCAAAAGCACAAGAACCAACATCCACATTAAAAGGCAGAACTGTTCTCACTTAGACAAATTAAATATTGCATGGTAAAATCTGTTTCATTGGATCCAAGGGCTACAACTGAGGAAAGGGAAGCAGATGTCTGTTTGCTTTATAAACATTATATACAAGCACAGAAGCATGAGCAAAAAGAGATGGTGTCAATGCAGAAAGAATTTCCTGCAATGTTTCAACTTTTCCTCATACCAAGGCATTACCAGAATCTATGTATTTTTGGTGTGCACACAAAATTAGTATTTACTCATAATAGAGTCCAAGAAAAACGTGCAGGAAAGGCAATGACAACCAAAATGTGAAGATATAATGATAAATTATGGCACTCAATGACCCCCTGTTACCACTCTTTCCCTTTTCCTTCCAAAAATTTCCAGGCATACTGAGAAGCAAGTTTCTCCTTCCTGTATGAATCTTTATTCAAAATCTGAGGACCCTGTTCAAACTACATAGCATCTGTTAATTGTGCTATGGACCTTCAAGGTTGAGGGGAGGTTGCACGGCACAAGGTGATATTAAGCAGCATTTTTATTCACTTGCAGCTTGTCCAAAATTAATTTGGTTTCTATATTTGCTAGTTTTAAGAAGTTAGAAAAAGTAGGGTCCTTATGAGAGTGAGCTAAGCTTTTATCATTCACATAAAGCACTCGCAAAGTTATTTGCGGGCAACCAGGGTTCTGCTGTGTTAGACAAAGAATGAAATCAAATGGTGTGATAATGAAAGGTGGCAAATTAAGAAATATTTTGCAGGGTAATTTCAACTACCATGGTGGTCTGTGTGAGGCACAGAAAACTTGCTGTTAGTTTGTTCAGTTACTTTTTGGGCTGGAATTTTCAATGTTTTAAGAGTGAAAACTGAATACGACTGTCTTAGTCACCTTTGAAAAATCCAAGTAATAATAAAGCAAACGAGCAAAATCTAGATAAACTCAATCCGTTATTTTAGCTCTGAGGATCCAGTATTTGCTTTTTTCTACCCAGGTAATTGCTCAGGTACCAGAAACCTGGCAAGATGACCTGCTTGCTTTCTGTTATAAAGGCAGAAATACCTTCTTCAGTCTCATTCCAGAGCTGTTACCCTTACTCTAAAACTGGAAACTGAAATGAGATCAGTAATATTTCTTTCATCACTGCTTCTGGAAAATGTTTTTTTCCTGATGTGTAATACCCAATTCAATATTCCATCTGAATGCTTTTGATATGAAAACACCAAAACAATAGCGCATATGAGCATAGAACAGCTAAATCTGCACAACAGAAGACAGAAGAGAGCACGAACTGGCATCAGAAACCTGGACTGGAATTTACATCTTGGTTAATGTAACTTGCAGTTCACTCTTTTTTTGGGGTGTGGGGTTTTTTTGTGGTGGTTTTGTTGGGTGGTTTTTTTAGGGGGGTTGGGGATTTTTAAGATTAAAGAGTCAATGAACATGGGATTCTAGGTACAGCTTCTTTGACAAATCAAAGCACACAATGCTTCAAAACAAAATAAGCCAAAAGCAGCCTTAATTCCTTAACGCATCCTGAAAACAAGATGTGCAAAAATTGACAGAAGTCAGATGTTAGAAAACTTTCCAGAACCTGGGTTGCAATGCAGAATTTATCAGGCATACTTGTTGCATATTATCTCATTACAGTAGCTGTAAAGTTCTCCAAACTTACACAGGATAAGATTTTTAATCTTAGAACACTGTTTTTATTCATTGCTGAGACTTAAGAGTGGCCCCAGGTATAAGTGAGTGTACCTGTTCTGGTTTCAGCAGAGCCAACTACATCATCTGAGAGTTTGCCCTTAGTGACTGAGCAAGCCAGCACCCAAACACCCTGGGCATTCAGGAAAGTTAAGGACATAAGTTTGCAGTTTAGGCCACCTTCTTTAACTTGCAAGAAAAAATAAAGCATCACTAAGGAACCACAGCAAGCGGTGACCTTATGAAAATGGAGACCGAAAGAGCCTGATACAGGATGTTGCTAACTGGCATCCTTGTGCTCTGTCACAGCCCCTACACAAAACAGGAGAGGGTTGTGCAGACCCATTGCTGGAAGACCTCCATTTCAGTCCATCAGTAATACCACTAGCACTTCAACACGTTTGGGTTTGCTAGCCTTCCAGTCAGCTCACAAACCGCCAGAGGTGATAAATCTGGCAGCTCGCATTCTAGAGAGAATCTCAAAGCTTTTTAACGAGAAGCCACACAACCTTATAACATAGATGATATTGTTACAAACTTCAAACACGTAACAGACCCATTGAAAATTAACAAATATCAAATTCAGAATGTTAATTTTGGAAACAGAGCGATTGTGCCATACACTATTCTTAAGCCTATATTTTAATGTGTCATTGGAGGAGAAAGATACTCCTGAATAGTCTTTCCCTACAGAAGTGGCTGAAAAATGCACATGGTAAGCAAAGTTGAAAAGAGAAAATACAGGAAAGTATTTTAAGTGTCAGCTACACCAATTTTAATGCTATGCAAGATTCAGAAAAAAGTTTAATTTTTAAGTTGAATTAATCATGCTAGGTTCAATAGAGTATGGAAATTAAAGTCTGAAGTCTCAAAATCATGCTTAATGCTAAATAAGGCTTCCTCTTAAAAAATAAATTACTACTCTCTGATAAGTCTAAGAACTTCCTAAGCACAGAAAATGACCCTGTTAAAATACAGATGTAATACTGATCACCCAGCTTTCAAGTATTATCTAAATACACGGTGCATTGAACTGGTTGAGTGGGAAGCCAGCTCTTTATTGAGTTGTCCACCAGGCTTCAAATGGACATTATTTAAAGTAAATCAAAGAATAAACTAGGTTAAGTCAAAGTACTGCTGATTATTATCAACCCCAGATATTAGATTATGCAACATTCCAATAAACCTTTATTCAAGAGCTCACAAGCTCCTCATCACTCATCAGGCATGCAGAGTTAGGTGCTAATTAAGAAAGTCCTCACTCACACAACAAGAGCTGTTACAACTTCAAAAAAAGTCTTTAAAAAGAAAGAATTTTCACTTGGTACCTTTAAGCAGCTGTTCAAGACAGGGTCCCATTTCTAAATCTGTGTTCTCAACAGCTCTCAGAAACAGCGATTGGTACTTCATACCATATACTAGAAAACTTCACCCCTTAAAGCAATCTTTCACACATTGCTTCTATGCTTATCTATAAATATAATGAGCAATCAGCTCCCACAGTGGTGCCTTACTGTCTGTCTAGAACTACTCTTCTATTGTAGTTTTCAGACAGTGCTTTTGCCCATTGATAAACAAAGCAGTCAGGCTTGCCTCTTTTCACTAGTTTAATCTCAGAATATCTAAGCCGCACACAAACCCATATACCTTTATGAGCAAATATTTGGCACAGAAACAAACTTTATTAAAGATCTGAATTTCAAGCTACAAATCAGAAATGGACTTTTTGATGGCCTTTCTTTATACACATAGTACAAAGTACACAATAAACAAACATATGCCCTAAATTCCCAGAGTCAGCTTTATAGCAAAGCTGTCTTTATGAACATAATGTTAGATGTCCCTCAAAAAACACATTCGCTTAATAAAGAAAGCTGTGTGGCAGACTACATCTGCACCCATATTACCAGAATATACACATATAAATTAGAGACTACTGTAAATGCATATTCACAAGGATGCCTTGTGATACAACACTTAATTTCTTATCAGTTTAGTCATCTCCTCTATGGGGACATAGCTGTGGATCTCTTACTTCTCTTGAGCTGGTCCATCCTTGTTCTAAATCCAGTATCTGCTTTAAATTGTTTTGAATCTAATCCATTAGGGGTTAAGAAAGCTCTTAGGAAGAGGCCTTTCAAGTTTTAACCATTGGAGCTCTTACCATGGCACCAGGAACATGGGTGGCATATTAAATAGTTACAACGCCAGATATGGACACAATCCCGTTTGAGTCAGAAGCTGGGACCAGCTACAGGAAGATGCTAATGGGCAGTCAAAGACAATCTCTGGATTCAAGCAGGGCAGACATTCAATGCAGCTCTCCACTTCTTGCAGATGCATTTAGGAGAGGCACCACCTGTTTCCCCAGATGTTTACATGCTCCTTTAGAAGATGACTAATCAACCAGCTAATCAACCCTGATTGTGTTATGAGAATTTTACAATTAATGGATACACCACATGGAAAACAACCCCCAAACTTACTGTATTTCATCTATCCACAGTAGTCCAATGAATTTGTAGAAATTACAATTGCATCCATGCTTAAAAGAAATTATCCTGATGAAGCATGGAAGAAGCCAAACTGAAGTAAAGCTGTTGAAAATTCTTCAGGGAAGCTATGCTTTATGTAAGTTATTGTACAGCTTGGCTGCCTTTTTTCCAAAGGGGTTTCTCAACACCAAGAAAGGCAGAGCTCTGTTGGCTTTACAGGGACTACAGTTACACGTTATACACTATTTCTAATCACACAGCCTGAATTCAGTGACATCATTCAGGTGACATAGCTGCCCGTTTTCTTTGTTCCTGATATTAAAGGCAAACTAAGTGTGTGATATAATGAAGTGAAAACTATGGCACATTACTAACATAAGCAGAAATACCTAAAGAAAATACAAAAAAGAAAAATCAGCTAAACAAATCTTAGATGCATATGCTTAAGTTTACTACAAGTACTTCCATTAAAGCATCATTTTGGCCCAAGTTTGAGAATATTTTGTAGCTTAGGAATCTATACAAGTATTTCCACCCTGTGTAATGAAGTAGGCAACTTAAAACACAGATATATCAAGAGCCAGTTGATATATGGGTACTTGCAGTTCATACGCATTTGCTAGCTTGTATTTGAGATCATCTGAACTGATCTAAATCTATTGCTTTCCTTTGTAGCAAACACCAATATGAAATATTTAATTGGGATTTGGTTTAGGATATTCCTGTATGTGTTGATACCTTGGTTCAACATCCTGGCTGAATTTTTTTGACCATCCTTTACTATAAGGGGCTGGAACACTGAGACAAACTGAATGCATACCATTTTATCCACACAGATTTTTGTATGTTTGTGTTTATAACCAGTTTCTAGTTGAAGGGAAACTTACAATAGTTATGGAAGAAACATAGCCCTTTCTGTCCCAAAAGCATGCTTTCACAAATATAGGAATATTCAAGTTACATATTTGATTTTTTTACCCCTCTCCCCTTTTTTCAGAACCCTTTTCTGTCCTTTTTCAGATGCTGAGTCCTGTTCTTTTCCTTTAATTTCTCCTAAGTAGGAAACAAATTTACTTGGTTTTGCATTTGAGTCAGACTTTTAAAGCCATCATCGCCAAACTGGGCTCAACACCAAATACAAGTAGGTTCCCCTGAACAGAAATTTTCTTCAAGCTCTATATTAAAGAGCCACAGATTTAACACACACAGGCTATTTGTCTTGCATATTACATGGAATAAGGCTTTTTTGTAATGTCCATTTCATATACTGTTTATTATTTGTTCCCATAGCATACACACAATGTTTGATGACCAAGAGCATAAATTATTGCAGTACTCTCAGAATCAAAGTTCACTGCCTATCTTTGTGAACTAATATGTTGCTTTTGCTTCTCTAATTTACATAACAATCATTTTATGACTGAATTCTTCTACCAATAAAAAGTGATCTTCCTGGAAAAATAACAAGGAGTGGATAAACACCACCTTATTTCAGTTTTCGATTATTTGCAAGATTAGGTTCTCAAACTTCACTTTATGTTGACCTTAGTTTTGGTGTGTAAAGATACCAAAGATAAATAGAATTTAACTCCACAAAACAGAATAAACTTGCTTCACCCTCCCCCCAGCCCTTAATCCAAGCAAATGCCAATAACCTATTTAAGGTGCAGCTCTGACAGAATGTGAATACAAGCTATGCATTTACTTTACATTTCTTTGTCCATGCTGCAGAGGTAAACGATAAAAATTTTGGAATCCAAGTAGAACTTCTGGTCCTACGGGTAAGGACAGAAAAAGAAGGAAAATCTTCCTAGTACCAAGAAAGACAAATTGTATACGCAATTGGACTGTCAACATTACACATCTTCCAGAAGGAAAGCATGCCACTGAAGATTCCTCCTCCTTAAAAAGCATTGAACACCTTCAGCTACTTTTCAGAGACCAGTTTCGTATAGGAAGAATACCTTACCCAAGCTCATGATCTGTGACAACACCAGAAAAACAATTCCTTGTGAGACAACCAGTGATACCAAGAACACGTACAAGAGATAAGGGCACCATTCAAACTTCCCTCATGAATATTTGTTAGGAATCACATCACCCTGCAATTAGAGCACATCTTCATCAAAACCTTTCCCTAGTTTCCCTACACATACCATTTAAGGGCCAAAGCCTCCTCTGCATCACAGCACACGCGCATAGCCACAGTGTCCTCAAACTACAAGGGCGACCAAGTGAAACAAAGAGCCTGGGAACAACAGGGCAGAGACTGCATTTACACAGGGAAGTTTTCACAAGCATACACAACTGCAGCAAGAGCAACCTTACCCTAAATATGAAGCAAGAGGCTTTAAAATCTTAGACGCCAAGTCACCTCCAGACAAGAAGGAAACCTTCCCTTCCCCTTGCTCCCACCAGCCACGCAGCCACTCCAACAGCAGGTCGGGGCTGTAAGACATGTTAACAGAAACAACCCACCTGAGTGCATCAGCTCTTTCTTGATGTGCTGCCAGAGCACCTTCCCCAGAGGGTTTACTGCTGCCTGGAGACTGGCCCTATATAACTTCTGCTGAGGGGAAGGTGCTGGGCCTGGGCGTGGGCTGGGCCCAGGTGCAGCCCCTCAGCCCGGGCCCAGGTGCCGCCCCTCAGGGCCCAGGTGCTGCACATCAGCCCGGGCGGGGGTGTCCACAGAGCCGCTGTGCCCTCAGGGCCCTGCCCTGTCGCAAACCTTTGCTGAAGCTACTTCTCCAGCTTCCTCGTATGGGGGATAACGGCTGGAGGGAGTTGCTCTGTGAGCTGCAGCACGGGGTGACAAAGCTGTAGACAGCACCAGGCAGGCATGCTGGGTGGGTGCTGGTGCGGGCTCTCTGAGGCGTTACTCTTGGCAGCAGGGAGTACCTCAGCGCCAGGCTCATGCTGTGGGTTTGGATGAGGATTTTCAGGTTTCAGGTGCTCTGAAATGCCTCCCCGTCCTGGAGCGACCAGGGCGGCAGGCAGTTAGGGTATGCCGCGCCTCAAGGCAGCAGGCAGTTAGGGTATGCCGCGCCTCAAGGCAGCAGGCAGTTAGGGTATGCTGTGCGAGGCCTCCCCTCCCCACAGCGGCTGCAGGGAGATGGCTCCTGTCAGCGCCTGGCCAGAGGGTGGTTGTGAGGGGGAAATACAGAGAGTGGAATTAGGCTGTTTGCCTGAAGTGCCTAAAGGTGAAGTGTCTGCAGGGACCAGCTGAGCTGCCACGCTCCTAAACGTACAGCCAGCTGGGAGGGGAAAATGCCCAGCACAGGCCTCTGAAGAAGCTGCTTGCTCTGCCAGCCTTTGGGATGGGTCCGTGCATGTTACCTAACTGGGGAGATGTCACCGAAGGGGTGGGAGCACGGCTCTGCCTCTGCAGGCTTGCTTACTCTTCAGAAACTGAGTAAAAATGACATTGGGAATGTTTCTGCCCTTGATTGACCGCAAGGGTTATGATTTTTTAAGAGCAATTGCAAAGCCTAACATCTTCCATACTGCAAATTGTTTAAATGCCATATGACTACCTGTGCTCCTCCTGCAACTTCTGCTGGTTTCACCACCCTCCAGCTAGCTGTTATGTAGTGGTCAGCTAATGCTAGCTAATGAGTATGCATTTTCACAAGGGGACTTCATTTCTGATATTAAACAGCAAAAAAATAGTACAGTAGTCTATGGGTATAGTGAGTTTTTAAAAGTTTTCAGACCGCTTTTTGATTCATGCGGACAAAGAATTTCACCTCCTAAAGTCATGCCTATGGGGTTTTTTTTGTGTGGTGTGATCAATCTTTTGAGTTGCGCCAATTCTTAATTAAGTACGTAAAGAATCTGCTTTGTCTGGCAGCTCTGTCCTACTGTGACTTTAAAAAGTATCAATTCAAAATTTTTTGAGCACTGCAAAGAATTCAGAATGTTTCTGCTTCTAATACTCGGCATCTGCCTAGAAAACATATCAATCATATGATCACAAACAGCTGTTGCATTAGACTTTTAATCAGCCATGATTTTCAAAAGAGAGAAAGAATGTTGGAAGGGATGATGGAAAGTTATTGCAGAGAATGCCCTACTTGAGAACTCCAAAATCCAATTTTAGGGAGACAGAACTTTACTAAGCACTGTAAAAACTCTTCATGTATAACATATTATATTACAGATGGTATAGCTATCTGATATAAATAGAAATAAAATACTTGGACACAATGCACATACAAGCAAAAGTGTAAGAGGTGCTCTGGGCAGGTATTTTGTTATTAAATATAAAAGGTATGTATCACTAGCTTGCACAGATTGCAAAGAATAAAGTTGTTAACCAGCAGTCCACTTTCTCTTCAAGTTCCATAAATCCTATTAATGAGGGGTTCTGAAGCTTTAGTGGAGATACAACATATCCCTTTGCTTAGAAAATGTTGATGTCAAAAAATGGCCAATTTCTCCTCTCAGTAATGTTAGTGTAAATCTGCATTAGCTCTGTTGGATTCAGGAGACATTACAGGGTAGCTCCCGACTCATTTTTAATAGAACATGCCAATTTGAAATAGTAATATGACTACTCCATGTTATCCCTCTGCCATAAAAACACAAGATTGAAGAAAAGAAAGGCTACTTCTATAATCACTTTGTTTTTAAAAAAATCTCAAACTCCTGACATTCAACTATTATAAATAGCTTCATAAAGTACTAGAAGGGATTTTTCTTCAATCCCTTTAAAATACTTTTTGAGTCCAGAGCCTTAGGGCATCCTAAACACATCCACACTGGGAACATCAGGCATAGTGTTTGCTCCATAGTCAGCCTGCATAAGCTTTTCTAGTCTTTGACTTGATCCCGACTCATCTCCTGACCCCTGCCTGACTTAAATGTTGCCTGCTGACCTCTTTTTGCCCAGGAACAGGGGCTGGATGCCCTGCCAGCCCTCTCCGAATACCTGCGCCTGCAGCAGAGGTGAATGTTGCAAAGGCTGGTGCAGCTACTTGGTAGCTGTCGTCTCTGTGTCAGGGATAAATCCTGGAGCTAAGGTCCTAGGGCAAACAATCAACAGACGTAACACCGATCAGCAAGTGATATAAACTTCCTGGCAATAGCCAAAAGCTTTTACTTTTGTCTAGGGCCATGCACTTTTGCTTTCCTTACTCATAGGCAGGTGAGGGCCCTCCTTCATTTTGGGCTGCCCAGACTGCTTGAAAGGGCACACAGCAGCCATTACCCTGTCTGCCTTTTGCCTCCTTTTCCAGCTGATTACTCATAGAATCATAGAATAGTTTGGGTTGGAAGGGACCTTTAAAGGTCATCTAGTCCAACCCCCCTGCTGTGGGCAGGGACATCTTCAACTAGATCAGGTTGCTCAGAGCCCCGTCCAACCTGACCTGGAATGTTTCCAGGGATGGGGCATCCACCACCTCTCTGGGCAACCTGGGCCAGTGCTTTACCGCTTGCTGTGCCCAACAGCAGTTCAAGTTCAAAACACCATGAATAGCAAAGGCATTTTTTCTGAGGAAAGCTTCTGTGAGATGGGCAGGGCAGACACAACATAAAACTGTATCCTAGGGCAGAAAAATGAGGTTTTTCTGTCACACCATGATTTGTGCGTACATCTAAAAGAACAGCCATGGGATCATGAGGTTCTGTGAGCCTGACACGGACACCAGAAACAGTCACTCATGACAAGCATTATCTAGGAAGTATATTAGAGGAAAGATTAGGACCCTCAAGTCCTCTACTGTCTATCTAGCTGAGACAACATTGGCAAATTCTTTTTATTTAAGTGGTCAGAGACACATAGTAGACTGTAATTTCATTTCTGATGCCATCTCTTCCCCAGAAAACACCACAGACAGATTCCAAGTATTGCTCAAATACCTGCTGAAACTTATTGCACATTGCAAGCCATCACGTGAAAGACAGGTGGAAAACTCATGGGAATGAACACTCCCTTGTCCTTCAGAGGTTTTTCACACAGGTCCTAAATAACATGCATTTCCAAAGTGTTCCCAGACACAATTTTAATTAACACTATAAATCAGATTCATAAATCAATAAAACTTCTAGAATTACATAAGTGTGGAGTACAGAATGATTGTTAAAAAAAAAAAAAAAAACCAAACACAAACCACCAGCGTTCAAGCCTGATTAACATGGACCTACGTTACCTGATCTGCCTGGCTGGCCAGAGTTCTGGTACCAGCACCAGTGATTTACAGAGTGTTTTCTGGAAAAAGCACTCCAGATATTTCAGATGTAATCTGGGGACCTTCTATTTTCGAGGTCTGAGTGTGACCATTTTCACTGGCTTTGATGCCCTGCTTTGTGAATGGGTCAGCACTTTATAATTATCAGCGAAAATACTTCTTTAATGTGCAAGAAAATGTTTTTTCAAAAATCAGTAGCACGAATCTCGTATCTTTAGATGCCATAGATGCAGCTGGGAGTGCACCGACAGTGCCTGTTGGACAGAAAGTAGCCAAACTAAGTGCCATTTTAACCTTTTCATAATAATCATTGCCAATAATAAGTCAACAGGTAAAATATACGTCCTTGAACCCTGTCTTAATGTTTGGCATCAAAAGTTCTACCTTTTCTCTTCAACCCTTATTTAAAATTCAGTGAGAACTTCCAGGTGAAAAAAAATGAGAAGGAAAAAAAGAAAAATCAAACATGAAACAAATGAATGTTTTACTACCAAGTTACCTAAATTTATTAAAAACGCACAAAGATCTAGTTTCCTTTATGTCATGTGCCTAAATGTTCTACCACTGCAGATCATTGGCCACTGACTGAAAGGAGCAGAGTAGTAAAGTTGACAAAAGTTCTTGAAAGTCATGTTTAATTCCCGCTTCTGTTCTGCAAAATGGCCCCAGTGAAATAAAAAAGTAATTTCCTCAGGCATTGATCAATCACATTCAGGAAAGAAAATCCTAACATCTCTTTGGCTCCATTTCAGTAAGAAACTGATCCATAGATGAAAAACAACGTAGCACTCAGACAAGAAAAATAATAGGAGAGTATGTTTTTTTCCCAGTGCAATTAACATTATTCTAAATATATCCAAAGAAAAGCAAATACAGGAAGATAGGAATTGCCATACCAAACCAGACCCAAGATTCACTGTCCAAGACAAAAAGCTTGACATGGAAAGCAAAAAAATTCTGCACTAGGAAAGCATGAGATGATCTTTCCACTCTCTCCATTCCTGGTTCTTTTTCTTAAATCAAATCACTTGATTTGAACCCCATCATGTCTGGAAGTCGTTTATGTTTTCCCTGCTAATGGGCATTACTTTGCATGTGTATCCCAACTGACCTTCACTTCTGCTTACAGTCCCCTCTTCCTCTTGACACTTAAGTCTCCATATTCAGCAAGAAATTAGAAATGCTTTTTTAGCTGTTAGTACTCACTAATAGTCATCTTGGAAATTTGTTACACCTGGGTTGCCAACACTATGAAACACATGTCTCTGACAGCCTCTTAATTTAGGTGTGTTCTCAAGAAAAGCATGTTCCAACAGCTCTTTCACTCCCCACAATTCCTGCCTGCCCACATTAATGATATGAATCAGCACTCCTGTTAACATATCTCCGCATTAGTGTTGCTTCTTGTAAAAATGTTTGGGTTTTTCTTTTTTTTTTTAACACAGAATGTGTACAGCACATTTTTGCACAGCAAAACGGGGACATTATCTGCTATTTTCTGAGCTACCTAAATCTTACCTTGTATTTCTGCAGAGATTCCTGGTTGAGAACTTCAGTCTTGGATTTTTATTCCATTAACTGAATTGAAATGGACATGTAAATTTAATGGATAGCTCTGAAAGTCTTAATTCCTATTCTGTACTCACTCTGCCAAACTACTGCAGCATCTAGCCCTGAGTGCTTTATAGTACAGCAGCAGCTGCGTGGCATATATAGCTATACAGAAGTCTCACCTATGAAACACAGACTTTGTTGTAGGATCAAGATATAACTGTACAATGTAAAGGATATGGGCAGGGATTAGCCTGCCAGAGCAACTCCTCTTGACTGATCCTATCAGTTATAGGTATGTGTATATAAAACACTGTCTTACTCACATTTATGTCCTGCTTCCTCTTTGATTCCCATAAAAACAAGCCACATAACAGTATTTTTTTTCTAAAATGCTTGTTCGTTCCCCATTACTGAAGATGACTTCACAGTCTTTCAATGCTTTTTTATCTCACAGTAACTTAACACTATTTCAAAGTATTATATTCCTCACTTTCCAAATAGCCTTTGTGTCATTTCCCAGAGTGACTTGCCCAGAATCACACAGGAAGACTAGGGCAGAGGAAGGAGCTAAGCCTCCATCAGTGTTCCCTGGTGGGTATACATCTCTCCAGGTTAGTCGTCTTTCCTCGAAGCTGGAGTACAGTGCCTGGCAATAACGGCTCTGATCCAAGAGAACCCCATTAGACGAAAAGCTCACATTACCTGGAAAGGTCTTAACATCAGATTATGTTCCCAAATTCCTTTCTCCTGGAAGCTAATGCATGTGAGTTTATATGCTTAACTATTACTTATCTATTTAGACTTCAGAAATAAAATACATACTGTTTGCCAAACATTCATTTAAAGGATTCTACTGAAGTAAAATCTAATTGTTATAGATTAGTGAGTGTACGGATCAATCTTAGAGGAGATCTCGACTTTGATACTTTGACATATATCTATGTGTTCCTACTTCTATTTCCATTCTTAATATTTGTACGTGCATATGAGATGGGAAAGGGAACTGCTTCACTATGACTTAACCTTTTTTGCTGAATTCATAGAGAATGGCTTTTCAAGCAAGCATACTCAGACTCTTGCTTCTCTTGAAGCTATACCAAAAAGGAAAAGCATAGGAGCAAAACTATTTGTTTTAGATATAGCCTTGTGCATGTGTCTTTGAGACAACTGATCTAATAAACAGTGTGATCTGGCACCCATTTAAGTCAGTACAACTTTCCCAGCACTGACAGCAGTTCCGTATTGCTCCAAATAAACTCGCTCAGGTACCAGGCACTATAGCTGCTCTGTCTTTGCAGTCTGCCCAGGCAGATCTGTCCTGCCTCTCAGCCAGGCTAATTAATTCTGATGTGACTACTGGAATAACATTGCTGCGCTGCATCTGATTCATGGCTTCAAGCTCACTGGTTCAGCATTCGTTGAGGAGCTCCTATGCTGAGCTCCACGGTACGACGCCTTCAGATACCCGCATTTCGGTGAACATACCTTGTACATAGCCTCTTAATAACATTCAAGCTTTTGACAGTTTTGCCCTAGTTATATGGGAGATAAAAAGAAACTGCAAACCAATGTGTGACTCATCACTTCCATTTTCCTCTCAAAGAGTTAATTTCAAGTACATCCAGGAGGCCATGGAAGGTTTGGCACCTAATACCATGTTCTCCTCATCCAAGGCAACAAAGATTAAATAAGACTCCGCTTTATTTATGCAGAAAAAGCAATGTCTGTTTGCTTTAGTAATACATTTTTGTTAGGCTTTTAATTTGGGGGTAAATGTTGGTGAAATTTAGTGCTCATAAAAATGAGACATTAATCCTGGCCAGGGCAAGGTTTGGTGCAAGCGGACCCTGTGTAAACTCCCACACATGTCTCTGTCAATGCACCTCAGTCAGGAGTGGCAGTGAAACATGGCTGCTGTCCCAATACTGGACCTCTTCTGAGAGGAGAGTGCCAAATCTGCTGAAAAGCTCAATGGTTTGCTTGATTGCAAATAGGTTTCAAGCCCACCAGAACAGCACATTTAATTACACTTCCCTGTTGCTTAACTCTGACACTGTAACAGGTACTTGTGTGTCCTCCAACTATGCTCATGTAATTGGCCCCATCCAAAAATAAACCATGAGGTGGCAGAAGGTGTATCTGTGATGATGGTTTGGGGGATTTTTTTAATTACGTGCCAATTTTTAATCTACTGGACTGAATCTTGATATAACAGAAGCCACTTCTAAAAGAAAATTCATGTTGCCTCTTGCTTTGATCTTTTACACGCACAAAAAAAAACCCAAGAAAGAACTGATGCAGAGGAAGAGAGCATTTGGAAAAGAAACAGGTGTAAGACTGAAAAACAGTATAACCAGGTCAATAGGAATTTCCCACTTGCTGTTTAAATTGCGTGCCTGTTTGCCAAGGAATCAGGGCTAACCACATACAGTTTCCCCACTGTATACTGCTGGCAGGGATCTTATCGCTGAACCCAATTAGCAGGAAAGCATATTCTTAGATTGCCGTTGGCCGAGGACCAATTTAACAGTGGGCTCCAGGTAAAACTTAAAACAGATTATTTGTACCTTTTTTTTCTTAAAGAAGCAGAATGTGAAAGTTAATACTGAGTCCGCCACAAACGTACCCTGTGCTGTTCTCCACTTACAGGGCAGCAGAATCCAAGAACTGAATTGTTTTGAGGCACAGTATTGTGCCAAATGCACATTTTTATGTAGATGACCTCTGTTTTCCCCTTGTTTTGGGGGAGAAGAAAGAGCTTATTACAGGAGGGAAACTTTCTGTGTAGAGGCAGTATTTGTGAGCGTCAGTATCTCTGGTACTGAAGGGCAAAAAAAAAAAATACATTGAATGTAATCTATTCATACTTGCTTCTCTTATTTAAGCCCCAACTTACTGCACAGCAAAGTAATTGGAAATAATCCCACTAATTTCAGTTGATATAGGACAGAGTCCTGGCTCAGAAGAATGGTGTGATCATATTGACACCACTGGACAATTTTAAGCAACATTGCAAAAGCAGTTTGTCCGTGGAACTGCTTTCCCCATGCTCATAATGTGCTTTGTGTAGTAAAAACCCACACTGGGAAAAGTCAGGGAAGGCTATAACTCAGGGAATTGCTTATGCGTTATCCTATTGGGTCAGAAATTTTGTTTTTCAAGAAAATGTGAAATGCATTGGACTTAAAAACCTCTTGGCTTATACAACAGATGCCAAAGGGCAGTCTATTCATTAGCGAAGACATAAAAGCAAAAAGGCTGCTCCAAGGCCTTGAGGCAGCACAGTTTCTTGAGCTGCACTTCATAACAGCTGCCCTCCAAAGTCTGGTTAACGTCATCAGAAATGCTCTTTAACAGAGGACTAAGATGGCACACTAACTGTCACAGCATCCCCTCTTCAGGCAGAGAAAGACATCCTCAGTTTCCAGAGCTCTCCTTTCCAGTGCTGAACTCTGACACACTGGGCTCGTCCTTTACCTCAGCGTAATCATAGCAGGAAAATTTGCTCTTTTCTTCTTCAATATAACCTTCTACTCTCCTTAGTCCTTGATAAACAATGGATGCTCAGATATTTGTTATAACATGTACTGCTGGCCCTGCATAGTTCAGTCCTCCGTGAGGAAGCTGCCTTGACCATTTGAGGATCAGGGTAGCCTTACAGAATACGTATGCTTCAGTTTTACAGGACAAGTAGGGAACCAGTACAAGGGAGCAAAGGGAGTGAACGTGTTCCTTCCTATCACATGATTTTATTAATTTGCTGTAGAAATTATTAGTGCACACTGCAATTTTTCCCTTAAATGCTGCTATAAAGTTATATAATTGGCTAAAAAAACCAAAAATCTTCCTCCCTAAATCTGGTGTGCCCTTTTCCAATTTAGAAGTCCAGCAGAACAGCCGGACACCTGCATTTATTTCTTGCATACAGCCCACTTCCCTGCCGTGGAGGCATATCCTGTTCTAGCTTCTGGACTGGGTTACTCATTGTACCTTCTAACAGCCCTTTATATGTGATCTCTGCCTGTGAACCACTTCAGAGGAGCCACCGGCACACAGTTGTAGCTGTTCAGAGCAGTTACCATCACACGGTCACTCGTTTGTGTTTGTGATGTCTCTCAGCCAAGAGTGTCAGGTTGCAGGGGAAAGTACTGGCTGGGTTGTCTACTGTAGATCAAGCTCTTGCCAAGGAAACCTGAATAAACCTTATAAAAATATTCTCTTCTTCCTATTTATCTTAGATTTTTGAAGTTATAACTATTTAATTTATCAAACGTGATTTATTGAAGTATTTACCTTGGATGCTGTTGTACTTGATGGTTTTGAGCAAAGAAATGACTAATTCATAATGACAGTTGGATGAAAAAAATCGCAGCACCAGGAATTAAATTAAACAAACTCTTGATTTATGTATATTTTTAGCTACAAGCAAAAGCCTGAAGTTAAGTAATAGAGTGCTAGATGCAATTTAAAAACATGCAGTGCAGAAAGGAACCAAAGCAAAAGAAAAGTTCATAAATATAAGGAAAAACATACCCACCTGCTCCATCCAAACACTTTGGAGGAGAAAAGGGAGAAGAGGTTGAAATGGCTATTGAATAGCGTTCATTTGATGACTCCTGAGCATTTCTTCATACAAAGAGCGTGTGAGTGTGGGGCCACCTCCGTTCAAGCTGCCTTACTCCTTCCCCAAGAGTGCCTCCTGCTAGAAGCGTCCTGTCATGCAGCTGGCACCACCGCTGGCTTCATGCCTCCTCTGTTTTGGCTCAGTGAAGCTCCTCACTACGAAGAGGAGCCTGCAGGAAGGCTATGGAGTGTATGCACCAAAGACGACACTGACAAGTATACAAAACCTATTCAACGGGCCCCGATATTCTTGAAGCCAGTCTACATTCATTTTGTCCATTTGTGTGTATGGCAAGCGGTTTAATTTGCACAGTGCTGGTATTGCCCTAACAGTGAAAGAGACTTTTCCCATATGAACAGGACTGAGACCACCGTTCCACACACATCGTCAGTTCGTAATCGTGCCTGTCACCTATGCATTAGACTAGCACAGCGGCCCAGGCTTCAAGGTCTTCAAAACTCAAAACGGCTAAGGCCAGAAAATTACAGTAGCCAAAAACCTAACCACCTGTTTGTACTGTAGCCCATCATGAGTTGTGTCTGGATACATACATTTATTGGGACAAGGAACCTTTTCCTCCTTGTTTGGGCGTAGGTGAGAAAAGAGGAGTGAGTGGTATCCCAACTCTCTCATTTGTTAAAAACAAAAAGAGAGAGACAGCTCTCTCAGAAAACAACAGCAATTATGCAGCACATCATATAGCTTTGTCCTTCAACAAGAGACCAGAAAATGAGCTGTGGTGCTTGTTAATACATTTCTGTGCAGCAGCGCACGGTTCATGACTTCAAGGAGTACTGAATTAGGAATTCAAAATTAGCAAGCTTGAAACTGTGACTCTCACAAAACACTGTCAGAAAACTGTTCTTGCAAGATGGATAAGTTGAGAGCAAGATACCTGGTTTGTGGCTATTTCTTTCCTACCTTGTCTAAGATGAACTTTCAAAGTAAAACCTCAGCCGACCAGATGATGGGAGGATTCACTTAGGATGCAGAAGATGCAGATGTAGCTTGCAGAGTAGAAATGGGCCTTGAATGAAAATATACATGAGCATCCTATCTGTAAGTCCACGAACCCGGCTAACTTGCTTTTCTCTCACCACTATATATTTACCTCTTAACTCTAAATTCTGCACGATCATCATAAACTAATACTTTTTATCAACAAAGTTTCAAGTTTTAGTCCAAATACTCAGTTGGCACTCAGCCTGTGGCATTGATTTTACAAGGGTCAATGGTTTTCCTATCACGTATACATGTAAGACCTAAAATATCAGCAGTCTTCAGAAACGATAAAGCAGAGCCCATGGGATTGCGCACCGTCATACAACAGCTCAGCTGCTGAGATGCCATGCTGACATCTCCTACCTTACCAACGTGGTATGACGTCTTCGTGAGTCAGTATGTCACAGGCTCCAACAAATGCCACGCTATGACAAGTAACCAACCTCCGCAATGTCTAGCCAGGTGGCACGGGTACTTTACACAGCCAGCAACTCCAAAGTGGAGTCCAGGACCATGAGGAAAGAAGATGTAACAGAAACTCGTATCGACGCAGGCCAGGAAGCGAGGGGCATTAAGGTAAGGAGCCTCGCCCAGACTTGCTGTGCAGGTCTACCTGCTCCTGGCCGTGATGAGCGTGGCTCACCACCATGGCTCCTCGGCCTCAGACCTGCCTCATGGCTTTGCGCTTGCCTGGCAAGCAGCGGACTGCTGTCTGAAGCTGGTTACTGTCACCAGACCTGCTCTGCTCACCCTAAGTGGGCACTGTGGGACTGTGCCCACGTGGGCACCGTCCCTCCCCTGCCTGCCTTGTTTCACCCTCCAGCTGGGCTCCGCTCCCCTGGCAGGGCGGCTGGCTCTTGCTGCTTCCTGGCAGCCGGGGTGGGGGAGAAGGGGTGGGAGGGTGGGGATAGGGACTGGAGTGGGAGAGGAAGGCTGTTGCAGAAAACAGGTAGCTCTTCAAGTCAGTGAAATGCCGAATATCCCAAATAAGGAGAAAACGTAGAAAGTTGATACAAATATTCAAACAAGACGAGGCCACCGTTCAGTAACTAAAGCAGCAGCTGCAAAAGAAAAAGGCAGAGACTTCGACTAATCGGACTGTGGAGATGAGAGCAGGGCTATCCGCCGGGGGAGAGCTGCGAGCCCTGCCCTCCCTGCACCGCCACAGAAAGAGTCTTTCCGCTGTGACTGGAGTGGGGCAAGGCGCTATGTGATAGTGGAAATGCCTCGCTCTCTTTGGAAGGAGACATAACTCTTTATGGAATAATTCATTAATGCCATTTAAGAAATTGAATGCCTGTTCTGTGAGAATTTTATTTATGCTAAATCAATACATGAAGTCAGAATTTCATTTTATTGCTAAATAGAGATTATATTAAGAAAGCAGCATAGAAGAAGGAAACACTTAATGATACTGAACTGTTCTAGTCTTGAAATTGTTTCAATGACATAATGATATATTAAAAATAATATATATAAATATTTCAGAAAAGAGCAGGAATAAAAGGAAGTACATTGCTAAACTTAGAATAAAATGTTGTTATTCTCAAAATGACATATTAACGTTAGTAAAATAGGATGAAAATGAGTCATTATTTCTTTCTTCAAAAAAAAAAAATCAAAATTGACACTTCTTGCCAAATGCAGACATTTGGCAAGAACTCCATCTTCCAGTGGTAACTTTCTATTGTCATTCTTTTTACCATTTTTCTCTGCAGTTGAAGAACATGCACCTCGACTTCTATTGCAACATCAGGAAAGCTGACAAATAATTTTTTAGCAGCCACTGATGCCAGCACCGATTTAGTCTGTGACAACATGAGCGCTCTGTATGCATGCAGTCTCCTGTACCTCATCTGCAGTTTATTTTTTTGCAAATTCATTTTTGAAAACCACTGTTACAAAGCCCATCAGCCACAATCCAAGATTGTCTCAGTGCTGCGTGGCCCCACAAAACAGTTAGCACAGGCCCACCATGTCATCCCTGTTTCTCCTATTTTTCTTTTTTTAAGCCAAGCAGCTGCCAAGTCAACAACTCATCGATTTCAGGTTGGGAATGTCATCTCACACTTAAGGCTATGAATGACACACGCGCGCACACACACGCATGCACACACACACTCACTCTGAACTAGTGCTTGGTCTTGGATAGACACCACCTCTGCAGTGCTGTATAAACAAATGTCATCTTCGTCACCTCAAATGGCTCCACGTTGCTGAAATGGAGCAAAGCTGAACGCACTGCAGGAGTGCCCCGAACAGAACAAAAGGCGTCTGAAGAGTTTCAGCACAGCCTGGCGGGTGAGCTCTGAAAATACAGCAGGTCCACCCCAAGGACTCTGTGGAGCACTGATGTGTGTGAGCTCTGGGTCCCAGCTAACTGCCAGGCAAGGTCAGGCTATCGTGAGGTTTCATCTCCAAAACCAAAAATTTGATACTGAGTGCTAAAATTGGTCCAAAGAAAACTTCCTTTTTATTTTTCCCTCTGTATGTTAGACAGTCACACTTACGACTGCATGAGCACTGCCAGCCACAGTGGTGTGCAGCTGTGGGATCCAAGAGACAACCTGCTGTAAACAGTTATATGCCTATTCCTCTGAAAAAGGTTTATTATGTTAATTTCAAAAATTCAGTAATATTATGCATTGCTGATGCTGACAATCCTGAGTCCGAGGACATAACTATTTAATAAAACCCTGGTTTTCACTAAGGTTAAAACAATGAGACTAATATTTTACAGTAACTTGTACTAAGTATCCTTCCTAAATAATTCTTTTTTTGTCCCTAGAAAGGAGATCTTTTAGTATAAACTTGCTTAGTATTTTTGTAGCCATCATCTTCCTTTCATTTGCATTGAAAAGAAAGATTGACTTATAAAGCTTTTGTATAAAACTTTATTTCTGTGTTGCTGTACCTTTAAAATTATTGGATTCTGTTCTTCTGAAGAAGACTTAACATTTTTTCTGAAGCAGAGCTGATGCATATAGAAATGCGCTGTACTCTGTAACTGAAACTTTCCTTTTCTTCTATTTTGGTTTTCCCTAGTCTAAAACAGCACACTGGTTCTAGGCAAACAGTTGCTTTATGTATGGAAAAATAGCTGTGGTGCAGCTGTGTAGAGCCCTCGGGAAATTTCTGATATTCTTTTAGAGGCAATCTGGAGAATGTACAACGTCAAAAAAACTGGGCCTTTACAAAAGCAAGATGCATTGTCGGAGAGATAAGCATTGCTACTGGAGAGTTTTTCTGAGGAATGTTAAATAAAGGATATAATTTCCAGCTTAATGAGACACCTGTCTTGAGCCACTATTCTCCTTACTTTCTCTGTTACCTCACACAAACAAACGGCTCGCGACGTTAGTATTTCACTTGCCGCTGTAGCTCCCAGCTTCAACACTGCCACGTGCCACAGACTCGCTATCCGGCTCCGCTTGTGCCTCTCATACAAGATTTAACTTAGGTTCCCTGTTTTGCAGCAAGGCTCGAAACCCACTGCTTTCTTCACTCCTCCGGCAAACTTCCCCCCTGACAGGTGACGTCCTAACGGTAGCAGTGAGAGGTGGTGCAGGTGCAGGGGCAGGGGGGACCCTCCCGGACTGGTCCAGCCCCTCGGGCTCCTGCGTGTGGCCACCAGCTCCTTCCCAGCAGATCAGTTTAGAGCAAGGGGAAGAAAGTGCTCCCTTCCCCAGCGGGGAGCGAGCTCACTGCCGCCGGGGGCTGGGGGCTCTGGCAGCATCAGCTGGCTCAGAAGTGGAGAGGGTGAGTTCACGGACACCGGCTGCAGGTATGGGTGGGAAAAGGAGCAGGCACAAACGTACCCCGCAAGAGCCCAAACGCAGCAGTGGAAGCTGGGGTGCGGGAAAGCGACAGGGCTCTTGTCGTCTCCTTGAACGGCACCCCCGACTGCCACGGCTCAGTGCGCTGGCCGTTTTTTGTGTTGTATAACATTTATCTCAAGAATCACGACGTGGCTGATATTCATTATGCACAGTCTCTGAAAAAGATTTTAATGTAACTACCTTGTTCGTTACAGAGCACAAGAAACATATAAAAACCTAAACAAAAGCAAACACGCAGTGCATTCCCCACTGCAGTTACCTGGCCAAGCAGAATCTAGTGGAGACTCCGGGATCCTTCCTCTCCCCCATCTTCCCGCACCGGCCTCCGCTGACACAGCACTGTCACCTCTCCATACCCACTTTTCTATCAGCTTCTACCCAGCGAATTGTGGGAGAAATCCAGTCCCTTTGGTCACATAAGCCCTTGATTACTCTCGTTTGTTGCTCAAAGTCCTCTCCCAGCTGATCTGTTGCTTAGTTATTTTTATCCCGGACTTCAGATTATAAAACACTTTCCAACAACAGCTAACTCATAGCTTGAGGCAGTGGTTAGCAGTCTTCATGCAGCTTAGCCCTACTTGAGAAAATAAATGTTTTGCATCTTACTTTGCATGTTTGTTTCTCAGCTTTTAGGCTACGCCAAGTCTCCAGCCTGCTACGATGTTGTTCTTGCCCTAACAAAGCCAGAGCAGTTTCCTAGCAGAGCTTATTAGCTTGGGCTTCATGCCTCGCCTGTAATATGCTTCACTGTGTTCCTGGGAGACATAAAATTAAGTCTACAAGTGAATAAGCCAAGTGACTATGGAGCATCCAGCATAATGGCCGCCTTCTACAAGCTCTGTGTCACCACCTCGTGGATTTTTGAAATTCAAATGACAATAAAGAAGGCAAAAAACCATCCCTGGTACATAAATAGAGAGTTCCTAGAAGCAATCAGAACTTCTAAACTGTGTTGAGACAGGCTCCCTCAATTGTCACACTGGGATTTAATGAGATTTAATTGTACAGAGTGTTATTTAATTTGAAAATAATTAAAAGCCAAGAGCTCAGTTTATCCCCTTGTGACTACAAGGAACTTTACTCCAAAAGTGGTTTACACTAGGCACATGAGGGCGGTTTTAATATAAGGCTCTGTTTCTCTGATTAGGCTAATAATGAAGACACGCATGAGGAAAAATTTAACATAGCTCAGGACTTCTCTTTCAAAATACATGCACAAATCAAGTGTTAAGCTGGCATGCATTTAAAAAAAAATGCAGTCAAAAGAACGTTGAAATCATTCTAGAAAACAATTTAAGCAAAACAAAACCCTCCAGAATTTTTACAGCCCAGGTGCTGCAGGAGCTTAAAAAGCTGCAGAAGGAATTGAAGTGTATGAGTGCCCTCACATGTACACGGAATGAAAATTTGGGCCTAATTTTTGATTTGGGAAACATTTTCAGTTATTCCTAAAAGTGTGACTAGTCTCTGTCTCCACACTCTTACAACAGGTAGCTGCACTGACCTCTTATTTTACTACCTGAACTAGCTAGAGAGGCTTTACAGTGGCCAAATCTTAGAAGAAGAAGAAAAAGAAATTAATTGTTCTTTGCCATCCAACGAGCACCAGCGAGTCGATCTGCATCCAAGGCTCTTTTTCCTTTCGATCTTCAAAGGTATGCTAAATTTGCAATTTTGACATGCTCCTCTAAAAATAGCCAACAGGCTTTGGGCCTACAATTTTTTTAGATTATCTTCACATTTAGTCTCAAGATCTTTTTCTCCACAGGTGACCCCCTCAGCTTTGTCAGCTTATCACCCGGCACAACGTCAGCTGAAAAGGCAGTTCGGCCGACAGCCGGGGGAATCCCACTGCCTCTGGGACTGTTTGCTGCCACGTACTCGAGCCAGACTGCCAGGAAGCACTCGTCTGAGCTGATAATTGCGAATGAAATATTTGATCTAGAGTGACAGCAAAATTAAATTAATGTGTTAGCCAAGTGTGACTGTAGGTGTTGTTTACATGGCTCGCGAAGTATTTTCAATTATGTTTTGTAAGGAGAGATTGGGACCATGCAGCGATAAACTAGGAGCACTGAATCTGTTGAGTGACTGTTCCTTTAATGACTTCAAGCAAAAGAAAAATGAAGTTTCCTTCCTCTGTAATGAGAGAATCATAACACTTACCTGGGTTCACACACAGTTTTATAAGAATTAAATAGTGTGTTTTCCTGTGGAAATTTGTAAATTTTATCCACGTATGGGATAGCACAAGATTTTGTGCATTTAGAAGAAAATTATCAGTTTGCAGAGTCCAATAGAACAAAATAATTTCCACCTTGTCAACTATTAATTATCTTTTTTATTTGTTCTAAAAACAGTAGGGTAAAATCCAGCAAGAAATAGTAAAAATATCACAACTGTAACACACAAAACCTCATAACGAAAAAAAAAATCCTGTACCAATTAAAATCTACAAGGTTTGGAGGAAAAATATCTAAGTATTTTCCAATTCTGAAAACAGGTCAGACGCATTCACGGAAGCAGTCCCTTTAAATAACAGTAAGCATAAGAAATAGATGTGCAAGCACGCAGTATTTTAAGCTCTAAGAGTAAACAGAATGTGTTTTCTATCAGAATCGTGGCAATCATTCAAATGCCAATCTCCAAACTCTTCTTTGAGTCTAAGATTGAAATCTCAGATTTATATATGTGGAGCAACAAGGACACCTTGAGGCAAGTTAGAAAAATGCAAAAATTTCTATTCCACATTGATATGGGAGGACTTACAGATTCCCTGTGAATTGCCACATGATGTAAATTATAAGCTCTTAAAGCTGTTCGGCAAAGTCCCGCAAGTTCCACAGAGTATTATTAAGGCAATGCGTGGTCAGCACTCCTGAAATGCTAGAATATATGCTTACCAGTTAGGTTAATTTACTTGCTAATAGTTTTGAAGACAGACCGGTTTTTGCAACACACTAATCTTGTTGTTCTGAGTTGCTTTTCTCCTTGTTACAGAAGTAAAAAAATTTCATGGCCACTACTCAGCATAGTATTACACTGTACATATTTTAAAAAAAAAGTATAAAAATAGTAAAAAGGTTTCTGAAGAAGTATTAAATGCAAATCTACACAAAAGTTAAACTTTCACAGTTCTTTGTTACTCTCTACAAGTTTCAAGTATTCGTTTAAATTTGTACATTTGAAAAACTGATATAACAGTAAACGTTTTCAAAAAAAAAGGTGGGAAGAGGAAGAAATCTTATACTTCTTATTTCATTTAAAATCTTTTGCACATGAAAAAGCACCTTTTTTTTTAGTAGAGGTTCTAAGTTAGAACTGGAGTTGTGGGGCCATTTGTAGAGCTTTCTGTTCCCTTAGTGCTATCTGCAGCCTTAGAATCATCACATACTTCAGAAGGCTCATTTTCCTCTGGCGTTGATGGGGTAAGATCAATAGCGATCAAATCAGTTTCCTGATCTGTTTTTTCTACTTCATTGCAAAATTCAACTTTATCTTCCTGCTGGCTGTTCTTCTTTATTTGTCCATTCTGTGCAGGGTAGGTACTGGCAATGGTGTCATACAGAAATTGGTAATGTTCCTTAAAGAGAAGAACACAGTGTGAATGGAATGCTCAGAGCCCAAGAATAAACCCATTCTTTCTCTGTTTTCTTAAATTTTAGAAATGTAACATGCAGTTGAACATGCAAGACTGCATATGAAACAGCTTCCACAGTTTTTGGCATACAGAATGTTGCTACTATGGTTTATTCTGATTTCATGTGTATGTAATGTCTCTGTAACTGCCTGCATCAGATGTTCCACGTTGAGTCACCCAGTACCCTCTTGGTTCACAAAGTCCCAAAAATATGTTTTTAAGAGTACCTAAGTCATAAACAACATGCATTGTAAGGAGTCTAGGAAAGTCATCTAATAACCTGTCCCATATCAATGCCACCGAGGTCTGGTTTGTTGGTAAATGCACAGTGTATGCCAAAGACACAATTCCTCTGGAGCGATTTAAACAAAACAAGTCGATGGCTGCTAGCCTGTGAAATGGAGTTAGCCTCCTAACTCTGCAGAAGTTAAGGGACACTGTGCACGTACATCCCTGAAGCAACTGCAGAAACATCAATTCATGCAATTTGTAATTTTATAATATGCACCCTTCCACAAAGGTGTTATAGAATTGCAGCTCTGGACATCTCACCAATGCCACCGGTCTGGTTTGTTTTTGTATGTGCAGTGTGTGTGCCAAAGACACAATTCCTCTGGAGCGATTTAAACAAAACAAGTCGATGGCTGCTAGCCTGTGAAATGGAGTTAGCCTCCTAACTCTGCAGAAGTTAAGGGACACTGTGCACGTACATCCCTGAAGCAACTGCAGAAACATCAATTCATGCAATTTGTAATTTTATAATATGCACCCTTCCACAAAGGTGTTATAGAATTGCAGCTCTGGACATCTCACAGACTCCTTCATTCTCATCATTAATGGCCAATTCCCAAGTAGTGGTGAGTGGCTGTGAATGTCCTGATCAGAATTAGAGTTCCCTATGCAGAAATGATGCGTAAGGTTACGAGGATATTAGTGACCATGATAAGTTATCTCATAATTTTTTCCGGTAATTTGTAAGATTTACTTACAAAGGTGGAGACCACTCCCAGCCTGGTGCGACGAAGAGCTTTTACTACTTGGAAAATATCTATTACTTCTTCTATTTCTGCACTTTCCAAGAGGGTCATTAAAGCGCAAAATACACCAGTCTGCTGTGATCCATCACTAGAAGATGATGTAAAATGTACACGTAAATTTAAAATGTAAAATCAGCAAGACCTCTGACTAAATGTTAGATTTATTTCAAAGTCTACATAATGAATTACATTTCCAAAACATTTTTTACTGCACTGAAATGTTACAATTAAAAATATCTGTAGGACACACACAAGACATGGTTTATCTAGAGGCTACCTGCATCTCATGTGGCCACTTAAGGGGTAAGAAAGAAATTAGAAGCTTCAGACTTACAGTCTCGAGAATTGTTAGCAGGATTATCCTCCGTTTTAGACGGTATGCAAGGCTATTCCTGGAAATGGTCCTAAAAAAGTGGGCTTATGTACTGGAGCGAGAGGTGAACCTAAAAGCTCTGCTGGGTCCTCATTAGTAGTATGCTACAAGAGCACTCTGACCTAGCATTTCTTCTCAAAATATGCATACCAGGCAAGAGCAGCTAGCTCTGACTACCTACTCCATGCCCACACTTGCGGAAGAGAAGCACTACAATCAAAAAGGTCAAGCTTGAGCAATTCAAGGAATCTTCTAGGGAGAGCTGAGTCTCCAGACACATGGAAAGGCTTGTGGGAAAAGGTAGGCATCCCAAAATTGTGGTTGCTATGTATATCCAGAACTTAGAGCTAGGTTAAGGTATGTGCTGAATTCAGACCCACCGGCAGTGGACAACGAGCGGGACGCTGCGGGTACTCCTGTTGTCCTCAGTGACTGGTCTGGCTGGGACTTTTTGTTTAAGGTTGAGAATCATGCTGACTAAATCTTTGGGGTTTTCCGGAACATCCAAGCCACTCCACTTGTGATACTGATACTGATACACCTTCTGTGTTTCTTTCGTCTGAAAAACAGCAGTGGAGATGTAGGCAATGTTCAGGTTAAAATAAAGATTCACGTAGTACATCTATTGCAGCTGATTTACAAAAGAAAAATTACATTCCTGAGGAACTGCATGGTGATGTGAGTTCTACCTCATGAATATGAGGTAGGTAGACATCCAAGCTTTGCTCAAAGTACAAAAGACAGCTGACCTCCTGAGACTGCACTATCACCATCTCAGCAATTCACTAAATGGGAAATCTGAGCTAATTGATAGCCTTTATCATGATTGGCTGCTGGTCTGGAAGAGAAAAATATTTCCATTTCTTAGAGCAGGAGGTAAGTGCAGCGGGAACCGTCCCTTCTCTTTCTTTAGGCTAAGTTTATAACAGGGAAACAAATTTAAAACTTCCTTTTATAATTTGCGAAGAAACTTTTACCTTCAGATGTGTAACATCAAATGCACGTATGGTATAGCTAGGACAACAGTTGACATCTGTCATTTGAACCTCTATGCCACCATACGTTTGTTTTCCTTCTCCCCAGTACTGTGCACAGAGCTCCTAAAATGGATAAAAGGACAAGTCAGTGCTTACCATTCAAACCTCCTTCTATTTTATCTTCCATATGCACTTACAGAATGTATTGACTTTAAAGTAGTGGGAGTGTCATTGCATTTTAAAATACAGCCCTCAAAAATTCAGTAGAAAGTAAATTACGGAGGTAAATAATAGAACAAATTATATTGGAAATCCAAATTCCTCATCCTATGAAACACGCTTAACTGGAGAAAGGGAATGAGAGAGTGCAGTGTTTTCTTTGCATATAGAGGACCCCTAATATGTCAGTGTGAAGATGATCCCCTCACCTGATCTCCTTCTTTCAGCTCTGTCAGCATAACAATGACTTTGACTTTTCTTTGGAAGACCATTTGCCAGAAGTCAGAGATAGTTTCCTGCAGTGGTCCCTGTGTTGCAATCATGGCTTTTGGACCCCAGTAACCCTATAAAAGAAATTTTTAATATTTTTTTCTTAAATTCATTTGAAATGTGATTGTCAAGCAACAGAACTCATTGTCATTTAAAGAATACCCAGTGAAATAAACTAATGAAGCCTTTTGTTTATAGGGAAAATATGCCTATCACAGTAGGTAATGGTCTTACAGGAATTCTACAAGCCAAATGACATTAAACTCAATCCTCCTAACAACAGTATCACTTCCAGATTGACAGCAAGGTATACTTATGCTGCAGTGGGTGAAACCTCACCCTGCCATTTTCTGCAAAGCATATTTTTAAGGGCTAAAACATTTAATTCTACACAGCTCTTTAATTTGACCACCAAGAAATTGAGTTTATACCACACAAGGTTGGTGCACCAGTCAGTTCACGCTGAGCTACCCAAAAGTAAAAATACATTTACTGTGAATATATATCCTAACTGTGCAGCATTTTAAAGGATTCAGATAAATCAAATTTAGCTAGTAATTCCATTAAAATCAGTTACTTCATTAGTGACCAGTAACTGCTCTCCTCCTTTTGGAGGTATATATGATACCAAAAAGCTGACGGCCCCAATTTTCACTAGTAGGGTTTTGCATATGTGAATAACTATACTCACATTTCACTAACAGGGAAAATATTAATACGGATCAACATGTACACAGGCACATGCCCACTAACAGAAATACATGTTATCATGAGGCCAGTCTGAAAGCTAGTGGTTTTAAACATAACAAACACACATGCAAAAAAAAAAAAAGTGTTTCTACATTTAGACTCACTATTTGAGATTGCACAGTCTAAAACCATGTAAGGGAAAAAGATTCATCTTATTGCTGCAGCAAAATTATTTTCATGATTAAAACTATAAATGGATTTGCCAATCGACTGTCAGATCTTTCTCCCTTATTCAGGTAAATCCTATTCTATTTGTGAAGCCAATAAGAGAGTAAGAGCTCAAGCTAGAATATAGTTTTAGCTGAAAGCTTGTGAAATACTTATAGTGGATCCTCTAAACACATACAGTTATGAAGGAAGCATTGATGTATTTGCTTGATTCCTCACAGTCGCTGTCCTCATCTGAGGAATCATCTGAATCATGTTCACCCTCCTTACCACATTCGTCTTCGTGCCTGATCGGCACTCGGTTAAAGTCATCTGCATGAGACAAAGTGTCACCGTCACGCCACACTGCTGGTCAGGTATAGCATTAGAGGGGGGCTGTCCCCACATGTGCAGGGGGAGAAACAGATAGAAAAAGGCCAGTCCTTTCACAACAGACTGCAGAACAAAGGCCACTTTATTTGAAATAAACTTAAACACTCCCAATAATTCACATTTTTAAAAACTCATCTCTTTTAAAACACTATGAGAAGTTTCTAATTTTACAGTGTTGAGAAAATTAATCAAATACATCTCAGTAAGGTAATTTACTATCCTCATTTTTTCAAAATTTAGTAGGTTTTCTTACAGAAGATAACAGATAAAATAAGGGAAGTTTCATGGAAAATACTTACATGGAATTATGGTGGCATTCCTATTTTTGCTTTTATTTTCCTCACGATGCCCAATGTTCTGTGTCCGCCACCCCTTATAGGAAGGTAATCTCTAAAGAAAGAGGATGTTTGGTATTACACTTGATTAAAATGGTTCCTGGAATCGTTGTCCCCTCTGGACATCCACACCCAGTCTTCATGCCCCAGTGCCTCACTTCTTACTTTAATTCTTTAAATTTTGGTCACATGTCGACTATAGTTTAAAAATGCCTGTTATACCATGTACAATGGCACAGGAAATCATGCACGTAGACACAAGTACAGGGATAAAATTTCATTAATTTACAGCTTTTTTCATGAAGGTAAAGAAACTGTTTCTGTGCCAGAGAAACAAAATAGCACAGAAGCAATCTATCATGTTGTCATGTATGGTATCTCTATCTCATGACTATTGTGCAAGGCACTTTCTAGTGTAAGTGGGAGGTAAGGGCACTAGAATGCAATGCTTATTTACCTGAAACTCTGCCTCCAGCAGAGAAGGATCACTCGGAGGATCTTTTCTTTTCAGATTGTTAAGATAGGAATGTAGTTCTGAGAGACTGACCTCTGTTTCTCCATACTGATTGTATTCCACTAGGGCTTGATGGATAAGGATGTACTGTGACTGGTGTTTCCCATTTGAAGAGTTTAAAAATCAAGTTATTAAAGAGTTAAAAAAAAAAAAAAAATTAAAACCATTATAAGAAACTATTACTCCCATGATGTTATTAGTGTTAATAATATTAAGCATTAACATCAAATAGGCATTAAATACAAGTATTAAAAATCAAATTAGATATTTTGGAGCACATTTAGTGTGTTGGATGAAAAGTGTTTTGCAAATAAATGTAATGTCATTCAAGAAATATGCAATTGAGATTTGAAAGATCTGCAAAATGCTTAAATAAGTTAAAAACATGCATTGCATCAGTCTGTAACTTTTGTTGTACTCTCAACTCATCTGAAAATCCCACCTAGACAGTTTTTAGAATTTGAAAATTATGTTTGACTATGCAACCTCAATTTTACATTTGTGAATTGTATGCCAAAAGCTGGATTATCAAATCTAAAATGTTCTTCTTGGCTTCTTTTTTTACAGCCTAAACTTAAAAAGTTGAAGTTTCTAAAACTGAAAAACTACGTTGGAAGTTTTTCTCTCTCAATATTTTTCAGAGCTATATTTTCTATGAACAACTTCAACTGAACTGTAGCAGTACCCACGACTGAGCAGCGCACTTCTGAGAAATACTGATGAAGCCCTAGCAAAGGAGAGTTCTAAGTGACAGGAGTTTTAACGAGATACCTCTACTTGAACCATGAGGCACCGCTGCCGACGCAGCTTCACAACATAGCCGTAAACATCCACTCTGCCTTCTGCGTCCAGCCCCTCCAGCATGGCATCAATTCCTATATATGTCCCGGTGCGCCCAACACCGGCACTGCAAAGCACAAAGGGATTTGGTTATCAGGAGGGAATGGCATATCCCAGTCCCACTCTGAGAGGGGAGCAGTCAGTGAGAGAGCGAAAGTGAAAATGTGTAACAACAGGATATGAAGCAACTGAAAACAGTTCTTGCTGTAAATTAATTGGCAACACAAACAATGATGAGTTTGTACTTTAAATATCTTTTAATGAAAGTAAGGCCAATATTGCCAAACGTGGTGCTTATAGCCAGAGTAGCCCGACGTTTATCTGGCTGCTTTCCAAAAGTCTACGTATCCTCAGATTTTATCGACCTGAATATCCTTCAGAAAACAGGCCTTTTTATGCATCTTTGGCTGCCTCACTCTCAAGTAATCATCACAAAATTTGGGATCAGCCAAACACCTTTGCCAGCTCCCTTTTCTGAATAGCTTCACATCACGTTCATTTAACATTAACATAATTTTTAAATATATATATATATTTACCTGCAATGAACCACTATTGGGCCACTAAAAAAGTTGCTGAGAGCATTAACTCTGCGTCGGAGTTTGAGAAGGAGATGCGGATCCTCAGGGACTCCATGGTCTGGCCAGCTTGTGAACTGAATATGAGTGACATCTCTTCCAGCTGTCCTTTCTGTTCCCTAGACAAAGTGAAGTGTGGGGTTTTTTTAAATATATATATACACACACAAAGCCAAAATCAAATGCAAATATACAAAGCAGAAGAAAAATAAAGGCAACAGCCATCAAATGTTTAAATAGAAATTTCAAACAGTGTGGCGTAATGTTGTAACCCCAATTGTCTCTCAGGTTACGACATTTTTCATATTCAAGTTTAATTAAAAAATATCTATGAATCAGGAATACACGACTCCAACAGAGGACAAGCAGGAGGTTCAAAGTGTTGCTAAAAATACTTTTTTCTCAGGTTAGCCTATGATTCAGAGTATAATATGTTTCCCCACTCTATTCATAAACAACTTGGCCAGCGTATAGCTCTGCTTACTTCAAGGGGTACAGGTTGGTAAGTCTTTTATGTCTCCTAGGAGTAGCCTACTGAGGGTAAAAAAAAATTAAAAAAAAAAAAAAAAAAAGAAGAAAAGAAACAAACTGTAACTCAGACTTCTACTGTTTAGAAGTAGATACAAGAAAACCTATGATTTTCAATGAGACTGACTCTCAAGTCACTTGATTAAAGATTAAAGCATGTCAAGTCTTGAGTCCTACTTTCATATGTTGCTGCTAGATTAAAAGAGAGGACATACATTTTGATAACCATGATTATAAAACAAAATGAGAAAGATCTCAATGGCGTTCTTTTACTGGGCAAGATTTAGTATGGCTATACGGGCATTTCCCCAGTAATTAACCCCCAAATTCTTACTCAAAGTTGAATTATCCAGTTGTGGCATGGTTATTCATACAGTTATTTGCCATTGTGTCAGTAATTATACATCACTATTCCACCAGAACTGCAGAAGTCTCCACTTTCTCGCTAGGGACCACTCTTAAATTCCACAACCAATATCAGTTTTATCTATATTAATATGATGTCAGTGGAACAGAGAGCAGACATATAGAAATCAGTCCTCAACCTGCAGCAATCTCTCATTTCTAATGTCAGATTGTTCTAGTCACAGAGCAATGTCCTTGTTAATAGTTAATTCTTAACATCCTGATATTCTTACTGTATTCACACTAAGTTACAACTTTCTTTTAATCAGACCGCTTCCTGAGTAAATTTTAATGCAACATAAGACAGCAGAATAGGAACTTCCAGCTGTAATCATGGATCAGGATGGGTGGAGTCTGTTGCTTGACTATTTTGCTGAAGATCTGTCAGCATATTTACTCTTTGAGTCTTAATGCTTTTAGCTATGACTTACATTCCGTTTACCCTCGCTGAAATATTTTCACAAAGGGCCTGAGAGAAGCATTTAGCCTTAGATGGCAAATTTTGTTCTCAATTACACACAGAGCAACTAATGTGATTTCAGATGTATAAAAGAGAGCAATTAACCAGCCTTAATGATTCTACATGTAGCCAAATGGTAATTTTAAAACACTTATGTTTATAAACGCACTTGAGATTACCAGAATTGGTAAATCTCCCACTGTACAATTATCACAAGGGTAGATAATGGTGCTCTATGAGTCACATTGATTTTACTTGCAGAAGGTTATGCTGAGATACACATAAACCAGTAAAATTTATGTGTTAAAGAACAAACTAAATATCTAAGGAAACAAGAGTATATTAAGTTTTCCATACTTAACAGCATATTAACAATTTCCTCTTAAACTTAGATTCCAGAGTACTAAGGAAAATATATTTTGAAGTTGGGAAATCTATGTCTATATTTCTTGTAAGGAATGACACCTACATCTAAGAAGTTTCCTCTTAAACTATTTGTTGCTTAGGGAAAAACAGCAAAGCATCTTTCATTGACAGATGACTCTTCTCCTCTTAAAAGGATCTCTCAACAATACCTACAGACTCCAAATAGACACTCCAATTCCAGTCAGTCTTACACTTTTGAATCAACTTACCTTTGTGATATGTAGTTTCTGAATTACATAGTCTGGACAAGTTTTACTTTCATTGATGTTCACAATGATGTCCCCATATGTTGCAGAGCCATTCTCCATTGACGGCCAGTACTGGGCACATTTGTTCTATGAAGATATGAAGTTAGGTGAGCAGCATGACAGCAAAGTGGCAGAGAGCTGAGAGCTAGAAGAAAGTCTGTTTTAAAACAGACGGCAACTCAGTATAATTTTTCCAACTTCTCACAGGTCTTGTCTTCTCCTGAAAAGGCTGTCACTGCCTAGGATGTCAGCGCTAAATAATTCCAAATATCCAACAATTTAGGTCTCTGACCTGAAGTTTATGTCCATGGAATTTATCTTGGAACATAAAGTGGGGAAAAAATCCTGTACACTAGTTGAAAAAGTGAACAGCTACTCTTGCTGTCGCCTGAAGGCTGTAGAAAATTTTGCAGCTACTTCTACGGCTTCTTTTTCAGTCTTTAGTGAGGGACGTTGCTCCTGCCTGCCTATAACATTAACTTGGGGATGCTGTAAATCTGCATGCTGCCAACCTTTTCATCTTTAAAAGCAGTTAAAACAGCAGTTCCCCTTCTTCCTGCTGTACCTGGAATAAGCCACAAAAGCAAGCCAGAAGCACCCAACCTTCCAGTTAAAGGAAGGGCAAAGAGAATGGATTAAAAAAATACTCTGTCTAGGATTTACTGAGAGCATTGCCAGGATATCAGAAAGTAATAGACAGGAGAAAAATACAAACCATACCTTTTATGACAAGCCTGTGAGGAGCTAGAGTTCTACCTTGAGCCCTTTTCTGGATTTATTAGCTGTAATTTGGAGGCTCACCCTCTGCTACTTACAGCTGTGACTAAAGTGACATTTTCTGATAAGACTGGTAATTCCATAAGGCAACACTGTTTTGGCATACTTTCCAACATAGGTTCTGCCACAACGAGAGAACAGCAAAGAATGAAAACAAAGTACTAAGAAGGAAATGTAATTCACCACAGCACAGCAACCCTTTCTGTTTTCAGACAAAAGAAGGACAGAAAGATGGATGGATGGATGCATGGATGGATGGATTATTTCTCACCCTCTTTCCTTCCTCACAGCGAGTCACCATGACAATAATTGTTGCCTTCTGTTCCCAAATCATTCTCCAGAAATCATCTGTGGTTTCATCCTTGGGGCCTAGCAGGAGATATTTTAAGGGAGTTTTTCAAAGGGTGCAGCTACAGGAAAAAACACTTGCCTTCTTGACATGCTTAGCCATGCAGTCTGAAAAGCTAACCAGAGATCACGCAAACAACAGGCACACACTTGATTTCATTATGACTGCTGCCATTAGGCTACAACATTTTAAAAGTCTCATATATATCTTTAATGCATAGCTGTGAAATCTGAAAACTTTTGGTGTAAAATTATACATCATGAGAAATCTGCCTTTGAAGTACAATTTATTCATCTTCACAAAATTTCCTAAGCAAAAGCTCAATGGCAACATTTTCATATTTAATTTCAAAATGTCAGATTTTCAATTTTTCTTCAAATTTACTAATACTTTTTTACTACTCTAACAAAAAATGGGTAAATAAAGAAAGCATATTCTTTTAAAGTTAAGAATTACCTTGTGCAGCAATGTATTTTCTTGGTTCTTTGAAGCCCTATAAAAAGTACAATGTTATCAACTTTTAGAAAGGAAGCATGAACAATTTAAAAGATTTGCAACTTTAAAAATAAAGTCAGTATGCAACAGTCCAATAATACCAAATAAACTACAAAGATGGAAAGAACTCAAATGGAAATCCTCAAAGGTCTTTGATGCATGAAATGTACAGACTACAGAATTTTGTCAATAGTGCCTAAGACATTTTAAGTGGAAGTCACTCACATCAATATAACTTGCATTGATATAGTCTGATCCTGGGTCTCCTGGGATCTCTGAGAGCTCAACACGGTTATGATCGTCTGTTTAAATAATTTAAAACAAAATAATGGTATTATCTCAAGGCACTAAGAAAACAAATATTTATAAAACATGCAAAAATTGTAACAAATACTCACATGGAAGGATATCAATGTAACGGTTTTTGTTCTGATTATGGCTTTTTTTGGCCTCCTTTATTGAAAATTTAGTGAAAACTCTAGGAATACTCTGTAAAATACAAAGTTTCTTTTATTAGGTAAGCCTATGTTTAAAATAGCTTCTACTTACAGTCAAATGCATATGGAAGAAATTTGGTACTACTGAGTCTGGAAGATAACATTCTGTTTCACACGATGCTACTTCATGCACTTTTTATATCTAAAATAAACAAATTTCTTTTCCCTTAATATAAATAATATATATCTCCACAATTATATATTATTTATATCCCCATGGCTATGCAGTAAGAGAGAGTATTAAAAATATGCATTAAAAGGTACTTTAGAATGAGAAGTATTTATACTGTGTATTTTATACTTCTGCTGAAAAACACCTTCAGGGAAAAAAAAAGTACCATCATCTTACAATTTGCTTGGTAGCAAAATTAACTGAAGCCTATTTGACCTCAGATGAGAATTCACTCAATTCTCCAGATTCTTTTTTTTTTTCTTATTTATTTATAACCAGTGCCTATACTTCAAACATGCTCTTGAACAGAATTCTTCCAACCACCTGGCTACAAATTTGTGGTATATTTTGAGCCAACGACAAACCTGAAATTCATCTAAGAAAAGTCTTCCTTCATCAGCAATCTTCCTCTTGTACGTGTCCAGCAATTGCTCCGAAGGTATTGGCTCTATGTTCAGAAGTTGCCTGTCATCATCTTTAACTGTGTAAAAACGTTGAATATTTATCGTTACTGACTTTGAAAATGTAGATTACATTTCAGTAAATGTGATTCTCGAATTGTCAGATAAATTAACAAAAGGACAAACCCTTGTATTTTAACTAAGCATGTTTATTTTTCAAAAAAATGGTGTCACTTGAGCCAGCTGTAAGCAAACGGGCCCTGGGAATAACAGAACTTGTTCAGCTCTGCCACCTGACAGGAGACCTCTCAGGAGGCGGCCACGTGCAGGGATGTTGCATTAACAGCGCTTTTGTACAAAGCAGCGATTGTCACATTCAGGTCACAGCAACAGCCCCAACACCCACAACAGTTACACGGCCTTGCCCTCTACTTCCATTCTGATCATTTATTGTCAGTGGTAAAATGGATTACTGTGCAAACAACCTACCAACGTAACAACAAGTATTGCCTCCTTTTTCAAATTTTCTCCAACTTATTCTCTGAGTTGCAATAATCTGTAGTATCATCTTGATAAAGTAATGATTGAACAAGTTTTAACACCTCTAACTAGACTTTTATTCATTTTTCATTTACATTATTTTTTTTTTTTTAACAACTGTGTCTAAGTAAATGGATTTGAATATCAACACAGTATTACTTCCCATTTAATGTAGTTAATTTCTGTGGGCTTGAATGTCATAATTTTTTTTTTCCTTGAAGCTTTCTGGTATTGTCTGATTCTGTCTTGCTTCATAGGCTTTGAAATCTTGTGCAAAAAGTTGTACATAATGTTCGGTTTCAGTCTTTGGGATTTGAAAGCCTTCAAAATTTTGCAGTAAAAAACGACTGGCTTATGCTTAAATTCTTGCTTTGAAAAAGGTGCACAGGAAAGGGAAATTCTGGTTGAAGTTGTATTTGATTCTTGACTTACCCTCAGGGTTAAACATATGACAACCGTTGTCTGGGATAACAAAATTGGGTTTGTAATTAAATAATAAATAAGAGTTTTTCAAACACTGATAAACTTTCAGTTCATTTAAGTATAAATACTTCTGCTGTGTATTTATTGAAGTTGTTTTTTTTTCCTCCAAATGAGGTGTTATCTTATTGATATCTGTAATCTATGTATACAACCTAGAATGTAAAAAAATCCAAAGGTGACAGCAAGACATGTGACTAACTTTATTTCCACTTGCTAAATATATAAAGATACTCACCTGCAACAAGGTTCACGCCTTCAGAAGAATTGCTGTAAGAAGCAAAAGCACCTGTAAATGCTTTGACTAGTAAGACACATATATGATAATGAGTTAAATAAAAGCAGGTTTGTATGTGAACACCAAGACTGTTCATAACCAGCAGACTGCATTGAAAGCTCTCTGTGAAACAAGAGTGCTACAACTGGGACTTACAGGCCCTACGCAGGGGTGGTTGGGATCCTTGTCTTCCTACTCTGAGCACTACTGCGGGGGAGAAACAAGGGAACCACATCAAACAACTTTACCACTTGCATAATTTTGTCCATATCACCTGCAGCAAACATTTCTTTAATTTCTTCACTGGAGTGACTGCTCACACCATCTTTGTTTCTCTTGCTAAATAAGTGACAAAAAACTAACACATACGTAAAATATAATGAAATTAAGTTTAAATGCTAAGTAGCGAAGAACAAGCCAGACTCTCTGGAGCTGTACAAGCAAAAATTAGTTCTGCTTCCCTAAGCATAAAAGTTCGCATCTGAGCAAGAGCAGCTCCCTGTCCCCCTAAGGGGAAGAGCCGGGGGGGAAAGGGGTTGGAAGAGACGAGTCCCCAAGTTCTGCTGTTGCCAGAGGGCTGAGAGGTTTCTGAAGAAATTGCCCTAACTCCTCCATTTCTACCAGCAACAAATGCCCCCTCACACGTTGCACCCCCTCCCTTCAGAGCAATAGCAGCAGTTAGCCTGGCTTTCCAGGGCTCTGGCACAGTTGTCAGGGAAGGCAATGACCATTCTTCCATCGCCATCCACTGTCCTACAGAACTGCCAAGTCACCTAGAGATGACTATAATAAACAAAGCCTCCCTGAGATATTGTTTCAGGTGAACAACCACCTGAAAGAGTTCCAAGAAAGCGTGTACTATTTTCATTACTTTTAACTTAAATCATGAAGGAAAGGTTTTCCAGATTTTGTGAATGTTTTTTCACAAAACTAGTGACAAAACATTTTGTTCTAGCAGATCAGTCCTTCTGTGCCCTGAGAAAGGGTATAGCAAAGAGATTTTAAATCTATTTCATTGTATTTGCATTGCCAGACAAATCACCAAAAATTTAGTTTCTTTTGAAAGGATTAAAAGATAAAAGGATGTCTTTCCCCAGTATTAATGAAACACCAAACTTGTAACATTTTTGCACTACCCGTTGGGAAATCTTGTGGAAAAATAGAAAGCCTCCCCCCGCTCCCTGTTTATATAAGAGGGGGAGAGAAACACAAAGCTTACCCAAGCTTTTTTTTGTGAAGATCATAGATTTTGTACAGAACCAGTAGTAAAGCAATTGATGTCACAACGATCAAGAACGCCAAGAATATAATCAGGGCTTTAGAATTATCTAGCCACAGAAAAAGAATACATGTATTATTTCTTGAACACATAATTAATGGCATTTTAAAATTACTTTTTTTTTTCCTTTTTTTTTTAATTCTGTATACTTCCTAGAACCAGGGCTCATTGATTTTTTTTTTGTGAAAAGAACTAAACAATTATTTTGAAGTGTTTAGTTTAAGTTTGTTACCCTAAAGAGCCAAAAACTTTTAAGCTCACAGAAAGGGAGGGAATTTTATTTCTTCATTAAGAAAACTTTCACTTAAACTCTCCATGTCCACCTGTCAAAATGCTACAACTCACTCACTGGTTCGGCATTACCATGGTTGTCTCCTGCTCTGTGTGACCTGTACATCTGAGCAGTGGAGCTCTCAGCTGCTCCTGATCTGGGAGTTGGGAATCCCTGACAAGTCATAGATGTTCAGCTCCTGAAACGCAGGATCTGAACACAGGAAAATAATCCTAAAGTGAATAATTTAAGTTAGAGAAATGAATTTCGAGTTGCATTTGAATGTTTCCTGACGAAACCACAGCTGTGTAATAACTCTGAATTACAGTCAATGACTCGTCAACATGATCTGTTATATTAATGCTGAATGAGGATATTATTTTTTCAAATGCAGATCAACTATTAACTATAAAAACAGGCAGTTTGGATTTTTAATTAGGAGCAATTGTAACGGAATTCACAATTTACACTATTACTCTATACTATGCTAAAGTCTAAAAGTAAAAATGCTGTATATATTTACTTACAATTGGTTCTTATACTCTTCTTTACTGGCTGCCCTCTATGTTCTCCATTAAACACTAAGATCTGCATGCAGTGGGTGAGGATAATAGAGATGTTAAGATATAACAAGTAAAAATTTCTGCATAAATTTTTTTAAAAGAGCAAAGCACAATGGATATTCAAAATACATCCATCTATTTTCAATGAATCAACCTCATTGACAGCAGGATCTGCTGTCAATCTTTGTATAGCCATTTATAGTGCAGCTCAGGTTTCCACCTAAGTTACAGCAAGATCTGGATCCAAAAATATGTAGATGACTGGAAAAAAAAGTTAGTGAAATAGGAGACACATTTTACAAAATCAAAATCAGATGCATCTCAAGGAAAAAATCAAATTTACCTCTTATCAAATAAAAATCAAATCTCTCAAATCTGAAAAATAACCATGCAATATGTAATAAAACATCATTATTTTATTTGCTTCAACACTAAATATACAAATAGTCAACTGAATTGGATATATTTAATACAAGTTCCTGTATGGGACGTAATTCATAAAAGGTTAAATTATAGAAACCAAAATAAACTTTTAAATAAGCTGCTTTCTTGCAACATTAACTTTTGGGTACTTTAACTGGTGTTAAGATACTAACTTTGTTTAGATGTGTTTATATTTCATAATATAGTTTACATTTATCCAATCTTTTAAATTTCCTTAATAGAAATTCCTATCAGATCTAATAGGCAGCTTGAAGTTTGTACATCAAGTATTTCACACTTTTCTTGCGAAGAAAAATTAATCTTAAGATTAAACTTAAAAATTTAATACTAAACAGTGGAGAATACAAACAGGATTGAATAATAGTCATTTTAATAGTAATATTCTCCTGCTGCAAATCATCCAAAAGGGGAGGAGACGGGCTTTCAGCACCATTGCTGACTGCAGGCTGAGAGCCTACCCGATCCCTTAAGAGAAACCTCTCCTGAAGACTCAGAGGACTGTGACCCAGCTCCCACACTGCTCTAAAAGGCCGATGTGTTCAGGGGGTTGGTGGTTTCTGAATTCTGCAGCTGGGAAGAAAGCCATGGTAGGTGACAACATCCAGAGGAGTAGCAGAGGTGACAGAGAAAACAAGCAAGAACCTTCTCAAATAGCGAAAGCCAGAAACCTAGTGCAGCAGTCGGGGTCAAAACATCACTAAACCAGAAAGTATGCTGGGTAAGCTTCTGTTTATTCCCTGAACAATTCAGTGTGCAGATAGAATCGTGACATCTGCCAGCTCTCACAGGTGATCTGGGTTTTTTCCTTGATCCTTCCATAACTTGACCCAGAATCCTTTCATTACTAGTTAAGGCCATAAGGCTTTCTCTGTTTTTCCAGTAAGAATCGGACAAAATAATTTTGAAGCAGAAGCCAGGGTTTAGAGCCAAGCAGAAGCCGATTTCTTCTGTAAGGCAAACTGCTCACTGCAGGCAGCGTACAAAAAGCTTACAAGAGTGCAGGGGCAATGCAGGCATCTTTTGCTCCTACAGGACCTCGTCTTTATTTTCCAAATACAAAGCTTTCTGAGCAGAATCTGTTGGAAAAATACTGACAAAGCCTTGGAACAAATTCTAGACTACTCAAGTTCTCTCATACTGCATTTCCTCAGGAAGACACAGAGAAAAGAGGAAGAGATTGTGGAAAATGAGTGAAACTGGTTCCTAAAAGTAATAAAACTCCGTCATTCCTACTGGTTACTTTCTTACCTAAACTTTACTGAGAGGAGCTATCAGGATATAAAAACATATTCCTACTCGCAACATTAAGGGGATCACACAAGACCATTGCCTTTGCAAGCAGCCAAAAGGCTGAAATGCCCGAAAGAAGAGAAAATAGCAGGAGGTCTTCAGGAAAGTGAAGCTTGTAAACAAAGCATGATATATTTTGTATGGAAACGAGGACTGGCTTGTAAAAGGCTGATGTAAGGACATGCGAAAAGTTCTGAACTGCTTTATGCTAACTAGTCCCTGAAACATCAAAAGTCTTCACAGTGAAAAATTCTGAGCAATTTATTTCTGAGCAATTATCTCAAGACTTAAATCCCATATTTATCCTTTGATTGAAATGACAGTCACACATTCATTAAATGAAATGTGTTTTAAACACTAAAATATCAATTATACTTCAGAAACTATTTTAAAACTTATGAAAACCCCAAATCTCTCTCTGTCCCAAGTACAAACAATCTATTCAGCTTGTATTTTTCATGCTGTCAGAACCTATGTGGAATAGCACACAAGGGATTGATTGATAGGCTAGGCACTTATGCATTTTACTTCCGAAGTAATAGCTACTTCTTTACATCTGTGGCCTACAGATCCACAGATTAACTCCTCTGCCACTATATTTGCCTTTTTTTCCTAAAATCAAGTATAATATGCTTAAACAATGAAAATACAGCGATATTTTATATATTTAATTTAATAAGCCTACTTACCGCAAATGTATAGTTTGTCAGGTACGAGAGATTTTCTTTTCTAAAATCACAATGATTGCCCCTGGATTCCTTTGTTCTATCATTTTCCCAAGTCAATTCAAATACTGTTTCTGCTCCATACACTCCTTGACTTTTGCACTTAATTTGGACAGCATTATCAGCTGTCAATCTTGCATTTACATCAGTCACTGGCTGTGGTTCTGTTCACAAAAGAAGTGTTACTGGTTCTATCCTCATCATTTCAAACCAAACATTTCAACAGCTCTATGTGTTCATGTCTGTTTGTTATCTTCTCTCTCAATAATTTCATACATTTTCTGCCTTAAAAATTTCAGTCCCAATTTAACAAGATAAATAAAATCAATTTTGAGTTAACCATAGGCTTATCTGAACTGGAAAAGATGTGAAGTGGAACTGAAAAGGCTGGGAAGATCAGAGCTCTGCTGACAGTCAGACTGCAAAGACAGTATGATGGCAACTCACTCTCTTGCATTTGACATCACTTTCTCATTTGAGGAACATGGGACAACAGACAAGACAGGGGAACAACGAGTTTTCTGTGTCAGTGTATGTTTCAAAACTTCTGTAAATGAAATTTCCTATCAGGAGTTACTAGCATATTTTAATATTTGGAATAGTATCCTTTTGCTTAAAGTGTCACATTGTCTTAAAGCTGGCCTAAAACTACAAAAACTTGCTACTTTTTAATGATAAGGAATCTGTTAAGTCTAATCTGTGTTTTCTAACTCTAATTTTGTATGTTGTAGCAAATGGGTTTCAGACTGGGGGCACAGCCCAAGGGACCTTTCATTGAGAGCTTATAAAACCTTTCAGAAGGTAAATAACCTTCGGCGTAAGGCAGCTCCATTAGCCACGTTTCAGTAGAACACCACCATGGAAATTTTCTTCAAAATCACTTCAATTTACAAGCTAGCATATTTGAAAAAACAAACAAACAAACAAAAAAACCCAAAAGGTAAAAGGCAGTTGCAGTTTTCTTCATATGAAGAGCTAAGATGTGTGAGGCTTTATGAGCAGATCAAATATCCCATGTGGGGAGTGGCAGGATATTTTACGTGGCTGAGTGTGCGGTTACGACGTATCTGCTCAATTTTATCCACAGGGCAGATTTGTTAGATTCCTATTCAGCATACTACTGAAAGAGCTGTGACAAGGAGAAAGTGAGTATTTCTGGAGGCAATGTGTTTATTGAAGATGAAAAAATATTTTATAAAATGTAGGCTTTTTCTACTTCCAAGGAGTTGTGCTCTACTGATATATTCTCTTGTTCAAGAAGCCATAAAACTCTTCCATTATCTGCTTGATCATGTTATCAGCTGTTGTAACAGAAAAGGCTTAATAAATACCATTAATTCATGAAGGCAAGCAACTTGTTACTTTCTCAAAAAATAAGGGAACTGAGGTTGTTTTCCAGACCCATAAACTTATATTGTGGACTGTAATCTTCACCTGAGTTATTAAAATATGAGTGGAGCCCCAAAAAGTGGGGGCTCCAAAATATAATATGCTCAAACTCGATTATCATAGAGAGAAAAATCATGATCATGCTCAAATTAGGGCTGTCTAAAAATTAAAGACATTTTTCAATTTCTGTTACAGTTAAGTCTCAGAGAAAATGGTTTACATTATCAATCAATTCCTTTATCAGCTTTTTTTTTCCCATGGGTCTTCAGGTGATAATTTTGATCCCTGTATTCTTCCAACTAGAAACTAAAATTTGGTAGCTCCGTGACCCAGAGTAGGGAGATTCCAATGTTTTCATGGATTTTCTACAAAACTGGATACAAAAGCTCTGTATATTCTGCAGAGGGATAGGATTCAAATTCAAAACAATAGTCTGCCAGAAGCCCCTGTATTTCCCAAAGCTCTACAGAAACACATTTAATAAAAACAGCAGTCAGGTTTAATGTTCTTATATATCCATTTCTACATACTTTTCAGGAGTGCTAAAAGCAACAAAAGATTTAATTATTCCTGCTATTAGGAAAAAAAAAATCACCACTTTAAACTATCATTACATCACTAGCACAAGAATAATATTTTATTTTTCACTAAAAAAAAAAATCTTTTGCTTATTTAGTGAAATTAAAGGAAATATTATTTTAGTATTACCGGGTAGAAATTAAAGGAAATATTATTTTAGTATCTTACCGGGTATAAACCACCATAGTTTCCCTATAGCTGTACCTCTATATTAGCTGAGTCTGGAGATGGTGGAACTAGAGCTAAATAAGTACTGGAAGAAATTAGATAAACATGGGGGTTTGGGTGGTTTTGGTTTGGTGGTTTGTTTTTTTTTTTCTCTCAAAGAAGGAATTAAAACAGTACGAGGCTCTACATCTGAAGATTAAAAGGGGGAAAAGCCACCCAACAAAATAGAAAGGACTGCGTCTCTATTACACCTTGTCTGCATCAGGAAAATATCTGCAAAGTCTGTTGGGTTTGGGGGGTGTGTTTTTAGCTTTTCTTGTAGTTCTATCAATTGAACATGTATGGCAAACAAAGACTCAGGACCACAGGGGTAAGCTTTTGAAAGTATAGCCCCAAAAAAGTGCACAGATCTTTCTGACAGCAGAAGGGTTGGCACACATTTGGCTTTAACCTAATGTGGAGTCTTAGAAGCCGACTGTGTACATGTACATCCAAACTAACCGAAACCCGGTACAGACATCAGTATTGGTGTAGCCCGGGTAATGCAGCTCTGCTTTGAGCAAACAGGCAACTACAGAACAGAAGGTACTTTCTGCACGTCTTTGTACCTTTCATGCCACAAAGAAAAAACAAATGTTTTGCATTCTCTTTTTGTTTAATTTGAATCTTTTCTTTAGTTTGGGACATAATACTTTCTAAAATCTTATCAAGAATTTCAAATGAATGCAGGGGGGGGTTTAAAAATCTAGTATATATAAGAAGAATACTAATACTAAATGCATAATTAAAAATAGGTTAACATCAAGTAATTAAAAAAGAAACACTAATGATATGAACGTCAATAAAATTCTTTTAATGTTAGTCAGTTACTTGGCTAATAGTAATAACATATAAACTATAATGAAGTACAGTAAGAAAGTACATATTCCCTGTGCTACTATCAGCCTTGTTCGTAACAGTTAGCAAACAAGAGACTTACCTGCTGATTTTGTTGTAAAGTTACATTCTTCAGTTTTTCCCATATAAATGTTACTACTATATTTGCTCTTTGTATATGGAGTCACGGATACAGAACCTCTGGTATAAGGTTCAAATTCATGGCAAGTAAAGTAATTCGTGGTGACAGCTATTGGCGCTAAGAAAAAATGAAAAATGAAATTAATTAATGAAATTTATGTTAGGAGCACAGGAACTCTTCATCAGAGCTACCTGAAACCACTGACATGTACTTCTATTTTAATTACCTTGTACTTGGTTGGTTTGTTTTGCTTACTAATGCTAAGTGAAGGCTCAGGAAGAGGAAGAAATATATTCCCCAACCAAAAAGGTAGAAAGTTGAGGTTTTGTTCTGTTTTGTTTTTTACTTTCTCAGTATGTCATTTAAATAGGTGTGATTAAAAACTAACACAAAGCGCATTGACAAAGAGAGGCTGATACTTTCTTCTGTGTTCAGCTTGGGAAGGGGTTAGAAGACAGATGTCAAAAGTCACTCTGAACACTGGGCAAGTCTGTTCTGGTACGATGTGAGAGACGTCGTGTGCTTTCAGTAGTGGCAAGCAGGACAGAAAGGAATTGCACAAGAAGCAACATGAGTGAAGGTATTGCCCACACTGCAGCTGGGGCTTTGGTGGCTTGGGGAACTGGGGAGCAATGGCCTTTCCATGTTTCCTTCTGGCTAATTCAGATGTGACCTGCCTGCACCTTGGCATACTACCTCGGTCTCCTACACTGGCCAAGCCAGGCCAGCCACAGAAACTGGTGCATGGGGCTGCCACCCTTTTGGGTAGTGGTCAAATTCGGGGCATGGAGAATGGGAGAGATTATTTGTATCTGGGGAGCACATGAGCGTGACAGCCTTTGGTTTCTGTGGCAGTCCAGGTTTACAAAACATGCAGTATGTGAACAGAAAGAATGAATTAACCCAGGACTAGCTTAAACCTGACATATATTTCCTGGAATCACATATCAGGCTCTTCATTTTCAAAATGAAATTTTTGAATTTCCTCTTCATTTTCCAGTCCTTGTTATGAAGAAAAGCTAACACCTGGAAAACATGGTCCCAGTATAACAGATACAGACTTATCCATCTAAATGTAAGGTGGCCTAAAACAGCATATCTGAAAGGAGTGACCGTTTAGTAGAAGACAACAACCTGGCTTTACCTATCTAAACACGTATATGGTAACTGCCATACTTAGGACCCCTGACTTTTACATACATTGCTGTTACTCAGAAGGCAGGTCCCCGTCTTCTCAGAGAATATATTAACCAGCTATAGCAGCATTTTCTGAGACAGAGCACCATGCTACAACCTGATGAGGCGACTGAAAAGATTCCAATATGGTTTGACAGTGTATCATGCTTGGTGCTCTCTAAATATTAAAACATGCAATGAATTATTCAATACTGAAGGGGCATATACTTACCTTTCTTATTGCATTGCACCATATAGCCATCTATAGGACCCTTTGAAACCTTGCTAGGTTTTTTCCATGTCACTAATACACTTCTGGCATCACAATCTACTGTAAGGTTTTCTGGAGCTTCTGGAGCTGTTGTAAAAGAAAAATAACGGGGAGGGAAGGAAATGTTTGAATAAAAATGAAGAATATTCCTCTTTTTACCTACTTTGATTAAATTAAATTTCATTGGATACTAAAGCAAGATACCAACAACATGTAATATTTTTCGTAGTCTATTTCATTCAAAGAAGTTATACATAAGTATAAACTCAGTATATGTAAAAGCATCATATTAGAGTAATTTCATAAATTTAATTAATTCAGGACAAGGTGAATAGAGCAATATTAAAAACAGTTTAATAATTGAAATAAAATAATAATAATAATAATAGTAATAACAATAAGAATAATATACAAAGCAAGTGATGCACAATGCAATTGCTCACCACCTGCCGACCGATGCCCAGCCAGTCCCCGAGCAGCGGCCCCCCCGGCCAGCTTTCCCCAGTTTATGTACTGAGCATGACGTCACATGGTGTCCCTTGTCCCTTTGGCCAGTTTGGGTCAGCTGTCCTGGCTGTGCCCCCCCCCAGCGCACCTCCAGCCTTCTCAGTCGGTAGAGCATGGGAAGCTGGAAAGTCCTTGACTAGTGTAAGCACTACTCAG
>NW_008795702.1:1055277-1057755 GCF_000699145.1 Aptenodytes forsteri | reverse complement strand
CTAAATCCAAAACACAGCACTGTACCAGCTACTAGGAAGAAAATTAACTCTATCCGTGCCGAAACCAGGATACATATTACTCAAATTGTCCAACATTTCCAAATACTATACATTGTTTTGATTTCCTTATAATTTTAACAAACTTTAAATGTTTGGCCTGAATTTTTATTTGCAGTTACTTGATTTAGGTTGATTTCCTTTTTAATTCAGAAAAAAAAGCTAAGCTATTTCCAAGGACAATGTTTTGGAAAAACACATCATTTTATCTGGAGACATTCTTTGCAATTATTCTATCACATCTTTCTTCAAATCAAGAATTTAACACTTGTTTTTGACTAGGCCTGCACTTTTGGTTTGTTTTTTTTTTTTTGGTCTTCATTCAAACATCCTTACATTTGGCGATGTTCTCACCCTCAAAAAAAAAAAAAATCACGAACTCTGAAAGAAGGAGAGTAAGGCATCACACTGGAAGACTGAGACTGGGGCTGGAGAGGGAAAGGAAGATTGTGACTGCAGTCAAAGAACAACCACAAGGGCAGGAGACCAGGCAGGAGGAGCTGGAGGAGAACCTGAGAGTGGCTGAGCATGCTGCTCAAAATATATCTTCAACCCCAGGAAACACAGATAGTGGGATTCATAGTAGGGTTTTCCAGAAATATGTGGAACATAAAGCAAAAATAAGCATTACACTTACCACCATAATCTGTTCTTATGATGAAGCTTTGCTTGACAACCTCTTTTTCAAAAAAATGTACACTACCAGTGCAGCTGTAGTTATGGTTGGGTGATAAACCCTTCAGCTCTTTACAAGTACTAGTTAATATTTCAGAGACTCGTAAATCTGTAGACACAAAGAGTTTTATCAATAGTTTTCACAACTCCAAAAGTACATGGTACCACTTTAACTGGGATTTTCTCCACCATACTTATTCAATATAATTTGTAATAAATTACCAAAATATTCAAAACAGAAAAGTGTACAACCTAATCCAATTACTAGGTTTTAGGCTCTTTTATACTAACTTAGTTTGCAGAGATCTTTACTTTTCATCAGTAAAGCTCATATGATTTGACTTTCTAAGAAAACAGTTTTCCCACAGAAATCAAAACATTCCATGGGAGTCTGGCAGAACCCTGGAGCGGCTTCTTAGCTCTTCAGCTCCCTGAAACATGAAATCTCCAGCCCCGGACATTCATCATGCATTTTTCTGGGACACAGGAGGACATCCAGCATCCATATCTTCCCTACCACACTAGCTGCCTTTGAGCCAGTGTCTCTTCAGGCTGGCCGGCTCCAAGAGCAAAGAGACTGGACTCTCGCCATCCAGGAGCCTGCAGAGCCAGCTGCCCGAGTAGTCTGGAAGGGATCAGCTCACAGCAGACCCACAGATTGCAGGATTTCCAAACCCTCAGCTCCCCTTCAGACCATCAAGCAGAACCCTAAAATCTTCAGAAGTCTGCAATTTGTGAAGCTGGTAAATTCAGGAAATGAGCGCTCTGGGTTTGAACTTTCCCTAGATCTGCAGTGCATGGGGGCGGTAGTCCCCAACCCGGCGATCCCAGAAATTCTGAACAGCCCTTCCCTCAAACTGGCACAATTAATTTAAATCTGCCAGCCTCTCATCAAAAGACAACATCAACACTGCTTTTAAAAATAAATAAATAAATAAATAATCAACTTCTAAAATATCTTAGAAGTGTCTTACCTGTGCAGCTAACAGTCACATTAGCACAGGCAAGTGACTCTTTCGAACATAACCTTGCAGACGTGCTGGTTTCATTCTCAACTCTGAAAGGATTCGGGCCGCTGTCTGAAAAGGATTAATATTACATGTCACTGTGACATTGGCTATATTGATTCTTAAATAGCAATTTGTTCTTTTATATTTGTTGACTTGTTCTGCAATATGAAGATACGAGTGGCACAGAATAATATACCAAGAATTTAACAAGAAATGGAAAGGAAAAATTGAAAAAGCCTACGTGAAATAAAGATAATGCTGGTACTCAAATAATAAATGAAACTTTTAATCCAACAATCTCTTTAGTGAACAAAACATCCAGCAAAAATAGTAGCTTTCAAGTGCTGGCTGGTCTTGCTATTGCTAACCATGCTGCATATGGCCAACGTAGTTAAAGTTCCCTTTTTTCCTTTACAATGTTTTCCTTTACAATGAGAAAATTGGGTTTTTTTACATCCTACTTTAAGAAAATACTGAAAGGTTTTAAAGTGCAACTTCAAAATGCAAAATATCTTGCAAACCATGAACAAAGTATGAAAATCTTCTGTCTGATTCTCTGAAAAGAGACAAGAATAGACTAAGAAATCCAGGAAAGCTGAATTACTGCATGCAAAAAAAGAAAAAAAAAAGGAAAAAAAAAAAGAAGAAAAAAAAAGAAAAAGAAGAAAGAAAAGAAAAAAAAAAAAAAAAAAAAAAAAAAAAATAAAAACCCTTTTAAACTACCCAGCGGAAAAAC
>NW_008795702.1:997847-1055148 GCF_000699145.1 Aptenodytes forsteri | reverse complement strand
AAAAGAAAAAGATAAAAGAGCAAACAATGATTTTATGACAATTTTTAAGAACCATTATATGTTTTATGGCATTCCCAGCACCATATGTGTTTTAAGAATCATAACATACAGCAAAATTAGCTGCTCCTTGTTCTTTATTTTTATTTTTTATTTATCTTTTACTTCAAAAAATTGTTTAGTCAAAACAGAAAATTTCCTTAGGAAAATATTCTTTTAAATAATTCTCTAGTTAGGAAAACTAAAGAATTAAAAAGATGAACATTCCAGAACCAGATTTGCTTTAATTTAAAATGTCAGTTCAAAGTGAAATACTTTGTTTTGACACATTGAATCATTTGTTTGAACAGAAATTTCAAATTTTCCTATTCAAAGCATTTCATAACCATCTAGTAAATAATGGTTATAGTCTATTCCTGAAAATTAGAAAGGAGAGGTCTCTAATTCTGGAGAGAGTTAAACCAATGTCCAAACTTTAGTTTTACTCTAGTTATGAATCGCAGTTTGCAGCATGTGATTATCAGCATGACGGGGAAAAATTAGAGAGGGCCTAGTGGAATGAAGGCAGATCTTTTCTGCAGCCCTGGTATCAACAGCCTAGTGCAGGGCAATTTAACAGAACTGTAAATGGAGATGAGAAGACCAGAAATCTTAATAACTTTAATCCTACTCTTCCAGAATTGGAAGATGGTTTATAAAATAACCTGAGATGCTTACTGATCAGTTTTCTGTATTTCAGTTTTCTGATTTGGTCAAATTTCAGGACTGAGAAAAATAAGGGGTTTGGTTCTTACCACAAGGTTCTTCAGTTGTCACTATGGGGGCTTCTGTAAGAAAAGAAAACAAAATTAATGTGTACCTCAGCAGGTTTGGGGTTTTTTTGACTCAGCATTGCTGGAGGGTGACTGGTACTGCCCAAAACTCTTCATTCAATATATTCAATACAAGTAATTGTATTTAGCACTCCACTCACATTTGAAAAAGGGAAGAAAACATCAGCTACCTATAACCCCATTTTTTAACTAGTTATTTTAGGGATCACGTGTCTTTCATCATTTTCCAATGACACCACTGACTACAAATCAAACTGGTTATTAATAACATTTCTGCATACAAAGTTACACAAGGATATGCCAAAATCACACATTCTCATAGCCGTATGATAAGCTATAGCAGCTTCCCAGGATACATACGCTGTGGAACAGCTAACTGAACAGTATCCAATGTCACTAAAGAAACAAAATTTACCTACTTTTTTGCACAGCTACTCTTACCTTTGGAAAGAGATTTATGCAACAGTACAGATCGTTTTACAACTATTTTTACACTGAAATACCCAAAAGAAATTATGAGCTGGTATTTAGAAAACCTGTACGGAAGCTTGAGCAAAGAACTTCATCCTGAAAACAATTACTTAAAATATAGTAAACTATAAGTATTACCAAAAGAGACTGATAGCTAATTTTTTTCATAGAAGATAGGCCTTAGATTTGCATCCCTCCAGGATGGGAGTCATCTGGCTGAGCAGTGCCCCTAATGAGAGGGTAAACTGAGAGGGTCCGGGGGACAGTTACCAAGATGGTTAGAGGCAGAAGACCCACAAGTAAAAGTTAAGCTCAGTTTGTCAAAGAACTGACAGCAGCCTACAGCTACTTGAAGGGCAGTTACAAAGATGGTAAGAGTCCAACTCCTGGATGTACTTTGCTGAAACACACACATATATTTTACTGACCTGAGTAGTTCCTTACAGCCCAATTGCAATAATAATGTGTGAAGTGCTTGCAGTATTAGATCCCAAGAAAATGTTAATGCTGAGTGAAACAAAAAGGAAGCCACCAGAAAACAGAGAAGCACACACATCTGTGGATGTATTTATACTTTTTTGCTGCTTGAGCAAACTTCTGTGAATATCAAGAGGAGTACTGACACAGTAAAATTGACAGATTTACCCTCCTACTATGCCACTGTGTGGAAATAATTTCTATTTTTCACTTGCTTGACAAGTAGGAAATCTGGTATCTTTAATATTACTCACAAACTATTAATAAGATTCCTAAAAACACCCTTAAGTTTAAAGCAGTTGTATGCCTAATTTGTATGCTTAAGTTTGATAAAAGAAATTCAGAACGAATTCCCTCATTCTAACACATTTTCTGTGCTTGCAGTATCATAATTGCGATAACTGTGTGCAAGTTTGTCACCTATTGTGTGAGTGGGGATGATCCCAGTGTTTGCTCGCGTGCTGACTGGTGAGATGGTGCTGTGCAAGGATGTTGAATTGTAATCATCTGTAAGGAAATAAACAACATACCAGCATTAAAAAGTAAAATTCATTATTTCATATGGCTCTGTCATCAGTAATGTCTTACACTACAGCCCTTCTCCGCTTTTTTTTTTCTTCCAGGATTTTTGTAATTTAGAGAAAAGTGCCGAAAGAAAAATCATGTTAATATATCCAGTAAAACAGAAAATGAGTATTTAAATAGAAAGCAAGCTTTTAGGAATATACCACTTACTAATGAACTTTGCAATGTACAAATTTTTTTTTTGTCATTATTTAGGCATAATCCAGGATGGAGTCAACATAAAAATGGCGTTAATAATTGTGAACTGGGAAAAACTAGAACATTTTGCTATGTTCTTGCAGTAAAACACAATTATGAATAGTGCTTGTGCTCTTTCAGAAACAAGCACTCCACTAGTGTTCATTTGCCAGATCACATACCTTGCTCACTATATTACTTACTGTATCGCAGTATTTATCTCCCTGCTTATAAACCATTGACAGGTTTCTACATTCTCTTTTAGGTCCATTCCTATTGCTCTTGCTCTGGCAATAGCCTTGTTGACAGCTGCTGGCCTTTTGATACTACTGTGATGACCTCAAGACTTGGCCATCGGATACCAGATCCTGGAAATAATTCTGGTATTGCCACCATGCCAAATTGCAGATACCTTTTCTATTTGATGAACCATAAGCTGGAAAATGCTACCCTGAGGCTAATTACTTCATTTTCCCCTACAGTTCAGAGAGCAGTGAGTGGCATCTAAAGGAAGACGGCAAACCTGATGAAGCATTCTTGAAGGCAATGGGACTGTGTGTGGTGAGGGCAGCAGTGCTGCTGCGTGGTGGGTTGCTGAGTCCCAAGGCAGGGACGGAGCCTGCATGCGTGGAGAGGTATGTGCTGTCTGCAGGAGACACACCTGTGGTGAGAGGTACAGCAGTTTCATTAATGCTTCAGAGGCTGCCCGGTCAAGGAGGGAGGACACAAAGCTGCACACAGCACAGGACTGCTGTGCAGGAGCGCTCTCGAACTGAGGCACTGTGAATTTGTTAGTAAGCAAAGGCACACCGAACGCCCAAGGTGTTAGGGCATCCAACAGGTGTCATTTGAACATCCAGTAAGTATAATCCTTTTTGGCGCTGACTGCACCTCTTTCATGCTAAATGTTGTGTTTTAAAATATACTCAAATTCATGACTCAAAACCAGACTTGTCTGATATTCTTGCCTCTTAAGACAGTGTGTTTCATTTCATTGGGCTGAATGAAAAGGCATTACACACTCTGCAAGATAACTGTGCACAGGAAAAGTAAAGAAGAAATTATCAGAAAAAAACATCAATGCAGATCTGTCATGTAAATTAAAAGTTTCTTACCAGGTGTAGTCACTGCTGACCCAACTCCTTAAAAACAGAAAGAGAGAGAGAAAGTGTAAATTAAACTTTCAAGGAATTAAATACAATCATATGCCAAAAATATAAAAAGAAACATACCTTCCTCCCAACTATTAGCTGAGCTGTCCCCAGGGAATTACACATTCTTAAGTAATATTTAGTGGCATGTAGCAACAACCAGACCCCCAAAATATCAAGCATATCATATGTGGACTGATATTGTCCCCATTAAAAATCTCTCTTCCTTGAGCCAGGAGTCTGTGCTGTGCAGCCTGAGGGGTGGAGACAGCATCAGGAAGGCTGTGGTGGGTGCCAGTTCAGCTGAAACAGAAGAGCAGCAATGCCATGGTCCCGAATTCACCATTACCTTCAGTGGTGGCTGGAGGTGAGAGTGATGTGGAGCGTGCAGGTGGAGGTGACATAAGGGAGGGAGAGCTGGCGTTTGCCAGATTTTCATCTCCTGCTGCACAACGGGGAAAAGATATCATCAGGTGAGCAATGCATGAAAGTGAGAAGCTCGTTGCAAGCAGAAAGGCTGCCAGCTGCTCTCTGAATTATATTTCTCCCTCCAGCACTGGCCAAAAGAACACATTTCCATTGCTCTCCAGTTCCTGCACAGGCTGTGCAACACATCTGTTTGGATTTATTACAAGAGCATGGCTTGCAATTAGGTCCGCAAGACCACTAATTCCAAATTCCCACCAATTTGTCTGGGATGCCTTTGTGGCAGAGAGATTTGATCATCCCTTAGCAAGCTGTGGGGGATGCACTGATTTCGGGTGTTTGAAAACACCAGCTGAAGGGGGTGAATTAACGTGCAGCTTGCAAAAATCCCAGACTGATCGGGGTGTTCTTGTTTTGTGCTGTTGACCCAGGAAGGACCCTCTTCCCACAATCATCAGATACTGCTGTGGTGCCCGAGGAGCTCTGCATGAATTGCAGGAAAGTGCCACTGTGACAGCTCAGCATGAAACTCTCATCTGAGAGCTCAAGGGGAAGGGGTGTCCGTAGGGAAAACATGAACTCGTAACAACAGCATGTTATAGCTTGAATTCTAATCGCTTTCTTTGAAAAGCGTGTTTCAAATTCCCACCTTTGATTTAATTAAAATAAAAAACTAAATACGTCCTCATCACATTAACAAATTTTGCTGTAATATAATTGACCTCAGACAACATAAATCACCAGATTGCTTTAACAGTGATGGAGTTAATCAATGTATGATAGAAGTAGATGCCAGTTCAGCTAAAACGGGAGAAGAGCAGCAATGCCGTGGTCCTGAATTCACTGTTACCTTCAGTGGTGCCTGGAGGTGAGAGTGATGTGGAGTGTGCAGGTGGAGGTGACATAAGGGAGGGAGAGCTGGCAGTTGACAGATTTTCATCTCCTGCTGCACAGTGGGGAAAAGATATCATCAGGTGAGCAATGCATGAAGGTGAGAAGTTAATCTATAGTAGAAAAAGGCCAATGGTTTGTACGGCTTTCTCTGAATCACGTTTCTCAAGACAGATTTGACTGGGGGATACTTAAACGTTTTCATGTTTAACAATGTATTTTGCAATACCAAAAGCTAAAACCCTCAAAATCTTGTGTATACAAGTACAAGCAATGTCAACAAAGAGAGGGTGACTTTTTGCTGAATGAAGAATGAGTTTATTGCTAAGAAGAGATACCAACACCAATTCTGTTGTCAAGAAAAATCCTACCTGTCTGTAATTCTCACTATACAAGAGCTGGAAAGCCAAGCCTCGGCATTCCTGAAGGCCATTTACTTTCCCTAATATTAATTTCTAAATGGCAGCGCCCTTCCTGGACCATCCTGCTGATATTTAAGAATCTCTCCAATAACTCTTATCTCCAGGTTATGAATTACATCCTGACTAGAGCTGGCAGCTATGATCTTTTCACACCTATAAAAACAAGCCTCAGTTTTACACTCTACTTTGAAATCCTGACCCGAAACTTTTTGCATTTGTGTAATGTAAAATTTCTGTTGCAAGAGAGACAAAAATAAATGGCAATGGCTGGAACCATGAGTTTGTTCTCATCACTATATCTTTTACTCATTCTGAGGATTAGAAGCTTCCACTTTGACATAAGAATCCTGAAAGCATGCCTGTTCCCTCAAGACGTCTCTCTCTAACACAGCCTGCTATGCTTTCAGCAAGGAACAAATTTGCACTTGTTCACACATTCCTTGCTGTGACTGTCCACAAACTTTCATCCACTCATTTGGCTCTTCATTTCTTTCCCTTTTTCTACTAGTTCTTTCCCACTATGTTTCTTTCCTGGATTTTTTTTTTTTTTTTTGGCATGTGTGTTTTTCAGATAGCACTTCACTGTTTATAATTGCTCTGTTACTTCAGCTTCCCCACATGGTACTTCACAACTGTTGTAGCTCTACTCTTTTGAAAATAAACTCCTTCAACCTTTAAAACAAAAATCCAGGTTTATGTGAAAAACTGCATTACTTATGAAGGATACATGTTCTGCTGCCCTGTTCATGTGCCAGGGTCAAAACCATGTCTCTCATCTCTGACACAGAAGCTCAGCATAGGTACATCTCCCGGGACTCCAAAGATTTTCTCCTCACCGACCCAGCAAGCAACAGCACGAGTTGGCTGCTCAACAGCTACCATGGACTCTGCACCCCGTATGGACAGTTCAGAAGACTGACAACAGCCATTAAAAAAACACGACCAGTGACAACAAAGTCACCTGTGGAGAGTGAGCAATTTCTTTATGCTCAGAACTGTCATGAAATGTGCATAAGCCGTGATATATAAATGAATGTAAACACTCATACAATGAATGCAAAACACCCTAAAATCTTGGAAGTACTTTCCTAGTGAGCAGCTGAATTTGTTGTGGACTGTACATTATTCAAGATCTCTTCCTACAAATTAAAATTTGGAAAAAGACAGTAATCTGATATTTTAAAGAAAAAGTATCAACAGAAGTCAAATGAAGCTCAGCTAAAAATAGTAATGCAGGGCTAGCTACTTCATTCGTAATTTGTAGAAGTGGGGAGGTGTGTTGCCTAAAATCTGGTCCATGAGATGAGGATATGGGCCCGCCTATAGTTTGTCTGAAATCATATGAAATATGTCAAAATAAAATTGTTCTTAATTGTAAGAATATAATCTGTAAAAAATGTAGTAGACTGACAACAGACTGAATAAGACGGGTTTAGAAGCCACTATATTAACAGCTGTAGTATGTTAACCCATTTATCTACACACATTCCCATTGAAACAGAGGACCACGTATACTTTTCAGAGCTACAGAATGTTAGCGGATGAAAGCGGATGAAGCTTCCTAACCTGGGAGATGTTACAGATAAGAAACAAAAATACAGATGATCTTTTGAACTATCAATAAATCTTCAGCATCTGAAATCTCCAGAAAGGACTGGAACGTTTATTAACAGCAATTGTATCATCTAACTGTATACATTAAACTGCCAAGGAACCTTGTAAAAGCTAACATGTATATTCATTCTTATTTGCCATAAGCAATTCATTTTCAATGTATCTTCATGTTTTTTAAATTCAGTGTTTGAAAGCAGGCAGTTGGTCACTCTAAATTCCGTAATATGATTTTTCTTTCTCAACTGGCTTATCAGCTGAAGAATCAATTGTTCCCCCCTCCTTCCCAAATCATACTTTGGTTCAGCAGAGTAAATATACCTCAATCCCAAAATTAACTTTCTGTGAGCATATATACACAGATCAACTTTCACTTAGATAACTGTTTCCAAGAAAAGAATAAAGGGAGTTGCGGGAAAAGTCCTAAATGAAACTCTGCTCAGAGATTAGTGAAACATTCAGAAATACTTTTCAAGCTATTTACTGATCTCTAATGCAAACATGATGGAGACAGAAATATATACTTCAGGATTCCCTCTTCCAAGTGAAGTAAGATAATATGAGCAAAAGAGGGCTCATAAGGTTGTCATAATGTTGTATTTCTGGTTGCCTCATTCATTTCCTTAAGATTCCCATGAAAGTCATTTTCCCCATCCTCTCCCTTGTAAAGTTAGGAATAATGCTACTAGCTTAAATATAGCGTGAGGTTTATTGCCCACTTACGGTGACAGATGGTAAAAGTTACACGCAATCACAGAACTCGAGGTTGGAAGTGACCTCAAGAGATCATCTAGTCCAACTGCCCTGCTCGGGCCAGCGTCAACTAGAGCAGATCACTTCTTAAAACAGTTTGGAAAACGATAGTCCTAGATTGCCCTTTTTCCCCTCCAAATAAGCACTGGCATTTTAACAGAATTCCATGGCCGTTTTATGTCCTTCTAAGCATTTTAAAGGTCTCCTGCTCTTCTGATTCTAGTCTATTATATGATTTATTATAGCAAGAGACTAGGACGCAGCTGAAAAGAATCCAATAGGTGGCACCAGAACACTAAAAAACTCCTCTCCAACAGCAAAGCAGATACATTTCCCCATATAACCTTACTGAGAGATACTAGGCAAACTGAAGGAAAATAAAGAAGGATCCCAACACACCAGACTGTTACTGCAATATTAATAGGCATATTGCTACAATTAATTTATTTTTCCCAAAAAGTTCCACAGCTAACAAATACGTCTGAGCTAACCTCGGGTTAACAAAGTTAACCTCAAAGTCAAAACTCTCTGCTCATGTTTATGTTCTAAAACATATCTCTGGAATCTTGAAGGCTGAAATCTAAGAATATCTTTAAAAATTTAGTAAGGATGCCCAACACCAAAAAACCATGCTGTGTGGTATGAAAGCCTTATGATTACCAAACTAAGCAAGTTGGTCTGGGTTTAAACAGAAATTATCCCAAACCTTTTCTCAAATCTTAAACTACACCCAGTTATAAGACATTTTTAAGATAATATGCATAGGATAGGCTCAGATAATGTAAGTGGAAGAATCAAAGTATACAAAAAGTTCCTACTACTGAAGGAACTTTTCTAAGCTTCCCTTTCCCTTCTCTCGATTTGGCCACCAGTTGGTTCCTGCTGACTTACCTAAAAGATTTGCAACCCATCAGTAGTGTTTGAGCAGATCTGGCCTTAGTCGGGTGCCTTGCAAAAAGATACAACCAGCACATCCCACGGGGAGATGGGAGCTTGGCTAATAGCTTTCATTCCCTTTCCTCCCTGGCTACCAGTTGGCAGACAGAGTGCAGCTGCTGCTTGAAAGAAAGGTTTTAGATGGGACGATAGGCTGTCAATGACATACACCTAAAACAGATGAGCTGACCACCCTTTCTCCTGAAAGCTCAGACGTACAGGCCCTGGGAGTGAAACATGGGACTAATGTATTTTGAAGAAACATTTCAATGTTCAACAGAAGAGTAAATGGAAAAACTGTGAAAGAAACCAGGCCACAAAAAAAAGCCAAACACTTCAAATCCCAAGGACAGCAGGCTGTACGGGTCACATTTGGAGGTACAGGAGCTGCTGTATCGCTGCTGCAGTATCGCTGCTGCAGTAGTGACTCCTGCACTTGCTGCAGTGAACTGTGGTCGCACCCGTATAAGAAGTTACTGCTTGCTGCTGTCCTCTCAGGAAAAACAGAATAAAGTCAAAATGCTTTCCACTTGGCAAGGACCAAGCGACTCACCAGAAAACAGCTCAGACCTAGGATGTGTTAAACGACACTGTGTTCCAAGTAAGTCCAGGGTCTGGTCTTCTCAAGCAGAAGGAAGCACCAGCAAACATTTCCTGTGAGCGTGTGTTATTAAAGGAAACTCAGCTGATAAGATGGAGATACTGTTGAATTTGCATTAAGAGCCTAAAAATATTATCACATTTATATGGGCAAAAGTACATTAGCTGATGACAGGGAACACAACTTTTAACTCCATTCTGCTGCTTAATTTGCACAGTGGGTAAAATGGGCCCTGTTTTGTATTTCCTGCCGGGCTGAGCAGGGGACTGCGCTTGCATGCCAGTCGCTCAGGCTGTCCCCTCTGCGCACAGGAGTGCTGCAGTACTGCATTCATAGAATCATTAAGGTTGGAAGAGACCTCTAAGATCATCGAGTCCAACCGTCAACCCAACACCACCATGCCCACTAAACCATGTCCCTAAGCGCCTCATCTACACGTCTTTTACATTCCTTGATGCACACAGCATAGAGAAATGTGGAAAGGAGGACCCCTTTCTGCTAATAGTGCATTTGGTGTTTTATCTAGCGTGGTACCATACCAGCTGGCTCTTCACATCCAGCTGCACTCCGCCTGTCTTTGCCAGACCTGGGGAGGGGGCAGAGGAAGTAATCCTTCCTCTCAGCCTTGTGTCTGCAAAACCATTGGCAGACGGGTTTTTCTGCCAGGAAAAATGCTTAGTGATTCTGCAGAGCTGCTGCCCTTTTCCCAGGATCTCTCCACCTTTCGGCATATTGGACAGACCCCAGCAACCCCCACCGAGCAGCACTTCACACAAAGCAGCTAGTGTAGGTCCAGATTCTGTCTTCCCTCTCTTTACAGCTGAACGGCACTGCTTCAGCAGGGTCAGGGCTCTTCACATCTGCACAGAAAGCAACAGGATGTGGTCTACTTGTTCAGATGGAGTAAAGCTCTTTGAGGGGGTCTTCTAGCAAACAGCACAGACATTAGTCAGCTCCACTGCAAGCCAATACTAAATTGCAATAAAAGAACAGTTCCTGGTGGGAGGTGAAGGGTGAGTAAGGCAAGGAGCCTTACAAAACACTGCCAGTTGCCCTTCTTTGATTTATTTTTAAACTTCAAGTGGGATAGGATGTAATTCACACCTACTTTAAGGCTCCCTTGTGCTTCCAGAACCAGCTAAAGGGACCTTAAAGTAAATGAGCATCAGGGCCAGAGATGTTACTGCTTCTTTTTGCTGCAAACACGAAATAAAGGGATCCATTGCTACTTTATAAATAAATCTGGGCAGACCTATGAATAGGCTAGCAAACACTTAAACATCTGAGTAATACTATACCACAGAGGACCCCTCAAATTTTATAGGTGGGATCATGTGTGATGAAGCGCTTTCATAATCACAGACTACAGAATTACACTTTATTCTTTATCACTAACTCTGGGGAAGAAAAAAAACCCAACACTGTTCCCGGTTTCTGGACAAACTGCTGCTTTTGAAAATTGATTAAAAGAATGCCATATAAAGTTCACATTAAAAATATGTGAAATTTTGCATGCTCTGAGTCAAAAAATCAAATTACCCATTTGAGTTTAACATGTAGAAACTTCTCAGGTAACTGGGACATTTCAGAGGGTCCTAAAAAAAAAAAAGCCTACGCTTTTGGTCATTGAAGATGCAGCCACAAAATTACTTTCAAAGTAATCCATAATCTAATTGGTAAAAATCTTCATAGCCCTACAGCAATCATAGGAAAGCTATACGTTTACTGTAGCTGAGAATTAAAATGAAATAAATATTAGAATTTCTATTCCTACAGGCAATATTTACAATATTTATTTTCACCAGAAATTAGGGATAAGAAGTTGAAACTGTAAATTGTAATTTAACAGAAATTCTGAAATGTTTTGATTGAGAAACGCCAATTGTTTCCTTTTTGCATCAGGATGTAACATTCATTCTGACTCTCCAAAATTATAATTAAAATCGTTTCCATTTGAGTTTCTCAAAATATTTCCTTTTATACAAGTTCATTAATAATTGCCCCCCATAGTGGCTCCTTAACATACTGCAGTCATCGCCTAAGAGCCTGATCCTGTCACTCTTTCCTACCACCTTTAATCTTTGGTTAAAGTATGTATCTGGGGAGCCAAAGGCTTTTTCATTCCTGAGACACTTACCAGTGCTCAGACCTGAACTGCATTGTGGAAGGCCTAGTCTTCCTGCAAACCACATCTCAAGCATAAGTGCAGGCCTACACTACAGTTAAATATGACAGGATATGGTATTATTTTTTTAATGAAAATTGACCTTTGAAATTAATGCTTGTGGTAGATGTGGGTGATATCCCAACATCTATGACCCTCTCCTTGCTGTCCAGCTTCCAGGACAGGAGTTGTCTCTCTCCTCCCCAATTTCAGAGTCAACTATAAGCATTAAGCAGCAGTTACAGCATTGGAGAAGACGAAAAATGCAAATCAACCAGCAGTGAAGTGCAAGGGCAGCAGCCAGAAGAAGGAGATGGAATTGAGAAGAATTTATAGCTGCCAGATACAAGGAGAAACACAATGTTGCAGGCTCAGGAAAGAGGAGGAAGTAAGAACATCAAAGTTTGTCAACATTCATCAGCTAAAACAAGTTAAAACCAAGCATAACTTCTGCTAACATACAGAGCCTGTCTTAAGGAAAGGATGAGAAGAAAAGCACAAGAAAAATACTGAAATAATATTTTTTTCTCAACTAACCTGAAATCAAATTAAATATTTCTGACCATTTAAAAAAAGGAATATTCTGATGATGCAAAATAAATTTAAGAGTCTAATTTTTCCAGAGAAAAATAAAAACACAGAGAAAAACATAAATTTCCCTCAAGAAATATTAATTTCATGAAAACAACATTTGTTACCAATGATACCTAATTTCTCAAAGCAGTGAAGTGCAAGGGCAGCAGCCAGAAGAAGGAGATGGAATTGAGAAGAATTTATAGCTGCCAGATACAAGGAGAAACACAATGTTGCAGGCTCAGGAAAGAGGAGGAAGTAAGAACATCAAAGTTTGTCAACATTCATCAGCTAAAACAAGTTAAAACCAAGCATAACTTCTGCTAACATACAGAGCCTGTCTTAAGGAAAGGATGAGAAGAAAAGCACAAGAAAAATACTGAAATAATATTTTTTTCTCAACTAACCTGAAATCAAATTAAATATTTCTGACCATTTAAAAAAAGGAATATTCTGATGATGCAAAATAAATTTAAGAGTCTAATTTTTCCAGAGAAAAATAAAAACACAGAGAAAAACATAAATTTCCCTCAAGAAATATTAATTTCATGAAAACAACATTTGTTACCAATGATACCTAGAATTTCTCAAAACCATAAACCTGAAGTAGAACAAAAACTAAAAGCAGTAATTCAAATACTTTTTGCCATCTACACAGTTCTTGCAAACTTAAAATAAATATCCGGGAATATTGTGTATTTAGCAGGCAGAAGTAAGGCATTTCTATCAATTGCACTGCACTTTAAATGACATCCTCAGTCTTCCTAGGAGGACTTTAACTACAGTAACCCACTTGTACGACTACAGCTAACGAGGCCTTTGCTGCTCTGTGGTTTCTCTCATGCTGTTTACTTCTGTTTTTCTTCTACAGAACCCTACTCAAAAGGAAGAGGGTGCAGCATACTGTGGTTTAGAGCTTAAGTGCTTCCAAATGGTGAAACTGAGTTACCATAGTACCCACATGCTCAAGCAGTCAGACCTATCTTAGTGCTAAACCACAACTTCTCTAGTGCAGTCATGAAATTTCCCTATTAAAGTCCTTTTCACCAAATTTGCATTTGTAATTATTTTTAGTTGTACAGGTTCATTACTATGATACAGTGGGGGGTGGCAATCTTTGGGATACAGTCCAGGCTGCTTCGCAGGGAGTACTTGTCACCCTGTGAATTGTCTGCAAGAGGGAAGAATATCAAACCCTGATGTAAGTTACTTCAACTGTGAAAGGCTAGCTACTATACAGAGTCATTAAGAAACACCTATACATGAGGAATAGAAGATTGGCTGTGATATTTGCTTGGCAATTTTGTGCTACATGCAAAAGAAAAACTGTGTTAATGTTTGCTTTGCCTTTTGTCTGTTTTCAGTATTTGTGCATGTATAAAGTCAAGAGCCACACTCACCTTGATACCATGCTAAACTTGTGTGTTGTCAAGGGCCAGTCCCTAACTTTACTTACGACTTTTCTAGCCCTGCTGTACCTTCCTTGATCTTCCTTTCCCACATCTACCACGAACAGAAACACTTGCCCCATATTGCTCTGCGTAATGATACCGACAGGCCCGTTCTGGATTTGCTGAATGCACATTGTTTATGGCAAGCAGGAGGAGGAAAGAACATGCAACTACTACACTGTCCTCTCAATTCCTACTCCCACGTTTTTGCAATTGCCACCTGTATTAGTCCTGGGGAGCTATTGAGCACAGCTGAAGGCAGCTCAGTTCTCAAGAATTTTGACCAGAAAAGGAGGCTGCAGCTGAGAACCGACTGACTATTGGTGCGAGTGTGAGGTAGGGGCAAACTTCTTCACCTCAGACTATCTCATTGGACCATAAGATAGTCAGATATTTATTTAAATATCTGACTTGCTTCTCTGTCTACCTCTGAGTTCCTTCAAAATAAAAGCATTACCTGGTATTGTAGATCCCTTCCCGACTGCACATTACTTTTTACATAATTTTGCCAGCAATAGAAAATGGGTCCTTTACTGTGCAAAACAGAAACAACTTGGAAATATTTCTCTAAACTATCTTTAATCAGCTCAAATGTCAAACTATAAACAGTTTAGTACTGTATGAATAGCAGCATTTTAGCCACTGATAATATAAAGCCTGCTGAAATCAGAAATATCTTCTGTTTGGTAGAGATCTATTAGCATGAAGTCCTTGGATCAACAGCTCTGTACCTGCTGGGAGCATTATATCAGTGGGGACGCTAATCAGTGATTTTCAAAAAGATGCAGTCAGTGATTTTTAAAAAGAAATGAACATTTCTTTCAAGAAATGACATCTGTCTATGAGCTTTTCCTTTATGTAATAATATTTTTCTCTGATCCGTTGCTATGTTACAGACCCAAACAAAAACAGCTAACTGGCCTAGGGGAGATGAGGAAGGAGCGCAGATGACAGAGATACATAGTTGGTATTCAGGTGCTCTGAACATCTATGTCTCCAACTGACATCACCTGGGTTTGCAAATACTTAGCTTTCCTACAAAATAGGATCAAAGCACAATCAAAAATGGAAAGAAAACACATAGGCTCTGAAAAGAGACCATAACATTTCCGCTAACTGGCCTAGGGGAGATGAGGAAGGAGCGCAGATGACAGAGATACATAGTTGGTATTCAGGTGCTCTGAACATCTATGTCTCCAACTGACATCACCTGGGTTTGCAAATACTTAGCTTTCCTACAAAATAGGATCAAAGCACAATCAAAAATGGAAAGAAAACACATAGGCTCTGAAAAGAGACCATAACATTTCCTTTAATCTTTTTCTTTTTTTTTTTTTTTTTTTTTTTAACCTCAGGCCCTATTTTTTTTTTTTTTTTTTTGTAACCTCAGGTGCGCATTGTATTCTGAGCCAGTAAAGAGTTTTAGATGGAAGTCTGACTTTCAAGGTGAGGTTGCTTCCTCTTAATTTAATTTATAATGCAGAAATATCAGTATTCCTCAATCCCAGCCATAACTGCTTGGTGGTATGTTCTGTGGATGCTGTATAAGGCAACTTATGCCTGGAAAGGTTTCAGTCAGACAAGATGGAGAAAAGGAAAGGAACATTTCCAGTGTTACAAAGGGAATATTAAGATTAAAAAACAAATAAACCAGCCAACCACAAAATTTGAGACAGGTATTCACAAATTCTTAGAAAAAGTCTATGCTACAAACAGGATCCCCAAACCAGAGTCTAATGCTATGTAAACTCACAAATCCATCCTTTTATCATCACAAATGGCTAGTCCTTAACAAACCACTTCTTTGGTTTTTATGCATTGCAGATTTTTTTTTTTCATGAAAAAGGACATAAAGGTGCCACAGGAGTGCCATGGCTTGACCTTGGCCAAGGGCTGAGGGCAGGGAAAGCAGGGCTGAGTGGTGGCAAACAGCCCCATGCCAGTGAGACCAGAGTGTGATGAACCACAGAGCAACACTCCACCAGAGAGCAACACTCAATACTGCTGCAAAGGTGTAGCGGGGTGTTCCTGGGGGCTGCTCTGACACTCTGACAGCACCTGGCTATCGAGACCCTCAGCAGTAGGGGCTGGGGACAGGAACAGCCCCGAGCCCGACAAGTCTTTCCAAAGCTGCAGTCACAGAATACCTCTGGTTTAGTGACACAGGTAAATGCACAGGGAGTAGCTGCACTGTTCCCACAGGACAGTTCTTTCCGTCACCAAGGTGAAGCTCCCAGTAATTCAGTATTGCTGCAAAAATCACACATTTCAGATAGTGCTCTGAACACAAGATTTCTCACACTTGCAGGAGATGCCAAGTGGCTCACAGGAGTGGTGATCTAAGGACTGCAGTGATGCTTGCTGCTACTGAAGCATCCCTGTTACAGAGCCCAAGGTTGGGGCTGGGGGGAGTCAGCTCCTGTCTTTGATGAGAACAGGTCCCGTGGTTCAGATGAGCATGCTGGAGTCAGAGTGAGGATCTGACTTTATCTACTCACAAGAATGGCATGACTGTTTAATTGAATTCTCTGATGATTGTGCAGTTCAGCCTTAAAGAAAACTAGCTGCTTTATTTCACAGCAGAGTAATGCACGTGCCATTGTTCTGTACCTCCAGTGCACAGCGCTGGGTTTTACTGTGCTGTTACTCTGCCTGCACAGCCCCAGCCTTTGAAAGATCCTTAACTACAGCAGAGGGGCACAAATCAGAATAAAGCAAAGGGTTATAGCAAACCCTCCACAAAAATTTAATTTTCCAGTGATTTGTCATTTGTATTTGTATTTTTACAGCTTCTTGCTCCAAGCTTAACGGGACCCTGAGCAGTCCCTGTGCTCCATCAGCCAAAGTCCCAGCTTCACATCTCCAAGCAGTAACACCTAAATTATCCTGCTAGTCTCAGTCATCTCCCATGACCCAGATTTCTTTCAGCATTAAGAGAAGATCCTAACCAGCACTGGCTGATAGACATCTAGCTTCCGTTTCTTAAAAGGATAGAGTGTACAGAAGGAAAAAAAAAAAATCAGCCAGCTCAGTGGAGAACTGTTCCCATACCAACTCTGCCTTCTGGGCAGCTTCCTCACCCTCCTGGGGCTGCCCGCTGCAGCCAGCAAACTCTTTTTGTTTCAAGGGAGAGTGATTTTACTTGGTTACTCTCCTGACCTTTTTTTCCTCCAGACATTCAGGCCAGAAATGATCAGAATTGAATATCATTCATCAAATATGCTACTGAATAACATTTTTGTTGTTCATAAAATATTGTGACAAACAGTATTCACTGATTAACAGCTAAATCAACTATATACTTGTTAGGGTGCAATTTAAAACACAGTAAAATCTACACATAAAATGTTGATAGGAAGCATCATATGGGTCAGATTCTACCACCATTACTCATGCAAAAATCGTTTGAAAAGTAAATCATTCAGTGAAGCATATCAATATCTTTTAGAGGACTGCCCGTTAAAAATTATTTATACATATTTCCTATATAAACTAATATGGAATCATTCATTTTTTATTGAAAAGCAAAAATTACCAGTATTTCCATTAACCAAAATTTCCTATATTTGATATAACCTGAAATCCATCTTGTACTCAGCCAGCATGAGGAAAGTTGGGACTGTGATTAAGTCCTACCCAGGGATTCCACATTTTACTACTCTGTGAGTGGTCGGATGTACCCTCCCTATCTCTGTGCCTCTGTAACATCCCCTGCACAGTGGAGATAATGGCACTATTCTACTAAACTGGCATATTGCAATTAGAAATTCATTAAAAATTATGAAGTTTGCAGACAAGGGATCTGAAAGTGCTATTAAAAAAAAAATACGCTCACATCTGTCTGATTGCATAAACAGGAACAGTCGCAGGGCTGCAACAAGAAACTCCTAGAACTCGAGCTCCCCAGAATGCCGTGGACACACATACAAAAGCCTCTCACAAGCTCAAAATCTGGATTGCAAAACCTGGGCTCTGCCCCTTCAGGGAAGCTGAGCCAGTGCTATCGAGAAGGGACCTGTACTTCATGTCATGCCAGAAGCAACGATGAACAGATTTCAGAAGAGAGCTGAGCACACACAACTCCTCCTGAATTCAATAAAAGCTTTGAGTGAAAGTGGTTTCTCAATCCCCTTTCCTTCTTTATTTATTTTTTTTTAAATCAGATCATCAATTTTGGTGCCCAACTCTGGGCAATTACCTGCATTTTAAATGTGTCCTTTTTTTACTCTTTCTCTGTTTGCTATTTTCATTATAACAAACATGAGATGTGAGCCCTGAGTTTAACTAACAATCTACCTGATAACCATAAGCAAAAAGAGGGGAAAACAGTTCATCTGATTTTGTTTTAAATCCTGTGCTGACCATTCTTTTCTGAAAGACAGTGTATGCTTAATGTTCCAGGAGATGAAAATAAAGGCTCAGAATGGAAGGACTCCACCCTGCTCAAAGGCATTGTGGTGCCCCGTATCCCAGCAAAGAACCTGAGAAATCTAAAGCTCATGTTCCTCAGGATTTGAACAAGACTAATTTCAGTATCGCTTTAAATAATTCAAGGCAAAAGGAACATAAACAGTCTATGCTTCCATCTTTTGTATATGGCAAGCAATTTTCATTAGCATTTCATAAATATTTTCCTTTTATTATACTTTTTTATTTTAAAAACATTAAGTGAGCAGTCTGGGAAAGAAAAGTAAAATCAAAGATACTAGATAAAGATGCCAGACAAGAATTTATTTAGGAAAAGAATTTTATGGACCTTTCAAAGTATAGGGACCCAGGGAAAGCCCTCAGGCCAAAGCTAAGAGAACATCCAATTTCATGCTCCAAATAATTTTACACTCTTTATATAGGCACAGCAATGCACAAGCCAGGAAATTCAGCAGACCTGTAAACATTTCTGATGTCTAATAATAAGAAAGATGTATATAGTGGCATTACACATCTTATGACAATAGCAAGAACAACTCCCACTTGGAAGTGGGAGGTCAGAAACCTGATTTGATCTGTGAAACAAGTATCAGTTTGTATACACACATACACATAGACAGAGCAGTTTGGAAGTAGCATGTGTAATGTCTTCTGTGAGGACAGATGGAAAAACTGAAGCAGAAAGACACAGTATGTGCAAATGTGGGTAAGATTTTATTCTTTCAAGGTTTATACTTTAACAGCATTTGGTTGAAATGCTGATTAATTTATGACCACGTGACCTGGTAAAATTAACTGCTCTTTCATTTTTAACTACGGAAATATATCAGAAATTTTTAAGTTGTGTAGATTAAGACACTTGGAGATATTACTTAGCACCTATACAGCATTTCATACATATGCCGCACAAATTTGGTAATATGAACAAACCAAAAAAGACAACAAGTTCTGGCAGGTGTTCAAGAAAGCACTTCTGCACACAGATTTGTCATTGACTTCAGTAGGAATTAAGCCCATAGTTTGAATTAAGATGATGTTCTGAATCAGGACTGCTACAGGGTCCGGCGTGTAAGCACATAACAGATCTCTAATATCACCCCAGCAACATACACAAATAGGAAGTGGGGACTGACAGCGCTTAATTCAGCATTCAGCTCTGCTGGCTCAGGAAGGCACGTGAGCCTTTTCTCTGCTTGCCACTTGGTGCACATAGACCAGCTCCAGTGTGGAATCACCGGGCTTTCCATGGGCTGCTCTGCACCAACATGTATGCTGTTAGGAGTACTTGGATAAACTGAACTACAATCAAAACTCTGCACAGTCTAAAGCACCCGCAGCCAAACTCTGTGTCAATTTGTCTGTTTTTATAACATGTCATGCTGCAAACTGAAAATTTAAAGGCAGTTTCATTCATATTAAAATTATGAAAGACAATTTATAATGGTGCCCAGCATTAGCAAGGCAATTGAGACCACTATACCCAAAGACTCAAACAGGCTGCAGCATTTCAGTTAGGATTTTCAAAATTACCCTCACATCCAGAAAGTTTGAAAAAAAAAATCTATAAAAAAGTAAAATTTTAGCTTCTGGATTCCCACTTTGCTGCACAAGATTGTTTTGTAGGAAATTCCACGGTCAAGAATGTATGATGCTCTGCTCATTGTAAAGTCTGCTGCAAAATCAATCGATTGTGCATTGTAAACACAATGCCATGTCTCTTTTTCCTTTTGGAAATAAATTATGTTCGTTATGTACATTTACATAACCAAGACCCAAAGTAATTAAGGACAGGCAAACAGCACCTGCAGCAATGACGGTGTAAAGCTATCTGAAATAGTGTAGTGAAAGATAAGGCAGGAAACCACCAGCCTTCTTTAGGTTGACAGGGCCAAAGAAAACCTTTACAAAAATTAGTAAACTCCCAAGAAAATAAGGAACACAGTTATCAGGGAATGGAAGTCCCTACCCAGGACTTAATGTGTTTCTGTTAGGGGATGAGTAGCCAATCCTCTATGACCACGGCAGATGGTATAAAAGACAATTGAATTAAAGGCTCTCAATTCATTTTGGCAGATGCCTGGGGCATTTAGCTGCCCCAAAGGAATATCATTCTCTGATGAACGGAAATGAAACTTTTACAAAAGCATTCTCCAAAGAATGCAAGAAACAGCACTGAGGTCCCGAACACCTCCTACATGAGCTGACATCCCCCCTGCTCAACGCCCCATCATGGCTGATTGGGAAACTGGCTGTAGTGGAGGAGCTGGCTCTGCAGAGGTGAGTGGCTGATGGCTAAGTGGGATCCCACTGCACTTGGTATCATGGGGAACTTCTCAAATTAGGCCAGTTACAATCTATTTGACCATGGCTTTCTCCCTGTGAGCAAGGGTCTACATTATATAAGGAATGTGGGCCTCTTGCCAGAACATCTGCTCTCCAGCCAGGAGCGCACTTGCTTTTACTTGTGCAAAGGTACACAATGCTAAAATGGCTTAATCGCCAAGCATGTTTTGTCTTTCAGTTTTAAGTTATTGGCAGTTGCTAATGAAAGTCTTTTTTTACCTCATCAATGTTAATGAGCTTTGGCACTAGGCTACCAAATGTGGTTGTAAAAATCCTGCTTCTGCAGCTAGTTGCGTTACTGCTTGTTCAGGGACCTCTCTGTCTTGCTTTGCTGTACCCTGTAGTCACATCCTTTTTGGCTATGAGTCATTACAGTTAATCAGCCACATGGTCAAACTCCCATTTCAGTATAAATCAACTGCAGTTTAGATTTGAGTGGCTTAACCATGGGAGGGTTCTCATTGTCTTGTTAAGTTTCTGCCTTTGGACCTTAGGGGACAAAACTGAGAGGACAATGTTAGTGTTTACCCGTTAGTCAGCCTGAAGTTTTGCTTACTCTTCATATGCTGGTTTGGCAGCGATATAGAGATATCACATAAAGTAAATAAAACCCACTGCAATCTACCACCTCACTAGGAAGGGGCAGAAGAATTATTTGAACACTTAAAAGTAACAAAACTGTTGTTAAATGTGCTTGGTCTCTAGCAGTAACTTTGTCCAACAAAATGTCTCTGCATTAATGCTGACACTTAAAACAGCTTATGATGCAGTGCTGATACATTAATGGGCTAAGAGAGGGGTTTGGGGCTAGCTGCAGGTCCTGCAGGGCTCCACTGCTTTCCGCACACACCAGACAATGCTACTCTCTGCTGGGAAGCCTAAAATTGCAAAAGCCATATGTGATTGGCTACTTCCTGCCTTTTTTTTTTTTTTTTGCCTTCCCCACCCCACCCCCAGATGGTTAGAAGTTCCTGATTCTCTGCTTCTTCTGAAGCAGTTTCAGCAGCCTACCTCTAAAGTGCAATGGTCCCGTGTCTAAGGGGCTGATCCCCTCCTGCCTGGCTCTGTTCATTGTCTTATCATCATGCATCTGCTTATGTCACGCTCCAGGAAACTGGTCCATGACTCTGGTGATGCCTCCACAGCACAAATATCCCCATCTAAAAGATGTGTCCAGTCTCCATAGCCTAAACACTGACCCGTTCTTACACCAGAGTTTCACTATGAACTTGCAGTTGCTTCAGAACTGCCATCTAGGTTGCCTATTCTGGGATGCCTTGACAGTTTGCTATCTCTCTGACAGCTTGATCAGAAATTCTGAGATTTGGAGGTGACGAGATCAAAGAGATTGGTTCAGCCTTCTACAAAGACAGTAATTTAGTTCTGCTTGTCCAGCAAGCCTGTGACGTGACCATGGCACTATGTTTATCATCCTAGTCTTGACCAGAATTCACTGGGGGAATACTGTTTGACTTCAGGTAAACTAGCAAGCTTAATGAAAATTTATGTTTCTTTTCGGATGATAACCTACTCATTTCAGAGGAATTTCCAAAATAGACCAGTCAGCCCTGTTTAATATTTATTGCTAAAAATAAATAAAAATTTAAGTTCCTACCCTCATTCCTGTCAAACACAAGAATAAAATGTCCATTTCCACCTAGCCTGCAACTTCATCTGAAATGTATACGTATTCCAGAAATAGAACACAGTTGAATTTTTTTAATAATTTAAGGCTGCATATTTAAGTTTTTTGAACAAGGATAAGAACAGACACAGGAACTAACAGCAAATAATGACTATAGATGTACAAGAAGAGTTGCTGCCTTAGCTACGAATTATGGGAACGTAGTCATGTTCACCTGCAAAACTAAAATGGCAGACAAGTAGCCAAAGCTGATTTTTGCTCCTCCTCTGACACCACCAGGAAGAGGCTGAGTTGCATCAGCAGAAGATCTAGCTCAGAAGGCACGCTTTCAACTGTACAGAGTATAAGGGAAATCAAGCATAACTTTTCAAGCATTTTGGTGTTTTAAGAGTGTTTGCAACTAATGGACTTCTTTCAATTTCCTGGTAAATGACAGCCTGCAAGAACTATACGGTGTCACAGGATGTGGGTGCCTTAATTTTATCTCCATTTTGCAGAGCACTGGTCTGTAGTTAGCAAACCAGCTCTCAGATTGCATTGTAAGCAAGCGCCTTCCCGTTCCCATGGCAAGGCTGCCTGTCAACCCGCAAATGAGTAAAACTTCCTCAGTGAGGTAAGGTGAATAGTAGCAACATACAAAAATATTAACACTTCAGCCTACATCATTTGAAAACATACAATTTTGCAAAACTAAACTGCCAGAAAGTGTAGTTGCCCTAGTGACTCATCTTTCATTTTTAGCATGCTGCTTTAGCTACAAAGCACTACACAAGCAGCCTCTACAATGACACAAGCCTCATGGTACATCACAGTATGAGACAGTTATTATCTAAGAAATAAGACTGTTTGTAGTTTACCTTCCATGAGCATTACCCTGTACACAGAAAATCCAGTGACTGTCCCGGATTAGGAAGATCTGAGTTGCCCAGTACAAACATCCAAAGTATTTTTCCTTTTCTAGTTCTGCTATTGCTATTTCAAGTATTTTTTAATTACTGAAGGTTCGTTGATCTAAAGCCCAAAAAGCCACCTTTAAAAAGATGATTACTGTAGTACATTGACTATCGCCACCATAGCAACTGATGCTTAGGGAATTGTTTTTTATTTTTATTGTAAGTCCATATTCATAAGTCCTTCAGGAAATTTTGGGTGAATCCCACATCATTCAGCTCTGAAGCTTACTTCCTAAAGACAACATTCACAAGCTTTAAGCAGAGTTCTTTCCTAAAAGAAAATCTAGCATTAAGAAAAAAAACAAAAACAAACAAAAAAAGGCGATGGGTCCCATTTCTTCTCTTCCCCACTGCTCACAGAAGCAAACACCCTGTGCTGTTACACTGCTGTGCCGCCTTTCCCATAGCTTGCATTATTAAGCTTTTGAAAAATTCTTATCAATACAAACAGTTTCTTCAATTTAAATTAAAAAAAAACCAACAAATAATTCTGTCTGCTTAACAGAATTACAAAAACTAAAGAACAGCAAAAAATCAGTTGATTTCAATAAAGTTGCCCTGATAGATCATAAGTGCCACTGAAAATAAGGGTTCCTACCCTGATTAAAGGTGCATTTATATAAAGAAATACAGAAAGTTCATTCTGATTAATTATTAGTCTGCTGACAGTACAAAGCTAGTGCAATGTACCTGGATGTGTCCTTGAAATGCCTCTGGCCTTACAAGCCAAGAAAGTGGCAGGAACTGGGTTTTGCAGGAGAACAACCACCCTCGCATCTCCAGAGAATCCTTTGAAACCCCCCAGGATCTGGAGAATCTGTACTGTATGATGTTTAAACCTTATTTTTTTTCTGTAGCATGCAGACAACTCCTGTCCGAGTTGAGAAACTCTAAGGAATCTTTTCGACTTCCTCTATTTATCTTGTAGCAAGGCTTCACCTATGAAGAAGGCATGAGCTGGGCTGGTGCTCGCCCATTTGATCATTACATTAATAAATGCATCAAAAGCAATATTAAAAACATGCACCAGTAAGATTGTAAACCCTGGACACTTAAATAATATGCAATCTAATTATTTTTAGCGAAGAATCATCAAAGAACTGAAATTCAGAAAGCATTTTGGATATTATAACAACAGCAGGCATATGAAAAGCAAGCATACCATAAAGATAATGAGCAGAGAGACCAAGCTAGGATCTATTTGCAATCAAACTGGTTTCTTCTCCAGCATTGTGAAGCTTCTAGATGGAATCTGCAAACAAGAAGCCAACATCCAACACTTCAAATACTCAGCATCACACACTGTCAGTCATTCCCAGCGTTCTTAATTATGAGTGAAATCTCCTGTCTCAGTATGAGAAGAAGTCATAGGGATTTGGTTTTGAGTTTGGTTTTGGGCTAAGAGCTTTGAAGTACTTTTTGTTCTGAAATGTGGCATTACAATGAATTTCGTGACAGATCATTTCCCTAATGATCACATTTCCTGTAGCGAGACTTCTCATCTGCCTCTATGACTGCACCAACACTGCAACCACACGCACTCTGCAACACCTTCCATCTCCAGTGAAAATGCTATTATATGCGCACAGATTGAAACAGGACTCAGAGATGTGTCACTGACCTAAGACATACATCAGGAGTCTGCATCACCAGCACGGCTGAACTGTTTTGATTTTGGGTTTGGATTTCTTTTACAAGGAGAGTAGATGGTAACTTTTATAGAAATCTGCCTCACTAAGACCTATAGTTATAGTCCTGACCATGTTAATTCTCATTTGCATTTGCCTCCTGCAGTACCACAATAATTCCAGATCATAAAATTAAATGCAGCTGCTAAACGTACTGAGCCCTTCTGCAAAATTACTAGTGCATTATTGTTATTTCCCTGCTCTTGATTTACTCTTGCTCATGCTCCAGAACATCTGAAAGGTGCCACCCTTTGATCTTACCCAACTGTGCAAGCAACCCTTTTATTTGTGCTTCAACTTGATACCCCTGCCCTGGATACCCCTGCCTGGAAGTAGGCAGAAATTTTGTTTTGAAGCTGACAGCAACCTTCTCCCAGGAAGAAGGATTAATATCCTCATGTCTTCCTCCACTAGCCTTTGCTGAATATCAGATTAAGTTCTTGTGTCCATCCTTTGGTAGGGTGACAAGTACTTTATGCAGAAGGTTAACCCAGGATTTCTGCAACTAGCTGAGGTGATGTACAGGCCTCCTACCACTTTGCTGATTGACTAGCAGGATTCATTAAATGAATGGTTTACTTCGCACAATCAGTGTTACACTCGCCTCTTGTTTTGTATTGTTCAATATGACTTTTTGCTCGTTTGCTACAAAATATGTGACTTCCTTTATGAAATAACAGTCACAAACAAACAAAAGTTTGAATTAAAAAATGCTCCTTCTTGTGTCTTCATTTCCCCTCTTTTTTTGCTTTTTACTCAGCAAAAGTTCCAGAGTATTTCTTTTTGTCTGACAACTTTCCAGGTGACCTTTAGAAGTCAACTCTCTGGATCTGTTTCCATTTAACCTGGGAATAATGACTTTTCTTTGCTAAAGTGTTTTGAGCTCTGTCTAACAGCAAGATATTTATGAAGGTGCACAAGTCCATTTATGAAGCAGAAATATTTTATATCAGCTCTACAAGGTGACAATTTGCTATGATGAACAGGTGTCCCAAGGCTCTTTTCTTTTGCATTTTCTTTAATAACTAATGTTTAGCAGCATTTACTAAAATAAATACGTGGTCTGATTTCTGCAAATACATACTTTTCCCTTTAATGACACAAACATTTTGCAAGGTAATATTGTAATGAAAAATGTTCCTTTTTTTTTTAAGGAAATTACATTTCTTTGTCTCACCTAGAAGATAAAAATGACAGTCACTGACATTATGTTTCACTCAAAACCACTTATATGTGTATGAAATAATCAAGGTTCAGGTACATTCCTGAATGCAGAAATCTATTCTGAACCCTTCAGCATTTAGGAAGAGTTATTGTGTTTCTACTTACATACATAAAACCACATGCTATAAAGAACTGTCATCCTATTAATGGTTTGGGAATCCTGAATGGTGGCTATATGGTGGCTAAGGGATCAAGCCTTGTGTGTCTAGCCTGACAGTCATGTATTTTACTTTCACTATAAAGAATCCCACTGAAGTTGGCTCAAATTTAAACTAGTGAATAACTCTTTGCTTTCTTGAAGGCACAGATTTAAATAAGTAAAATTAGTAAAATCTTAGTAACATTTATTTTAAAGACAAGCTATTTTTTCTCAGGCAAAACTCTCACAAACATAGTTTGAAAGCTTCTCCAGGTAAGAGTTTTCTGAAGGAAAACTATAATCATTGCAGTAGTGCAGCTCTAACCATTATTAAGATACGAACGAGATGCCTTCCTGACTGGAAAAAGAATGTATTTTTCTTAGTTAGACATTGCTTCTTCCCCGCTACATTCGTTCTGCACAGTATGCTTACTCTCTAGAGAAGAGAGTCATTCTCAGCGACTTCTCCGCGCAAGAATTCCTCCCCCTCCCCTTTAAGAATTGCCTTTAATCTTTGTTATAAGTGGAAGAATAATAGTATTCTGCCTACACTTCCTGGAAACTCAGCCTAGGCCTGTGTGTCTGCTTTTATCAAAATATCCATCAAAGGTCAGGTAATTTTCCATAGTCATATAGAGACAAAGATGCTACCTATCTTGATGAATCAGTTCAAGAGTGTTAGTGCTTCTCCCTCAAAATGAATCAGATATAATCACTAAGAAAATGAAGGACATTATTTCCATGACTATAAGTGTGCTCAGAATTACAATCTTATCAGATTCCACAGTTTCTTCCACTGTGGGCCCCCAATCCAGCTCTTCCCTGGCTTTGGAGTTGGTGACAGGACACAAGGGACCAAGCAGCAAATCAGTTGGTAGTGGCTAACTTGTCAGCAGAGCTAAGCTTTGCACTAGTTCTGGTGGCTATCAGAAAGACTGAAATCAGTTTGTGCTGCAGGGATCCTAACGTGACCCAAAGAGACCAAAATATTTTCTTTTATTACTTAATTCTTACCTTGGCATTACAGCAGTAACACAAAATTTGCTTGACATCTTAACTTAGAAAGACTCGAAATAGTCAACAAATTAGTTTTCTTTTTCCTCCCCAAACATCTCTTACATCTGAGCAAAGATATCAAATATTTCTATACAATATTTTGCACTTAAATTTCCTACCAACATCCACTTCGCAAGTGTTGGTGCTGATTAAGGATATAAAAATAAAGGCTACAGCTCAAAACAGATACAATGCGATGTTTTTTCAGTAGGATCTTCTTTCTACTTCCATCTCATTTCTATGCTCCATTAAATGGGAATCATACTGCCCTTCGTCCAAACTGAAACTTAACATATTCTGAAAACAGTAATTCCACATTTCCTGACATCACACAGATCTAGTGGAGATTGTTATAAACATTATCAATATTCATGTGATCTACTTTAAATGTGGCATCTACTTTAAAATGTTTCACTCCTTTTTGCAAGAAGCAGGAATGCCTCATAAAACAACATTTAAAGCCCTATGTCAAATAAATAACATCAACAAATGCAATGTCCATTTTGATACCAATAATTGAAAACAATACAAAAATAATGATAACACTAACATGATACAAGTCACTTTCATGGACATAAATACAGTAGAAATAATTGTAATCCTCAGAAATAAGTAGGAAAGACCAACGTGTTGCCCTTGGTCAAGAGGTGCAGGAATGTGGCAGGTTTGGCACTACACTACTGCAAAGAACTGAATGTTTAACTAGACCTCACTAGGTGTTTTAACCAAAAAAAAAAAAAAAAAAGAAAAAAACCACATCAACACACAACAAACCAGAATTTCAGTATTAGTTCTTCAATTCTGTTCCAAATATTGGAAGAGTAGCTACGAAAAAGCTTGATTTGCTTCATTTACAACATTGCCAGAAGAACTTCATCACAGGATTACACCCTGAAAAGTGGCAGATACATGTGACTTTCACAATGTACAATTACTATTTTATAATAAAACTGTACATACATAAGCTGTTCCAAAAGACATTGTCTGGGGAGCAAAGGTAATTATTCAAGAGTTGGCAAATGTCCATTTGTATGACCAGTGCAAAGCCCTAGTTCTTTTCCTTTCTTAACACTTATGAACATTCACCGAGATCTTTCATTCTGTGATTGCAGACTGCTCTTTTGGTCCAGCACAGAAACACGCCAGAGCATGCAGTGAAGATACCTTTGGCCTTCAGAGCTAATTCTGTGCATGAGCCATGGAGTTAGTGAGGCAGGGGACCACAAAAAAGAAGGGAGATCTCACAGCTAAGTAGTAAAATGTTGGTTTAGGTAACAGAATTATATTCCAGCTCTTGTCACAATTATTGTATGATGCTACAAAATCTACTTATACTAATTTGCCATACAGCAGTCATTAATAATTGGTCTGCATTTAACAGGTTCTTATCTTAATTATACCTATCTGATTCACAGAAGTGGTGACCTTCCAAAACTGCAAATTAACCGAAGTAAGGGTTGCTTGTCTCAGATTAAGCTTTCTGAATCAATAGATTGATTTTCTCTTTGGATCATTTTGTCATCACAAATATGAAAATCCATACGTGTGTAGCACTTAGCTACAGAAGATGAGCACCATCATCAAAAATCTTAAGAAGAAACCAATATTTCTAGCTGCAGAAAGTTTCAAATAGTAATTCTGTAAATACGGCCTGAACTATACATTGAGCAACACAGATATAATAATACACTGAACATATTTTCATTCCCTACACAGAGAAGAGAATTTTGTAGTGGAAAAATAGTATGTGACAGTAAAAACTGCCATAAGGTATAGAGACAAGGCTACTTCCTGAAAACTGGGTACTTAGCTTCGCAACCTCCATGTTACTCTGTACATGTGATTTCTTAATTTTTAAAAACTTCCTCCACCCTCCAAAAAAATCAGAAACTATGAAAGGGCATAATGCTGCTCTCCCCAGGCTTTATCAGCTGGACTGGGATGTGTATATTTCCTTGCTCAGATCTGCCCCTTGGGGTTAAGGGAGTACTGATAGCATTAGGACATTTTTATCTTCCACGTAGGACAGTGCTAGAAGACTTTCATCAATGAGTTTTGCAGATATTTGCTGACAGCACAGGAGTGGTGAAACTCAGGGACTTTGGCTGCTATCTCGGGCCTTGCAGTATGACCTGGAGGCTTTCTATCAGGTTTTTGTGTGTTTCTGTCTCCCCCTCCTTTCAGCTGCTCTGTTCCCTACTGCCATCTCAGTCCCAGCATCCAATCTCTTCTCTTAAACCAGTTTCATCATCCTTCCTCTGATGCTTTGGGGTAGCAATAGCTGTACCATCACATCCTGACTCCCTGTCCCACAACATTGATCTCCCCTCATTTGGCTTCATATCTGATCAGAACTTCTTCCTGAAAGTTAATTCTTGTTACTACAGAAAATTTCACTAAAAAGAAGCCAACTGCATCCACTAACACTGTAAAGATCTGAGATCAGCCATAAATCGGAAGATTTATCACTCTATCAATCATTGCAGTGCTTTTCAAAGGCTACCGTAAAGTTTTTAAGTGATTTTTTTAAAAAGGATGTAGGGTTATGTACCTGTTTCCTGCAACCTATGGTTGCTCATTGCCACAAGGACAAGCTGACACAACAGATAGAGCTCAGATTTTACAGAGAGACAATATTATTAAACAGTTATTACACAATACATCAGCTTCATTCGAGACTCTACTCACAGCTGTATCTTGTGATCAGCTGCTGTAATAGCAAACACAGCCATTCCGAACCCTTAGCATTTCACAACAAAATCTTTTCACTCAAACTTGCAGCCATCAGCATCAGACCCTGAACTCCAACTCAGCAAATGAATCACAACCAATTCCACAAAAAAACCCCTCACAACCCTCTGTAGAGTTCAATAAATATTTCAAAAAATATTCTATACTGTAATACAGATCCAGGTCACACTTGAACTAATTGCAGGCAATTCCCAGACCTTGTGTCTATAGAGTTCACCATCTGATATTCAGGAAACATGATGTCATCCTCTGCAACTCTGAAGATAAGTTCTGTATTTCTTTCTCCTTGCTTTTTTCAAGAGAAAAGAGTTATCGTGTGATTTTTTTTTTCAGTCTAAATAAATCTGTTCGGTCAATTACAGGTCAAAATTAATTTATTATTGTTATTACTATTTACAAGCACTCAGATATGAGAATGGTGAACGCAACATAAAAACTTCCTGAACTGAACAGAATGTGGTCCCTCTCTTTCATATACGGATGCTGTTCATGTTAGTTCATCTCCTGCAGATAGAGTATCTGCTACAAGAATTGAGAATTAGAGGGGTGAAATTATATGCTCTCCCATACAAAAGAGTGAATGTGTGTGTGTGTTTGTAACACATCATCTACACATTCTGTTGTTTGTTTACCATATTTCACTCACTGGTGAGAGAATGCAATATGTTAATGAAAGGATTAAACAGCTGGAGAAAATAACCATTGCAAATAAATATAGTGCCTTTGTATGTGACCTGAGTTTTTATTGTTTCTATATAGCAAGAGAGGAGCTTTGGAGCACCGTAAGTTTTTACCTGCAGCAGTTTTATCATTAAGACTTATCTTCCAGGAATATGTGCATCAGTTGTCAGGTAAAGAAGTTATAAGAGCACAATGTGAGACCTGCAATACAAGGACCTATGTAGGAGAATTTATTTTGGATCCAGGGAATAATTTGTTCAGTTGTATGCGGCTTTGAATAAGATGTTGTACGTCCCTTTCTCAGAAAAGGAAATAAATAGCACAGGGGATTATACAAGCTCTTTGGCTGGGCACATATGCTACTATTACTTTTTCCCTTTAGTGTCTTGCCTCTATACCATTTCTTTTTAAGAAGTATCCATGCTGTCCAGAATCAGATCATAAACCCTTTGAGGACAAGATCATATTTCATCCTACATTTGTACAGCACCTGGCCCAACAAGAATGCTTGATCGTGACTGTGGCCATTAGCCCTACTGTACACACAGGTCAGACAGTCACACACACACACGGGAGCAGCTCCTTCCTGACTTTCCAAGTGTTCAGCATTCACAACTTCAGAAAAAGTTTCAGAAAAGATTAACTTGCAGCTGCACACTCCAATTTTTCATATCATCTCAATAACCAACACATGGAGTTCTTCTGAAAATCTGATAATTTTCTTCTATGAAAAAACAGTTCTCAAGTGTTTTGGAGCTTACAGTCAAAACTGGGGGTGTCTCCTCCAAACAGCTTTCTCAGGGCAGCTAACAAGAAAGCAGAACTTTGAGTTTGAAGACCCCCAGTAGGTTAAAAAAAAAGTGGACTTTATTTTCCTGTTCTAATATAAAGCCAAAGAAATTCAATAAAATACAGTAGAAAAAACACAAAGATAAAATAAATCCTTTAAGACACTTGAAAGCCTTTTCAGACTTTCCACTGACATCACCACTGAGGTAAGGCTTAGGTGAGCAGCAATTCTGTTGTGAAGAGAAACAGAGAGCATCAACTGCAGAGAGAGCAGCCGAAAATGGCATATCTGACATGCTCAGTGTTATTTAAATGTCTTCATTGCTCAGTGAAGAGTATTTTTTAGCTGTGGTTTGCAAGCAATCCTTCCTTTGCCATTTAAGGCACACTCCTGCAATGACGACACACTTGTTGACATGTCTAGAGCAGAATCACTTCCACATTGTAAATGGCTCTCTTCCCAACATTAACACAAAAACTTAAACCAGCTACTGCACCAAACACTTGTCTGTTTATTCAGGGTGATGCAAAACTGCATCTTAGCAGGCCCTTAAGCCTAGCATTAATCACAGCAGGAAAACAAATGCAGCTGTCACTTTTTTATTAGCTTTTGGAATAATCTGATCCTCAGATCTTGGAATTTTTGTGGGACCTGTTCTCCTGAACTGTTCTATGATTTCTAATGAACTTAATACATCCTGTGTTGATTCAAAAGGCATCCGTAGGTGAGGTTTCCATAAACAGCATGCTTCTATAAATACTATCTTACTACATATTAAAACTTATCTATTTTATCACTTCTAAATCCTCACGGCCAAACTGGCCAATCTTCAGAAAAGTATAAAGTGTCTAAATTCAGGAGGCCAAGCATTACTGGATTTTATGAAAGTTTCACCTCCGAACATTACAAAACCTCTAAGTATTACAAAACCTTGATCCATTAATATCAAGGATAAATAACTCTTTACGGATCTCACATTCATTTCCTTGAACTGCCTCCCTCATATTCAGCACCATTCCACTGTAAACCTTCTGAACTCTATGTAAGTTGACACTGGGTTAAGCTGTTATTATTCCTAATGTTTTCTAAGAGTGAGAGTGAGTGTATTGGGCAGCTCTCAGAAATGTTTATTTCTAAGCCATTTGAATAGCAGACTAGGACAGCAAAATCAGAAATGCTACTAAGTTGTACTAACACATATTTCTTACTGCTGTTTCACATCTTTCCCTCAAACCTCAACCACATTTCATACTTCAGACTAACACACTAGACTGCAGGTGTGTGGAGGATGTAGAAAAGTCTTTCAGTTCTGTTGAAGCAGCACAGTTGAGCACAGAAGCATTAATGAAACTGCAAACAAGGCCAAGTATTTTTGTGTACTTATTGGGCAGTCTCAAGTATCATAAATGTTATACTTCCACTCACACACAGAGATACATGGCACAGGCATGCATATTCACACACATTATTTGGGGATAAGGGAACTTGAATATTGCTTACAAGAGACCTAGGGCAACAATCTCTCACTGCCATCAGGGACCAAGTAAAAAAAAATTACACATACTTTTAAAAATGTATGTTTCATTATCATTTAAATTCTTCCAAGAAAGAGTGATATGAATAAAGAAATCCTCCAAATAATCTATCCAAAACTCATTAAAACCAAAAGATTTCACTGAGGTGTATATGCATGTGATTCTGTATTCATTTAGACATCTGAGGTCTATCTCAAGAAGATTAACTAAACTGCTGCAGCAGCAACATTGGTCATCTTTCCCTCAATTACACGAGCATATGATTTTAAATCATATGCTGACAGAGTCAGCTTGGCCTGCATTTCTCTAGAACGGTTGGTTTACGTTTATAAATGCTACCACTGAGACTCCTAAAACACCTAATTTACTGGACAGGCTCACTATTGTATTTACCCCTAAGTGTGGAAGACGCTTTGTAACGTGAAGCCTTTTGCAGCTATGGTCCATTTAGCACACCTTCTCATCTCATCCGCAGACACAGGAAGTAAAAAGCTGGCAGTCCTGTTCTTGTGTCTCACAAGGACTCATTGACCAACTTCAGTTATTTCACCCAACATTGGTTAAAACGGAGACTACAGTTGACATGATCATGTTTTAGAGAATTTCAGATTTGCTGAAGTTAAGCACAGTATGGGTTGTTCTTACTCAGCACAAAAGTATAGGCTCCCCATTGACAACACCTGTGCTTTAGAACTGAGAACAAGGTAGAAATTTATGTACAAATCATTTGTTTCATACTTTTTGTTTTCTTTGCTCAGATACACTATTCAAAATACTCTAATGCACAACCAGTTTCTTCAGATTAATTTGTGGTAGTTTACGAGTTGCAAGAGACAAGCATCCCTCAGAATATTTAAGGGATTCTGACTCTACATTTTGCAACAAGGTAAGCGTTACTACCTTCAACTTAACAGATGATGAAACTGAGATCTGGAGAAATGAAAACAACTTAACACTTCACACCATGAGTTTCTGAGACAGCCTAGACTGATTTCTGTCTCTTAGATCTTATTCTAGAAGCTTGACTATGCTCTGCCATTATCATACCCTTTTCTCCACCTACATGTGTCTTAACTCTCAAGCATCCAGAAACAGTTCAGGGACTAACACTATCTTAAATATTCCATTCACAGCTTCTGCAATGTATATGATTACCTGGAAAGGCTTTACTAGCCATATATTTTTGTACCACCTCAGCTGAGGCTCTGTATTGTACTACATTTCCCTGAGCGTAAAATCTTTCAGCTCATATAGGACGTATATGTATCACTTAACAAACTGCAATTTCCTTATATGCTGTACAGAAAGCTTCATTGTATGTCTTCATTTTTCTGTTAGACAGCTAGTTTGATTATTTCTCTTTTTGCCAGGAAAAGAATGGATTTCAAAAGGCAATTAAAAATATTGCTCCACGGAGTCCATATTTTTGCAACAACAAAAAAAGTCATTCATGCACAACAAAAGATACCTCTAGAGCTCTGTGCAGGGTGGTGGGATTATGAATGAAGAACAGACAGATTCTAAGAGAAGTCTTTGAAACTAGAGAATAGAAACCTAAGCAAGCAGGCTAGCTGAGGAGGCACTGACACACAGGGAATAACTGGAAGAACAGTACTGCAAAGTAGTGGTATAAAAGAAGTGGATCCTGTTAGCTATACAACACTATGGATAATATAAGCTGGCACTGAAGTGCTCACAGCTAGTTTCTACAATCCTGGCACTGAAGGCCCCAAACGGCTTTACTTGAAAGGGAAAGAAGCCTGGAAATAGATAAAATGCTGTAACAGTTACTGAAACACCAGTGGACAAGATCTGTTTGCAAGTGCATGGATAGCCTGGAAATACATCAGGAGACACAGTACAACAGTCTGAGAGACAGTAAAGTTGCAGGGAAAAAAATAGCTTTCGCAACTGTATCTGTTATTTTAATCTTGATATTTACAGGAGGAAGTCAGAGTTTTGCCACTTCAAAACTTTTTCCCATTTTTTGCACAGAAGTGCTTCAGGGCCTAAATTGAGCTTTGAAGAGAGTAAACTATTCCCCCAAAAATGTTTTGGATGCTCTGTGCTTCATAAGTTTGCCTGAAAGAAATAACTGCTTGATTTCTAGTTATATACAATTAAAGATGAATAAATGTGAACAACGGACATCTCTGCACGACGCAGAAAGCAGCAGAGCTCAGGGACAATTGCTGTCTCCCAGGCAGGGCTGGCAGTCATGGCCCCAGCAGCCAGCCCAAAGGGCATGTCTGTCCCAAGCAGGGCACAGACATCCAGTCCAGCCTTATCTAAGCTGTTACATTCCTGTAAAGCACATGTTCTTGCTAGGGTTTGAAAGGAGTTCACTCACAGCCACAAAGAGCTGAACTCATGCTAGCGAGCCTTGCCCAGCACATGACACTTTCCTGCAGTGCCACTCGTTCCTCTGCTGTCTTGGGTGCCACCTCTGCAGCCATCCCCACGCTGCGCTCCCCCCTATGGTCCTCACCCCCAGGGCTGGTAGCATAGGAGGAACAGCCACTCAAACAAAGGGGAATGACAATGGCAAGACTCAGGGCAAGTCTGCGCTGCAAAACAATGGGTAATGCAGAGACACTCCAGCTAACTCTAAACGAGGTAGCTGAATGAGTACAAAGAGAAGTCGAGCCATGACAGCAGAGAGTTCATTATGGGTTAATTTGCTCTGCCTTCCTGGTGGGCCAGATGTATGCTTATGAATATTAACTCTTAAAACTAGATCAAGAATGTAAACAGAGGACAGAACATTTTCATGGCCTGCTGTTCTCCTTTCCTTGCTCCCAGCATGGTACAGTATATACCACAATGCAGCTGCACAGGAAAAGAAAACAGGATAATTTTCATGCACTATATACAATGCATTCACAATTTCAGTGTGGAGACTGCCTACTTGTTTAATGCATACACATGCTCCCAGGGAGGCAGGCAGTTCTGCAGATAGGTCACGGGAGTCAGAAAAACAGAGCTTGATTCCTGATACTAGGAACATTTTGAAAAGTCACTTCATCCTGTTTCCTCCCCCCAGTTGTTCTGCCTTATCTCATTATATATGCAATGTTTCTAACCCACTCACTGTTGATTTGTTCTTCAGAACCTAAATATATAAATGTAAGTTCACCAAATTGAAACTAAAACTAAAGGAAGGGGTTCCAACATACCATGCCACCAAGAGCTGGACTTTCTTTAGAACTGGTCTCTGCATGGCCTTTTTGCAGCTTTAGGTCTACACTGGTAAAACATTCGCAGTATGTCAATACACTGACGTGAGTGAATACAGAATGACTAGCAAATGCCTTTTCCATACTATGCAAGAAAGACCCACTAGTCCAGAACCAATGTCTCTTGCCCTATCTGCGGTTATAATCAATATACCACATCAACAACCCAGCCATCTGCTCATTACGTTTGTGCAAGTGTACGTGAATGGGTAAAGAAAATTATATGTTTGGTCCAAATCAGTAGCTAATTCTAGTCCCGAAACCATGTAGCTATGCTGGTGTGCTGCTGTGTTCCAATTAACATATGTCCTGCTGGTGGTTGAGGTACACCACCATAATGAAACTGAACGGCTTCCAGTTTAGGACTGGCTTGCGTCTGGCCAGCTCAGGAAGTGAGCAGGACCGCCTGCACCCCTGCACATACACAAACGCTCTGTCTCATTTGATTTTGAATAAAGTATTGGAACTGTGCAAGATGTGAAAAGCAGGCAGTTTGTTTCACATGATTAAGAGGTCCCTGAGTGCAGGACTCTGGGGTATGTATTTCAGAAAGCCTTAAGTGCACCACTAAAAAAAAAAAAAAAAAGAGTATGATACAGTCCTAAACAGAATCTGAAGTGGGGAATCCATAAGAGGAAAACATCAGAGGTGGTGCTCTAAAGCCTTCACTTTCTTCTACCTTAATACCTATTCTCCTGCCAGAGCAATTCCCCTTATCCTTTATCCTACACATAAAGTAAGCCAACGTTACTACTAAGTTCCGCTACTTAAAAATTAGGTCTGCCAGACTCTTTCCAAAGGGATAGACCAATCTGTGAAAAAACTTTTCACAGAATGTCAAAGCCATAGGATGAGCTATACTGATGCTGATGTCTGTGCAAAGAAAACATAACGCTTCCAGGTGGAGACCTCCACAGCTGTTGAGCATGGAGACTGCGTGGCCCCAGATTTTGTGTGCCTGCTGAAGATTGGTACTTTTAACTTGGAAAATAAAAAAAGTCATACCCAAAACTATCAAGCAATTATTTAGTTTCCTGAAATAAAGGAAGTGGCTCAGAAGTGGGTGAAGGCTTTTGAAAGCTGTCAAATTGCTAATACTTTAGTGGAGGGGGGGGAGGAACCAGAATTAATGATCTAATGGAAAAAAGAGTGCTTATCCTGCAAGCATTTCTTTTTCTTTTTCCTAAATGGAAGCAAAGGGTTTTTCCTGTTGGGTGGTTTGGGTTTGGGGTTTGTTGGTTTTTTGTTTTTTGGGGTTTTTTTTTTTGGGGGGGAGGAAGGGTGGGGTGTTGGGGTTGGGTTTTTTTGTTTTTGGTTTTTTTAATTGGGTTGGTGGGGGCGGCTTGTTTTATGGTTTTTCTTGGGGTTTTTTTGCATAAACAGGCATTGATGCATTGTATCAGGTATGTTAGCATAACTTTTTTGATTGGGAAGTCAGCATAGATATTAGAAGGTGTTATGTTATCAATCTTACACTGAAGATTTTAAGAAGCACGCATCTTGCAACTAAAAATTTTAGTGAAGCTAGCTATTTCATGTAGGTAGAGATGAAAGACTAACAAATAGTGCACAAAACTGATGAATTTAATGGGATGTTTCAGCAGTGCAAATGTTTACAAGGACAGATCAAACTCCAAGTTTGGTGTTTATTGGTACCATATATTGGTATGTATGAGTACGTCCACAAATACCATTACTCGTCTATTTCTTACCAGGATAACCAGCTGGATACAGGCCTTTTATTTGGGGGATTTACATAGTGAAAAGGCCTTTGTGCAGGCTCTAGACATTCCTAACTTTTTTTGTTTGTTTTAATGTAGTTTGATGCTCTTAAAAGTAGCTTGGTGATTACAGGAAATTAGAGAAGTTTTATAGGATGTCTGCACTTGTGGTGGAAGTCAGACAACCTTAAAATTTCTCCTGCTACATCTTCAAAATCACTAGGTACAATAGGCTCTTGGAGAATAATAATAATAGTAATAACAAAACAAGTCCCAAAGCCCACCTAACACTAACAAGTGCCTGAGAATTGTTCTTGCCATAAAACCAAAGCCTACGCCACCTTTTCCAAACGTTGCTCCTCCATTAACAAACTCCTCCATAGAAGTGCCCAGTCACCCATAGCTATGAGGCAGAGTAATCTACACAGCAAAGATGAAGTATAATGATTCTGTCACCCTGGGAGGAGAATCAATCTCTGTGCCAAACTACATGGTGAAAACAAGGTCTGTGAGGTTGAATACTTGATATTACAGCATGAAACTGCTAATTGCTTTAAGTGTACTAAAGAGGAGTTAAAACTTATCACTTCTTTCAGGCTCTTCTGTTTAGTAGAAGTATGTAGAGAGGAACTGGCTCGAGCTAGACTACTGTGAGTGGACAGAGAAAATAACTATTACTTGAAATAAAATACTGCTACCCCTCTTTCTCTCTTCCAGCCCTCTCCGTTAGCTAACACATCGACTGACTGTGGAGGTGGCTGAGAGAGCAGACAGTAACCTGCCCTTTCTGCAGAAAAGGGAGCAGTGGGAAGTCTCAGAAAAACTTACAAAATGGAAAGTAGGACAGAAGATTAAAAAAAAAAGGGACAGGAAAAGCAAGAGATTTTGTTCTTTTCTTCTACAGTACAGCATTCACTTGTTTTCTTATAATGTCCAACAGCTACCGACCAGATTTATTCAGTGCTGCCTCTCTTCAGAGACTTTGAAGGACAAGAGAACTAATGCTCAGGCTTCAAATGCTCTTCTTAGCTGGTTATCAACTAAAGGCAGATCATTTTCTTGCTTACATCAGTATAAACCTGGTGTTAGTACAGTGACATGATGATAGAAGCATGCATAAATTCTATGTATGTGAAAAGAGGTTTCAGCCCTGCATATAATTTGCTGCCATTTCAGAATATATGTTCCAAGCCACTTTTTAGGTGAACATTACTTTAGAGAAAAGCTTTTGTGTCTGCCATCAGCTATCCCAAATTATATTAACTAGCTAAACTGATGGAAGGTACATATACATAGAATGCTGCATGTTCAAGAAAATACTTTCTTAAACATAGATCCATTTTTGTCTTTATGTAAATTATTACCTCAAAATTAATTGCTTTTCTTGCTACTCGCATTATCTGTCACATCTAGCGTGTTTGGCAAGATCAGCCTCTTGGGCTCTATCTTTCTCTTATAAAATTAAAAAAAGTCAAGTGACAAATTCACTTGCAGTGGGGTAATTAGACAATTAAAAATTTTGGAGGCTCTTCAAGAAGCAGTTTTTATTTTTAAAAAAATTGTATTTTATAGTTTAGATTTTTTAACTGACTTCACTGCAGTAAAAATCAAAATTTGAGGAACTGTAAGCAGATTCTGAGATCAGGGACTGGCTAAAATGGATGGGAAGATTTTTACTTGAAGGATTTAAACACAGAAAACAAAGTACTGCATCATGAGATGAAACCAAATGTAAAGACTGCATTGAACAGGTTCACATAAGAGATCTAAATGTATTCTTTTTCAAACACAATTATAAATTTTTTTTTTTTTTAAATGGTTCGTATAACTCTCACCTATGACCATGCAGAAGACATTTTAGCCTTGTACATTATGCGTCAATCTTCCTGGTCTAGGTTCTGACACCATTACATACAATTGTATTCTAGTTTCTGAACAAAGATGTTATTTATCCACTTTGCAAAACTTTTCATTTGTTTTACTTCTACAGAAGACATTAAGGGATCAAAATGAGAGAAAGAAATATCAATTGCTACCTACCTTTGACAAAAGCATCCTGTCTCAGAAATGCAACGCCAAACGCTAAGAGTTTAAGCCACAAAAACATGGTTATTTCTGGAAATCAGGCGTATCCTTATGAAACAGCATGCATCTCTCTCTGGAAAGCAAAATAAGCGTTATCTGTCTGCAAAAGAATTTCTCAGCAAAACTTGAACCAAAAAGGAGAATAACTAGGCACATACATTGCACTGCCTGCTTATCTGTGAAGGAGTTGCTTCCTCTGTTACCTCAGACTAACCACTCGCAAACTCGCTATGCAGTTTAGTGATGTCAGAGACAATTACTTCTTCAAAAAAAATTCTTTCAGTTTCCAGGAAGTCAGGAGGGTTTTTCTTAAGTTGCTGCAGTAATGTTCAGCTTCCTTAATTCAAACAAAATAGATTATTTTCAGCCATTTCTTTCTACTGAGGAGCTAAATAAGACTTAACTTTTCAAAGGACTAGATTTAGCAAACAGTCATTCTTTCTCTTCATATTCACTTTTCTATTGCATACATTCACTGAGTCCCTTCTATGTTATGGACACTTCTTGAGATTTCTGTTGAGAGAAAGAGAAACCCAAACCATCAGACAACAAAACCCTTACACTGGCAACAAGGCCTTCATAAAAAGATGCATCCTCAAGTAAGTGACTGCTGATTAAATGAAAAGCCTTTAACATGGGATTTATTTCTGAATCTTTCTGCAAGGATGCAATTCTAGGTATGACAGTAATTAACAACAAATGGATAGAGGCAGTCTAATTCTGTTTTCTGTAATGTTCAGTGCCTAATTAGATAGCTCAATGCAATTCTTCACCATGATAGTGCCAGAGGATTGTGGTCCCTTTCCTGGAGCTGATGCAAGGTACACCAAAGACATTTTCCCTCACTGCATGCACTGAGATAGTACGCAGCAACTTGATAACAGATGCCCGCTATACAGTAGATTACAAAGGGAACAAATGTTGGGATTGCTTCTCTTATTGGAGGTTTCAAAGGTTTTAAAAGAACCAGCAGAATCCTGTCACGACGATAAAGAAGGGAAAAAAATATATTTGTGCTTATTATTCACAAGTCCTTCAGAGACTTCTTAAGCATCACACAGGAAAAAGTTGCACAAATTCACATAATAATTCACAGATGGCATGAGTGAATCAAACTCCTCGTAAGATTAAACCCAGCTTCTACACATCCAACTTTGAGTCGTCTTGTAACACAGGCCAAAATCTTAGCTTCCATTAAGCAGTATGTCTCTATACAAACTGGCTGTAATAATATTGTAAATGTTATTTACAATAACAGAACAAAAATGACATAGTGATATCACTCTGACACTCCAGAGACTCCAACTTTGATATACAATAACTTCATCACCCTGGAGTTGTCACAAATTGAATTTGGACTATAGCCATACATTGTCTGCAGCACTGACATCTTAGTCCCTGTTATCCTAGACAAAACCAGGATAACAGAAGGGCTGAAGTGTGCCATCTGACGAATAGAGTGCATGATATCCTGTGGAGAATTTCACGTAAAGGCTCTCAACAAGAACCAGGCTCCATTCCTACCTGACTTTCCCCAGCAGTTTTTCCCACCCTCCACTCAACTTTTCAAGCGGTGTCCCCAAGACAAATTCCTGCACAGTGGGCCTTTTCTGGCTGTGTGATATTTATATAGCCTCCATAGCACTTAAATATTACAACATATCATATACATTATTTAGTGATAATATCACACACTCTAGCCATCATACCATTCGGGTATAATATTATTACACTCATTTAACAGTTGAAAAACCATAAACCATCAACTGTTAAAATTACTGACCAAAGTTACAAATGAAACTCATGGAGGATTCAGAAACTCAAACCATGTATCGTAAGTCTCAGTGAAGTGCTAAGAAGAAAAATCTCTCTTTCCGAGAGCAGATCTTCAATCAGCAAATTACTTCAGTGCCCATTTTCTGGCAATGAACCATTGCCCTGTAACTGAGAGAGAACAAACACCGTCACAGAAATTAAAATTACATAGTGTCTTTGATTGAAGATTAGTCTCTGGTGTTTTAATATTCCATTTGCTTGCAGTGCATTTAAAATACAAATCTCAGTAGTCTGTCTATTTGACATTTGTCTATACGGACAACAGAGGAACAAAAAGGATATCGTGGTACTAAAACACCGGCTTTTCAGAGACTCTAATTAAGAAGCCAATATTTTTACTGAGAGATGCCATGTGCATTTTAGTCACTCAGTCCTCAAAACAGCTGCGAACCTGGCCTAAGAAGGAGGAAGGAAGTATGTGACGAGAAGCAAACTCTCTCAAGATTTCTCCCCTCATAATAAGCCTTTGAAAGCAGGTAATTATCAACTACATACACAAAGCTAGAAGTTACACAAAAGAAAGTTCAGATTTAAGCAAAAAGCATAGAATCAGCCAAAGGGAATCAGTATACTCTGCCAGCATTTTCATTAGCCAGAAAAACCTAAATGTCGCGGGATATGAAGCTGTGCATACTGGAAGACTTCAGAACTGACAGAGCAATCTCAGCTCTACTGATTAACAAAGGAGGGCAGATTAGTTCCTCTCAGCCACAGGGAAGGTCAGGAAATGTTGTTGTAGACTTGCTGAGTGGAAAACATGGTCCATAAAACAAGTTGCTTCAGAAAAAGAAAGAGAAGAAGATGGTTTGAAGGGGAAATTCCTACAGCATAGGGCTGGCTGATGGCCACGATATAAGCTCTTCTGTTTCACTCTTCTGTCAAGGAGACATTGCTTGGTTTTGCTAGCTAAGATCACTGCGTTGTGAGCAAGCCAAAGAACAGGCTACAAAGTATGGAAATTTCAGTTCTAGTGCGGTTCAGACTTGTGCTGAAAGTGATACTATAAAGATGCTATAGTGGGATTTTACGCTCATCGTCTTATATTGAGCTCCATATCACATAGGTTCAGTCTACAGCTTTCTATAAATCAATATACTATGGCTACACCAATGTATTTACACCCCATATATTATTTCCTATTCATGGCTCAGCCAGAATTAATCACAGATGTGTTTAAGGCTATTAGAACACATGAAGTCTTTTCCCAAACATAAACTGCAGTCTTCTTCCCAAGGATAAACCCCAAAAGCCACTTCTGGGGGAGTGGGAGGGGATTAATTTACTCTACTTGCAGATTAAGCAAAGGGCTATTAAAATTAATCCTTTCTCAGGACACAGCCTTAATTTTTAATCAGTCAAATGATTATGTCAGTATGTAACTATAGTGGTATACTTCCCCTGTGCTGGAAAGAATCAAAGCCAGAACCATCAATTTGTACTAATAAGGATTTTTAAAGTGACATTAAAAAACACGTAGATGCTTAAGTTACCCATCTCTTTGTAAGTCTCTCTCTTTTGTAAGTTATGAAAAGAGCCAAAATACCCAAAACAAAGAAACAAAAAAAGAAAGCCCTGTAAGAAGCAAATCTTTCCTTGTCTGATTCACCTTTCTTGAAATACAGTAGATTTGTGAAATTACCGTAAGTGTCTCCATATTCTGTGCAGTTAAACACCAGCTCAAAAAGCAATTATATCACTGCAATAAAATTCTAAAAATATGAAGTGCCAATAACAATCAGTTTTCCTTTCAATTTACATATGAAGCCTTTGGAAAAGATCACAAATACATGCCTCCTGCTTCATACCAAAAATTTAAAGAATAGAGCCCTTGAAATATAGAGAAAAGAAAGGGAATTCAAAGCAGAAAGAATTAAAGCAATATGTCCTTGCCCCAGATGAGTTGCAAATATTGTTATGAAGCAATTCACATAATTTTACATGAAAATACATTGAAATCATAATCATAAAATAATTGGATTCATTCTGTACTAATTAAAGTGTTTTATGACATAAATGTTTGTTATATGACACTAATTATGCCATTTGAAAATATTTCTATGCTGAAGCTACCACATATTTGCAGATAAATTAACCATCCCAGATCTAGTCTAACCCTTTTTAAAAAAAAAAAAAAAATTGGAAAGGCAAACAACAAATGAAACAAACTCACAAGAAATAACAGAAACATAAAATGAGTTGCATTTCAGAACTAGGTAATAGTTTACAGGAATACATGCAGGCTATATTCAGCTTCAACACCTAAAGTACACCACAGCTGGGTTTGATTGACAATCGCCAAAAAAACGTTTGGCTCTACTGTGAGAGTGAAATTAAGTCTCAAAGAAACATACTATTAGATTCTGTATATTCAGATACTCTAACCTTGCAATAGATTTCTGAAATAGATGATGCAAGGAGGGAGAAAAATCAAATTATTCTATGGAAAGATGCAATGAAAATTCCCACTGTTTTTGACTTGCATTGATTTACACATGACCCAGACGTCCTACATGAGAATAATAATTGTTGAATAAGGAGATGATGATAAAGGTATCATCAACACTAATTCCCAATTCTCTTTCTCTCCCACCTCTGTAGTCCTTGGCTAGGTCTAATAAATGCTCACAGCATTTGATACAAGCCCTTGACCCAAGAGTCCCCCTCTGGCAGGGAAGTATTTACCTTCTGACCACATATCCACTGTTCTTGGCAGAGTGACTTGAGTTAGATGGAAAGAGGAGTCTCAGCACAGATGGACCTTTCAGTGCCAGCCCTAAACTCTTTCCCTAAATGGGGAATGGGGAGTGCAACTGTTCCTGCTCCCAGGGCTGAGTCTTAGCCTTAGGCCTAGTCAGTTGTCCCCCTGGTTAAGCCAGGAGGGAGGTCTGGTTCCCTCACTGCTAATGAGACTACGGCATCGAAGCAAGAAGTTGCGATCTTCAAAACACTACACATGCCCATCCTCCTGCACAATCTCTCATAACACGTTAGGCAAAAATGCTGTAGTTACTCAGTGACTGATCCTAATAGTGCAAAAGCTCTGGCCAGATCCCAAACAATCTTAGAGCTTGCTGAGAGAGACCAAGATCTCTAATAGCCTCCACAGTCGCTGCCAACTTCCTTTCTACCAGGAGGCGTTTCTGTAGCTGTTTTGTGAGCTGTGCTGCACAAAGGCATCAGCTTACAGAGTGCACTGAGCATGGTGTGATCCTCAAATACCACTACACAAAGCATTTCACATTTTTTGCTTCTGAAGGCATCATTACATAGCAGTGGTCCTGCTTGGCCAGGTCTTATCACACTGTGTAGGCAAAAGCAAGGCAGAGGAAGAGAAAATTCATCTGAATATGCTTGATTCTGTGGTTAAGCAGATTTCCCTTCCCAGAGTATTTCACCGATTTTCAAACAAAACCAAATGGGTTTTGTACAGGTACAGCCTGGGCTGTACCTGCTCGTGCAGGAGCTTACAGGGAATGAAGGCACCCAAGAAGGTAATGGTACTCAAGTGGGAAACCTGCAAAAAGAGGCCACAGCATTTTCAAATACATCTAAGAAAGGGGAAGGACGAGCAATGACTGGAGAGTAAAAAGGTACCCATGTAGGCCAGATAAACATAAGCACTTCTCCATAGATCCCTGCTCTACAATAGCTTTACTAGGAGGCAGTTCCGTGTGTGTGGCATCTTGCTCTTTTCAGTACAGACTCCTGCCTTATTTTCTCCCTCCAAGTAACAGTGATGGGGTGGGGGGAGGGAGGAAGCGCGCAGACATGACACCTCTGCCCTTGAACAACTCCATCATGTGCTAATGCAGCTAAAAAATCCCTTACTATTCTTTGGGGACAAGCCAAGGAGATGGTTCCTATTCCAATGAAGGGCAGAGGAAAGTACAGAACAGCCATAAAAACTACCACTATCTACCCCAGAGGCAGGGAGAGCACGAACTCTTCATCCATGTAAGTGACTTTGAGACTCCCCTCTTCCAACCCACAGAGTGTTCCCAAAACCACTTCCTAGCTCTGCCTGGTGCCCGTAGGGCTGGGAGGAAACACACTGGAAAGATGAAGGGATATAAGATAACCAGGGTATGAGCAGCGTTGTCATACCACCACAAGCCAAATAAATTTGTCTTAGGTTGGATTGTCATGAGTTGCCCCCAAAAGATTGGGTCACCGTGTATCTGCCATCAGGTATCAAATAATAGCCGTGCTTACCCTGCACGCTAACACCTACAGGACCTGTGCCACCCAAAAGCTATCATTCCTGGTGCTTGCTGTGTTCAATGCCATAAGAACTGTGACTGAAAGATGCCAATGAAACCGCACTCTTTTTGTTCTCTCTTCATATGATTTCATGCTGCTCAGTTTCACCCTGTCTTCATTTCCCTAAGAGTTTAGCCATCTTCCTCACCAACACAACTTCCAAGTCCAGATTATCAAAGTCAATACGGTGTCAGTTTGGCATTCATCGCAAAGAATTTTAACTGGGTTGCATTTTTTTTTTTTTTAAATTCAGGAAATGGTGTTCTCCACTGGTGCCTAAACCTGATGCTATTTTGTGTTAATGTGTTTACAAAATGTTGTATAAATTAGTTTTCTCAAGAAATGTATTCTTGAGAAGCCACCTTTGCTTTCTTTTTGTCCAGAGGCCTTGAAAGAATGAAGTACAGAGCATGTAATTCAATAAAAATTAAATTCTCTACATACTCCATACATCGCTTGGATTTAAAGTTATGCATACTTTCTTTGTTTTGCATAATTTTCCTTGCATGGAAGTCAGCTCTTATGGCTCAGCTCAGTTACACTGATGTTCGCCATGGCTGCACATCAGAATTAAACAGTTCCACAGAATCTGAAGGCACACACCTTAGCAAACACTAACGGACACGGGATGAATTCATCCCAAGGGTCACTCTGTTTAAATCAAGGGAGGTACCTCCATAATGCATTTCATCCTGTAAAATTAATTTGACAGCCTTACTGTGAAAACATTGTTCATGCTAAAGAATATATGTTATAATGCTCTTAAGTTTATGTTGAATATTTGCTAAGGAATTTATTTTGCACATACTTTTTCAGGCTTGTTTGCAATTGCCAAGAACTATTTCTTGAAGAAAGAAAACATTTTTACTTAATATGTCATATTGGATCAAATTATTTTAAGGTCAAGAGTAAACAATGCAGCTCTTTGTGCAGGCATACTGCTATGCTGCGATCAACCCTCAGGCAACGACGATTCGACATCTTCACTTCATACGTTGCCTGCATGATCTATGCTGTACCTGCTCAGGACAGAGATCGTATTTTGGTATCCCTGAGACACTATTCACAATCTGGCCCAAAATGAGCAATAAGTCTTTGATAAGCTCTCAGAAGTGCCAGGCACTTACTTCTTGCTTACATATAAAATCATTCCAGGATAACACTAGGCACAGTTATTGTGAAATGGGTGTTCTTGAATAGCTCCATTTAACATGCCTCCTTACAATTTGCTGCCCTTAGACAGTGGCAGCACACCCATAAGCACTGAGTCAGACTTGTGCTGAACATCTGCTCCTCCTCCTCGTTTTGAATGAGTGCTGGATGCTGAGAACAGCTCAGGATTTAGCTTCATATATGGCATTCAAACATTGCGCAATGAAGGAGTTCATTTCACATTATGAAACATCAAATAAACATTTTTACCCACAGTGTCTTTTCTTCATATCCTTCCATCATCCAGTTTGAAAGGGAAAATGAAGAGGAGAGACAACATTTATTTGAATATTTGCTACCCATGGACCACTCCTTGTCGAACTCTCATTCAGAAGAGCCCTTCAACAATGGCATTTTTCCTTCTCTTAGTCAGATTCTCCTTTTTTTTTTCCAGTTTCATTTCTCCTAGTGCTAACCTCTACATTCTTACAGACACTCACATGACTTTGTCTCAGCAAATGAACAACCACAGCTTTAAAAAGCAGTGAGCTGAATGCCAGGCAGGGAGCTGTGATCTGTGCAATCACACTGAAACTCAGGAGTACCGCAGCTGGAGGTGCTAAATAAGCTCCCTCTGTGCAGGATCCCCCCTGTTACCTTCACCAAATCCATCCTGCCTTTAGCAAAACTGATTACTTGCTTGCTGATTGCTTCCTATTAGCTAATCTGTGTCTGCTAGTTAATTTTGCCAAATTATATGCAAAATTATACACAACTATATGACACTGTGCAGTAAATGCTGTCTCACCTGCACCATACAGAAAGTCATAGTTGTGCCATATTTGCAGAAGGCCTGACAGAACATGAGTCAAAGCAGTAGTAACACCAGCCAACACAAAAGAGCCCACACAGAAAAAGAAGAAAATGCCTACAGAAACAATCTTTCCCAAAGTATTTCCATTCTGGTTTCAAGATAGCACTCACGTACTTCATTGCAGTTCACTGGACATTCCCTTATCTCTTGGACATTGTTTCCTCTGTGCTCCTTAGCATACTTAAAGACATGTCTGTTTATTCTGAAGCTAGCGCTTGAAATAACCAAACAGGGTGGGGATTTTTAATTTATTTTTTTAAAGCACAACTTTAGCTGAAGCAAGCCAGGACCAGTGTCACGGTAGGCTACTGAACCTGTGTTTTGGGCTATCTTTCTACAATATGATACTTCTGAGCTAACTGATGGTTAGTTTGTGTCATAAATGAGTAGACGAGCTTGGTTTCTGCAAGTTCTCTGTCCATTTTTCAGTTTTCCCCAAGTAGGTATCTTCTGTGATGTTAACTTATGTATTGTTTGCTTCTAGCACTGTGTTCTGCTTCCACCCGGACCGCTTCCCACCTAGGATGCCAGATTCATTGTCATATGCTATTAGCTGTGGTCTGCAAGTCCTCCCAGTGTTTTGCTATCTGTCAGATGACAGTGCTTATATCCAACAGTATTTGTGTTCATTTTTCCAATAAGATACAAGATAACTTTATACCAAATGCTTTCCTAACATCCAAACTATGATTATTTTTTGGATGGAAATGTATTCCCACAGCCGATTGCATTCATTATGGTACAGAAGCACAAAAATGCCTCTGAGCAAGGTATATACAAGCATAAACCACAAATATTTACCTAGAAGGCTGGTCTGCTTACAGTGATGCTGTTGGTCATCTTCTGATAGCCCATCTCTTACCCTTCTCCACATTTTGACATGATTTTTCTCTCTGGGGCTGTCCAAATGGGTTAGATAGATGTCTCCAAAGATAAGCATGTGGCAGGCATTACTTCTTCCTCAGTGGCTTGTCAAGAAACTACTGCTATAAAGCTAAAAGAGTCCAGAAGATTTCTATAATCTTAACTCATAATATCCATCTTTGAAACAGTTAGGAAACCAGACTGATCCCATAGACTTACCTTGCACATCAGGGTCTATGTCACATCTACCTCCCTCAGTTTCCCTGCCTGTAAACTCTTCAATTTTTATGTTTCTCACACACACTGTAAGCCATCTTAAAATGTGGCAAGTTCAAAATGCTAATACTCAGAAAAAGACTGTCTAAAGATACACTGGTTGTCTTTGTTTATTCTCACACTGTAAAAACAACAAAGTAATTAGCACAGGCAGTAAATTCAAAGCTTCTTTAAAGAAAAAGAGTTATCAAAACTGGAAGAAAACATTGACAAATAGTTCACTATAAGTGGAGGCAAACTTTTCTGAGAAGTTTCTCTAGCATAAAAAGACTTCTGTAACATTGAAAATCCCATGAAGCTACATCCTGGGACATACGCTTTTGAAATATGTTTTTAAAGTATTGTCCCGGAAACACTTTCTATTCAGTCTTGTGAAAGTCCATGTACCTTGCTTATTTGCTCCTTTAGTAGAAGTGCTAGAAAATCTGCTATTACCACCCATCTTCCCTGACTGACATAAAATGACTCAGTGTTAAAAAAATAAATAAATAAATTTTTCACAATACAGGTAAAAAATGGGGGATGGGTGAGGGGCAGAAGGAAAAAATACATGAGATGCATTGCAGTAGCATGGAAGAAGGTTACTTGCTGCATGTTATATGTTCTTGGTCAAAATTTTTCAAATTGATTAGCTGTCTGCAATAATAGTTACATTAAATCCAAATTTACCAAACTGATAGTTTGGCCTTCTCATTTTCTCTGCTACCTCCATACTGATTTTATCCTTTCTTTTAATCAAGTATGTTATTTGTCCTGGGACATAGAAGACACTTACTGCAGATTAAAAATGACAGTGGAAGAGAAAAACTGAAGATACTACTAGATTATTCAGGAAAAATGAGATCTGCAGTTAAGACCTACCAAATTTAAGATGGTCTGGCTGATCTTTTTAGATCACAGATTCATTTGGCCTTCTCCAAACTTACAGTATTCAGAAAGTTCAGTGAAAATCGTCCTACTTGGGTAGACTGGCGTCTAGTCTGAATGAGAACTGCAGGAGGTAAATCTGAGCAAAAGTGAGAGAGAGACTCAATTAAGCATTTAAATTTCATTAAAAGGATTAAAATGAGTATTATATAAAGTCATTTATGCAATTTCAAATGCTTCTCTATCACTTCTTGTTAATGGGCATAATTAAAGCCAGCTAACAGAGGTGCAGAAATATTGGAAATACATACTTTTAAAGTAAAAGCCAGGTAAACAGTAGGCTCTTGTACGAGACGCGCATTGTGGCAGAGAGCCAAGTAAATACTTGAGTGATTTAAAGACAGGTAAGAGAAAAGACAGCACTGGGAAATTAAACACTCTGAAATAAAAAGATTTGTTTCATTATTTTTGTTTTATAGCTTATTTCTATTTCACTGTAGGATATTCACAGACATTAGCACAAATTGGCTATTTTAACTGTGTCAGAAAAGCTCAAGAAACATATTGCTGGGGCCTTATAAACACATACAATATGTTTACTGCATACAACGCAATGGAATAGCCAAAAATAGCCAAAAAAGGATGATGAGGAGGGAAAGCTTGTAATATATCATGCTGAAACAATCCATGCTGTGATATTCCCAAAACACCTGGAATTCTCAGAGTATGTGAACAATTGAATCACAATAGGAATAAAACAGTATCAGATTCTTTTAGTTCAAGAAAAAAAAACCCTTTCATGTGTCTCACAAAGAAATACCACAATTTCACAACAACTAATTTTATAATTTGTGGTCATGTGTACACTGCCAAAAATCTAGTCTCTGCCAAAAAAAAAAAAAAAAAAAAAAGGCCTAGTATCACTATTGTTTCTTCAGTTTGTTTTAAAAAGTGATAAAGTGTTAGCAATATAAATCCTGGCATAGCAAGAATAGCTCATTTTTCCCCATCTCAAGCTCAGGCTGACATACTAACTGAGGTAATGTGCTCTCCCCCTCCCAAGATCAGCATAAAATATTTGCACATCCTCTTTCTGCCTTATAGCAAGTGTTATTTCCTATACTTAGTAAGTTAGGAAATATCACAAAGATGAAACTCCATGCAACAATTATTTGGCAAGAGGCTCTGCCTGTTGTCGTCTTCTCATAAGAAGATCCGCTTTAGAGTTTATGAAATTCTGGGTTAAAATACAGAGGCATTATTTAAAACTGTTTTTTATGCAAAACAAGTAAAACTTGTTAGCTAAACATTGCCAGTTCCTACAGCAAATTCAGTCTATCAAGCCTGTAAACCGGTAAACAAAAATTAAGGTTTTTCCTTCATACAAAGTTACACTGAGAAATATATCAACCTCATTTCAGTTTGACATCCCAGCTTTATTTTCAGTTTGCTGATGTGCAGTAAGGTGCCCCACACTGATCAATGGAGACACATTCTGGAGGGGTGAAGTTTCTGACAGATTTTACGCCCTCATCCAGCACACTATCATTTTAGGTGGAAGAGACCAACCACTATGGAAAAATACAGATCCACAAAGAAGTTTGTCTAAGAAAAGCAATTAATCTGTTCATTTTCCTTTCCTTCTTCTACTGTAAACAGGAACATAATTTAAAGACAGATGATGCTAGTAAACAAAATAAGACCAGCCTGCCCTCCCCTGTCTCTGGCCCAGAAAATCCTTTGTGCTCTTCCTTGCCCTCAGAACCTTCCTTTCTCCAAGTTTCCCTCATTAGCCTGAAAAAATACCTACCAACCTCTAAACTTTCTCACTACTGTTCACAGATAGCTCACCTTCTTAAATCATAAATGTTTAAGGTCAGACTTACACTTCCTTCTAGCTGGAAATAATATCTTTTGCATACTACTACAATATTCAGACAGTGAGAGCACCAAATACTAGTCCTGAGGAAACCGAGCTCAAATCAAACCCTCCAGTTTGGGGCGAGTTGGGGAGTTCAGTCTTCATTCCCTTTTGTTTGCATGAGGAACACAAGCAGAGTGAGAAAAGAGAAGTTCCAAAACAAGGTGGGAAGAGCTTTTCTCTGCTGTTTCCACAGTGGCCTCTGCTCTGCTCCAAGGGGTAACGGGAAGTAGAAAAAGTGTTTTTGAGAAAGTCTGGTCTTGATATATGTCCTAGCTCAGTGTTGGAAAGTTGAGCAGGCTGAAAATGTACATATTATCAATATAATCTTCAATAGTTAAATTGTGTAAAACCAGCTTTACAAGTTATCTACACCAACCTACAAAAACCTCTTAAAATTGCTTATTGATCAAGTAAAAGCTCAAAAGGAAAAACAAAAACTAAAACTCCTGTCAAATAGATAATCTATCTTGAATCCAAGCAAATACCCACTTAAACTACTTTCCTGCTGATACTACTTTTTATGCTGTGTTTATCAATAGTTTACGTATTGGAAGCAAGTTTTGTTTAACTGCAACATTAGATACATTTAATGCCTATACTGTCAATTACGCCATGAAAGATCAGTGGCAGTGTTTTCAAGACTGTCAGATTAAGACTATTAGGCCCAAAAAAGCTATAACTGAAGTTGATATAACTGAAAAACAATAAAAACTCCTGACTGCTGCTTTCTGCTTTTGCCTCAGCTTGGCAATGCTGCTCTCGGCTTTCCAAGCTGGTTTCACTTTCTGGTTCCTGTATGATAATAACCAAGGCCCAGCAATGGGGCAGACTTGCAAAATTCATAACTGAGGGCCTGAATATAATCTTCTTTTCCGGCTAAGTGAAATCCAAGCTACATCAGTGAAGCCACAATTTCACTCATGTTGTCTCTGGTAGATCTCTTTGAAGACTGACTTCCTGGAGATCAGCTAAGGTGTTTTGATGCAGCCCACTGCAGGTCCCTGAAGTTAAGAAATACTCTGGGAGCTGAAAACAGCAGTGTTTATATCCAGCCCCCCACTCCCCAACCTCAATTTAACATATTGAAACCTTTTATGTCAGTGCATGCCTTCTTACCTTTGGATTGTTTGGATGAAAAGGCTGGTCCTTTAGGGACAATCTAATTAATATCTCGGATTTCATTTTGTACATCAGAGGTACTGAGCTCCTTGTCACCAGTCTGGCTTTGTATCTGAAGTGCCACAGGAGCCAGCACTTTCTTACTGAAAGTAGAAAAGTACAGTGACAGATAAATACTACCCAAATTCTCATCTAAGGACTACTTTAAAGATTCAGCAAAACTTTTTCAGTCAGTTGCCTCAGGTTCTTCTAAATTGATAAGCTGGTTTCTTAGCTCTTGTCATGATACATTGGATGATTTGAAGTTTGCACTGAACTATAGCATACATGACACTGACTCCCAGGTCCTGCAGGACCAACGAACCCTGCTCTGGGGCAGTGGAGGGGTTGCAGAAGTGTGCAGAAATTTGAAGTTCTGTCCCGTCCAAGTGCTGAGAGCACATCTCTCGCTCTGCCTGGCTCCCAGCTGCTCTTTTAACTTGTTGATGGCTTCCAGTTGACAAGATAGGACTTGAACATGTTGTACGGAACAAAATAGCCCATTAGATAGCCCTCCCTAATAGCACTTTTCAGCAGTACATTCGATGGGATGCGTGTGATATCTCAGTGTGTTTTGGCTTGTAGTTTAACCACACATTTCAATCTACCTATTGTATACGCAGTTGCTAGTATCTCCTCCTGCCCTTACCAGCTAATGAGGTGTGAGGTTGGGTTTTCTATGTTCAGAAAGCCATAGCTGTTGCTTTATGGCCATTTCTGCAGCATTCTTTGGAATAATTTGAACATTTTCCTCTTTGGAAGACACACTATATTACTAGTGCAGAGATCTATGTTGTCCTTCTCCTTCTCCTAAGCTGGGGACAAGTCCCCTAACCATGCTACTGTTCAGGGAAATGCACGCTTTGATTAACCCAGCTCTGTGCAGCACACATGTTCTGGACGAACAATGCAAATGTGTGTGGGAGGGAAGTTGGGGGAGGAGAGCAGAGGAGAAAAGTAGATCATAAGGTAAGAAGTGGTGATCATTCAGAGCACTGCAGATGAAAGCAAGATGCTGGTAATAATCTCAGCAGAGAAAGCATGAACGCTGCTACAATGTGCTTCACTATATCCAACTCCATCTAGGTGTCCGGTTGCTGTGCTCTACACTTGGCTCTACAGGCATTTGGGAAGTCCCAAGGAGTGTTCCAAAGGGGCAATGATACACAGGATCCTCAGTGTGTGTATAGGAACATGTACATGAGTATGTACACATGTATGAAGTTGCAAAATAGTTGTCATTTTTAGATGGAAGGGTTATCAGGCTAAAAGAATCCTTTACATATTCCATGTTTGAGTAACATGGAACATGTTTTGTGTTCCATGTTACACAAAAAACTTTTGATCATATACTTGTTTTAAGCAACTCATACTGCCCAGCTCAGCAAGGTTAATGTTCACATTTGCTGCTAAAATTAATGTTGATAGCATTTAAAGGGTCACGTCTTGGAAGCTTTAAGCTCTAAGAACCAGAGAAAATACATATCTAACAAGAGACCTGGTAACTTAGATTTATAGCTTGACCTTGAATTATGGGAAAAGATTTTATAACATTCCAGATTTATGATTCTCCTTCCTGGAGACCCTGACTAAAAATGAGGCTGGACTTCAAGAAGCAAGTTCACTTCTGGTTTTCTTAACAACAAGATGGTGTCCTTGAGCCGTAGGAATCTTGTAACAATTCAACATAAACCAGACAAGCTTTCAGGTAATCTGTGTGCTCCCTTAATTGTCTTATAGCTAAAGGCTTTAAATCCAAGATGAGTTATGTACTTCCTTATGTCCACAACTGCATAGAAACACCGAGCAAAAATTCTAGCTTTTATTACAAAGCTTTCTTGAGATTATGATATTCTTTTTTCTCCATATCCAAACTTTAAAAGTACCTTTTCTCTTTCCAGATTTGTAACCTACAAAACCTTTGCACTATAGCATATTGGAATTTTCAAAATTATATCAAACAAATTAGCCATTCTTAGCTATAGAAAGAAATTCAGAGGTAAATGCTTTAAAACCTTATAGCCTCATTCCTACATAATGTGTAAAACAGACCCCTTGTCCGGCAATCAATAAAATCTACTAAAATAGGATTTCACTATAGAAAACTTAAATACAACTGGTATTCACCTGACAGCTTAAACTGATAATGACAGACATGCTTATAATGAATTATTTCCTCTATTTAGGAGTCAAGACAAAAACCTACCTATAGGTTATTGCATCGTTTTCTGTCACAGAGTTTTGCACCTCTCATTTATCTTATTTGTAAAAGTATAGGGAACTGGAGCACATGATGAAGAAGCAGAGAATGAGAAAACTAAGTTTGTCAGTCTAGACAAAAAAAAAAGCTAAAAAGGGGATGTTATTGCTGTCTCCAGCTACCTGGTGGGTGGTTATAGAGAAGACAAACGCTTCTCAGAGGTGCAAAATGAAAGGATGAGGAACAACAGGCACCAATTGCATCGAGCAAAATTATGACTCTATATTAAGAACCAAAGTTTCACAAGGACAGTCATCCAGTGGAATGAGCTGCCCAGAGCAGCAGTGGAGCATCCATCCTCAGAGTCAAAACTCGATTAGAAAAGGCTGCGAGCAACTAACATTGAAGTAAGCCCTGCTCTAAGCAAGGGATACCGGCAGATGATATCCTGAGAGCTTTGCTAGCCTAGGTTATTCTGTACCTCTGTAACACCATTGCATAAGTCTGAACCAGAAGAGTTTCACCAAGTACTTGGGGAAGGGGGTGGGGACTTGGTTTCTGACTGGGTTTTTTTGGTCGGATTGGGTTTTTTTTGTTTTCAACAGCTTCAAAAATTGAAAGTTTACTTTACAGTTACTTTCCCTTTCTTAGTTTCCAGGAGTAACTATAAAACCCTCAGATTTTATTTTATTTTTTTCTTCAAAGGGTTGCTAGGAATAGATTTCAAATTATCAGAGGTTCCCTTTCTTATTTAGGGCCACTGACTGACCATAAGAAAAATGTATTGAGGCATTAGATGTATTTGTTTGAAATACCTGATATTGAAATTCAAACAGCTCTTCAAGCAGAATTCCTAACAAGAAGGATTTGTGACAGGGAGTCTACAAGATTTACTTTGAAGAAAAAAATGTGTGTTTAAGAGACCCACGAACCTTCAAAAGGCCCCCTCCTTCAAAAGGCCCCACGTCACAGCTATAAGGGATTTTTCAGAAGTTAATGTATTTGCATAAAGTGGAAAGACTTGCAAACTGTAGAAGGCAATTACTGGAAACACTGGTGTAGTATTGAACAAAATGGTCCCAATTTTCCTTGTTTTTTCAAAGAAATCCATTATTTCTTTCATCTTCGCTAAAACTATAGGCCAAATCGTGTAGTCCTTACTAAGAAAAAAGTCATTTTACAGACCTCCTGCTGGTCTTCTGTACAAAGAAAATGAATACTCCAATGAGGTGAGGGGCAGAAAAAAAAGGAGCTTGAAAATACAGTCCATATGGAAAGAAAAACTGCATTTAAAATGCACCCAATAAACACTAGAGATCTATTACAGTGTATTTGAGCAGCTTTTGCTGACATTTATATAACTATTTGTATGTGTCTATACAGACACATATATGCACATGCATGCACAAACACTTCATTCCACATATACCTATCCAGATTAAAAAACCTACCCCTTCTTATTTTTAGTCATAACACAATGAAACCTACATACTCTTTGGTATCATTAGCTAATAGTTCCCTGCGATAGTTCTCTATAGTCTTTTATTGCTGCATGTTTCAAATCAACTTTGTGAACATATTAAAACTGTATTTCAGGAAAAGAAGGGTAGAAAAGATAAAAGATACAGAAAAGCAGTAGTGTCTAGTTAGGCAATTCAAAGTGATCATTGCATTTGTGCAACATGCACAAGCTGAGTGGTGTGGTTGACACGCCAGAAGGACATGCCAGATGAACCTCACGAGGTTCAACAAGGCCAAGTGCAAGGTCCTGCACCTGGGTCGGGGCAACCCCTGGTATCACTACAGGCTGGGGGATGAAGGGGTTGAGAGCAGCCCTGCCGAGAAGGACTTGGGGGTACTGGTGGATGGAAAGCTGACATGAGCCAGCAATGTGCGCTCGCAGCCCAGAAGGCCAATCGTATCCTGGGCTGCATCCAAAGCAGCGTGGCCAGCAGGTCGAGGGAGGGGATTCTGCCCCTCTACTCTGCTCTGGTGAGACCCCACCTGGAGCACTGCATCCAGCTCTGGAGCCCTCAGCATGGGAAAGACATGGACCTGTTGGAGCGGGTCCAGAGGAGGGCCACAAAAATGATCAG
>NW_008795702.1:970241-997817 GCF_000699145.1 Aptenodytes forsteri | reverse complement strand
GTTGGGGTTGTTCAGCCTAGAGAAGAGAAGGCTTTGGGGAGACCTTCTTGCAGCCTCTCAGTGCTTAAAGGGGGCTTATAAAAAAGATGGCGGCAGACTTTTTAGCAGGGCCTGTTGCGACAGGACAAGGGGGAATGGCTTTAAACTAAAGGGAGGTAGATTTAGACTAGATCTAAGGAAGAAATTTTTTACGCTGAGGGTGGTGAAGCACTGGGACAGGTTGCCCAGAGAGGTGGTGGATGCCCCATCCCTGGAAACATTCCAGGTCAGGTTGGACGGGGCTCTGAGCAACCTGATCTAGTTGAAGATGTTCCTTGGACTAGATGACCTTTAAAAGTCCCTTCCAACCCAACCTATTCTATGATTTATTTTTGTTTTTTCTTTTAAAAACATTTTTTTCCCCTTCTGGTTTATGCATAAGTACTTCTGCCTTCTGCATCCTACCTTTATGTTTCTCCTTATCTCTGGAATTAGCCCTGAGATGCTTCAGGGGGAGAGGGAGAGACTTTAAAATTATTTTTGCAGCACAGAATAGGACTGGTAGAGCTTTTCATCAACATGTGTGTGCACATGCACACATGAGCACATGTACACACCAACCACCACACTTCCACTGAGGATTCTTCCCTGATCCGTAACTGCCAGTAAGGACTGAAAAAAAATCCCACACTGCAAAACATGGTAGAACAAGCGTCTGGTATTTTTGTATAGCAGCTCTCTAGATTTCATCAAGGGAATCTCTTCCCACTACTGTAAACACAGTAGTATCATTCAGCCTACACAGAAGAATATATTTTAATCTGGCAATGCTTTGCAATATGGCAAGAACACCTAAAAAGTAAGATAAGGCTACCCAATATCTGCATTCATTCCCATTCACCTCCTTTAGTAACTAGGAATTTTTAATTAATTAAAAATTTTATTAATTTTTAAAACTATGTTAAATAATTTAAAAATATTACTAACCATCGATCAGTTCCCACTAAATCAATTATGCTAGCTGAATGCTTCATACTGTTTAAAATCACGTTGCGTATTTGAAGAGCAAAAATGTAAGAATCCATTTTTCTATACATCATGCCCAGCATACAAATGCTATGAAAAAAATCAAGGTTCTGTAGTTGCAAATATCTACACAGCTGACTAAGAAGATCACAGACATTAGTATCTCCTAATTATTCTCTACATAATTAACAAGTCAGCTCTGAAATGCTAGGCCTCTGAAGTGGCATTACTTCTTGTGGACACTTGGATAGTGAATTCTGAGGATGGTTATGAATCAGTAACTGAATCTATCTTTCTTTTAATATCTAGAGTATATAGATTTGCATACATAACTGAAAGCAGTTTGCAGAATCGTGCTTGAAGGTTTTTTGGGGTACCTTAAATTTATTTATTTTTTCTGAAAAGCCAGTCCTCCATAATTAATACTATGCTTTTCAATTTTTTTGTTTTAAACTTCAATTTGTTCTTCTGATTTTTGGATAGATAAATATAGATATTTCCTGCCTATGTGATATGGTGTTTTGGAGATAAAAATATTTCCAGTATTTTTTTGTTTCCAAAAATATAAGTATATATTTCTGATACCATTATTTTATCAATAAAGATACCATGGATGATAACATAAAGACAGCACAGGAACTTCAAGATACCACAAACTATGTAGTAGAAAGAAAAAAAAAAAGTCTTTCAAAACTAATCTCTTAATCCTGGCATATGATTTAAGATAACAGCCCTATACAATAATCAAATTGTAGGGAGAGGGAAAGATAGGTAGCATGATCTTTAAAGTCAGTACCAATCACTGATAGAGACCTAGGCACACTCCATACTGAAACTGTTAGAAATTCTTTCAGTTTTTATGGCATTTCACTAGAAAACAAACAACAAGGAAAGAAAACCCATCTCTGGAATGAAAAGTCTATGAAGAAGAAATTTTTCACCTTATGATTTCGAAAGTGAAGCAAAGGGTTTCACATTTATGCCACTCTGGAGTGACCCTAACTGCCTTTTTTTCCCCCAGACATTCCATTCTTACGGGAATCTGAAATATTTCTGCTTTGAAACACTCTTTTTAATGTGAGGGTTTCCTCCAAACACAGAGCCCACTGCCACTCACCTTCTACTAAAACTCTGAGCATTAAGAGTCTGTGTAATCACTGCAGTAAATGCAATGAAATCTTCCAGCCATTTCCCAATACTTAGACTTGCCTTTGCTCAAATTTCAAAGACTGCCACTTTAAGGTTTCTGTGCAGAGGCTGTGATTTAGTAACATTACTGAAAACCATAGGCCTGAAAACATTTAACTGAGCTCTTGGTGATTTCATAGGAAGAAATACAGCCTCTCAGGCCTCTCCATTTTCCTACGTGGATATTAGTGCAAGCTAGAGAACGCTAGCTCTAGGAAGCATTTAGAGACTAGATGTATACAGCAGTTTTCCCACTTTACATCTCTTGAACAAACGCTAGGAATACAGCTTCACTCATTGAGGTAACATGGGTGCACTGCTTGTTCCCCACTGCTGTTTGCAGCTGTTAGACAACCTGAAAGACATCATGCAGTACAGGAAAGGACTGGGTCACCTCCACATCCTCTCTAGAGCAGGACCTAGATGGGCTGTCCGTAGACTGTGTGGTAGAGGTCCTGTCATGCCATAGCACCCATAGTTCTTGCCTCTGGGGACTGAGGACCCCTCTTTGCTGCACCACTAATCTGCTCCTACAGAGCTCAAGCAAACTGCTGGTAGACAAGGAACTAAAGCATCTTCATCCTCAAACGCTGGTAGGATTCAATATGCTTAAATCATGTTCCTGCTTGCAAAGTTATTGTTCAGGTCAGTTTTCTAAGCTAAACATAGATTCTTTGACAAGGGATTGTGTTAAGATGTTATTAAGATTTGTGAGCCCAGTAACAGCACAACACACATCTAGCCACAGGCATAAGTATATTTTCACACAAACCTTTGGTTTTTTTGGTAACAAGCCTATCAGATACTGTCTGGGGAGGGGGAAGGTTCCCATAACCAAGTCATCCCTTTATATTTTTAATCTGCAAACTTCAAAACAGCAAAAATTTGTATAGAGGAAGTCAAAGTTACTGTAAAGCATCAGGTTTCTGAACTTCTTACTGCCAGCTCCCCTCCCACCCTTTAATTCACATACCTATTGACACAACTTTCTATGCTGTAGAGCCTTGTTATTTCTTCAGCATCATCATTGCTGTAATAACAAACGTTTCACATACTGCAGAACTGCAAAAACAGAAATGTGAGAGGGTCAGAAGAAAACACTGATATCAAAGATATTACAATGAGAGGAGGTAATTTGTACTGGGAAATTACAGGGAAATGATAGTGCTCTACCTGTAATGCTTCAAAGCAGTCCCCAGTGTAATAACATATATTCCTGGTTTTTTCTGGAGTATATAGGACATAGTATGCATAGTGTGAAAAATATATCAACCTGTTGCTATTAGAGTCAGTTTGCACGACATCCAAAAAGCTTGACATTGTAACACAACACAGTTATTTGACGTACACAGGTGAGTGCTTCCCACCCCACCTCGCTGCAGCTCACAAGGAGAAAGCCTTATCTTTTCATCCCCATTTCTATCCCTCTCCTTCCCAGGTGGGATTCATAAAAACACGGCTGTAGAAGCGAGCAAAAGGGCTGGCAGTGCTACGCGCGCAGGTGGGTGCAGAAGCCTGCCTGAAGGTCGTACTGAACATGAGGCTCTGGACAGCCAGCGCTGAGAGGGAGCTGCTGGCACCTACAAAATGCAGGCGCTGCTCTCCACACTATCACAGGTTATTTCGTAAAGCCAGAGTCGCTTTTGTTCTGAAGGCAAGGAGTTGTCGAGTGACCGGAAAGAGGTAGAAAAATAATAATTTCTGAGATTCTCAGTACTTTGGCATAAGGTGTTCACCCCTGCCTAGAAAAGGGGGAGAAACAAAATGGACAGCTGAACTACTGTAATATTCTGAATTCTAGGACACATATCTACAATCACCTCTGATATTAAGAGGAGGATTTCATGTGGCTTGGAAGGAAAAGATCCAGTAGGGCACACTGACAGAATAAAAGCTATTAGTTGTTAGGCCTTTACTAAAGAATTTCAATGGATTTAATTTAATTTCAAGAGGGTTTTGAGAGGCAATATTGTGTAGCTTTTTATCAAGGGTTACCTTACCATAAGCATGAAGCTTCTTTTTTTAATGTATCTTTTGAGGTTTTTCAAAGCAATGATTTTTTTCTTTTGAGAGACTTCTATTATAGCCTGTGCCATGGTCTGTGAGAGAAGGTTTAATCCATGCTGCTTCTGCTGTTAAGTCATAGTATCAAAAAAGAGCAATGCAAATATTCACAATATCCTCAGACAGAAATAGAGAGAATACTTTCGTGCTTCCATAGTAGTCTAATTCCAATTCTTTCTCTAGAAAAAGAAATCTTTCCAGGTATTTATTTCAAAGATAAATTAGGCAGCTGCTCAGAATAACCAAATTGATAAAAATTTGTCTTTCTTGTTGTTTCCAGCAGCTCCTGTCTGACCATATATTTACTAGCGAAAACTTTTCATATTAACATTAACAGCATGGTAATGAAATTCCATTTTATATTAAAAATATAAATAATAATAAAAAAAATTTCATCTGCTTTGTTCTTGTGATGACTTCAGAACAGCACAGATAGGTGGTCAGACACTCCCCTTGAAAATGCTGCATGATACCAGAAATCTCGTGGCTCTTCGCAGGGCCAGAAAATACTCCCTGTGGGTAGATGAGGAAATTCCAAAATGTTCCTGCTGTACAATACTTTGTTCCTCTTTGTTCTTTGCATCTCCCAGGCAAAGTTTAACCCCTAAAACTTCTGTGCAATAACCACAGAAATACAGAGCCAACATCTCCACACAGGAGCTGTGAGAGAGACATACGAGGAGCTCTGCCACGGTGGCCCCTGCTCCAAGATCCACCATTAAGAGCACAATTCCTGTCAGAAATGCACCTCTTCAGACTATTACACTTCCAGGACAATGATGCACATCATCTTTGACCTATGTCTGGGTCACCACTCCTGTTATTTTCCATCCCACACAAAGGACAATCTCAAACAACACTGGGACAAAAGCAAAGTTTAGAGCCGAGTCTCACCCTTCCTCTGAAAGGGTGTTATGAGGGCCCCAACTTCTCTGCAGGTGGCTCCCGCCAGCTTCATCTTCCTATCCCAATCCCACTACCTCAAACCAGGCCCATAACCCCATGTCTTGCTCCCTCACGTCTTCCTCCCCATCGGGTTAGCCCGGCAGCTCGATGCCTTACTAGCAGGCAGCCCAGAAACGGGCCTGTGGGAGGCACAAGTAGCTCAAGAAGGGGGGTCTCCGCTGGGCCCCAAGCTTTACTGTGAGACTGGTCGTCTCCTGCGTTTAACCGGGAGCAGATAATCTACGTGGTGGCCTTTGGATCCAGCGGCGATGGCTTCCTTCAGTGTACAAGGCCTCACACCCGTGCACAGTGCTGCTTTTCTGTCAGCTGTAAGCATTAGCTAGCTCTAACTCTCTGATTAACTGGTTAATCTTATTAACCAGTTCATAAAACACTGGTTCCCGTGTTTTCCTTTACAAGTTCTGCCATCGTATTTGCATCATAAAGAGTACTATATGCATAAAGTAATGCTTTAAAAATGATAGTACTGGATTAGAAACACTGACCGGTTGATGACACATCATGCTATTGCCCAAAATATTCACCAGAGCTGGCTTAGAGAAAATAATCTGATCCAATTTTTGCAGTGGCAGCCCTGAAAATATAAGGAAAATCTATCAGGAAGGCCTTAGATACATCTCCTTGCTGATATGGATCTCATATCTTTGTCCCTCTTAAAGGCTTGGAAAAAAGGTCGAAACTCACCATTAGTTTTGCTTTTCTTCCAAACACTTCACTTGCAAGTAATTTCAGAGCTTAGCTAAACTAAGCACAGTTATAGCACATTCAAAAAAAAAAAAAAAAAAAGTGTGTTTACTGCATGAAGGCTTGACAAGAAAAGTCCTTCCCCCTTTCAGATGAGGAACTGCCTGACATGCAAGACTTGGTATTCTCGCAGCCACATGAGGAGCGAGAGAAACAGAGAACAGAAATACCAGAGACATGATGTAAAGTGGTGAACAGGCTAAAATTAGTTAATGTTCCGATTGCTTTTATGAAGGGAGGGCAAGTTGTATTTTTTTTTTTTTTAATTAAATCAAAAATCCTAGAAGGCACTGGAAAGTGAAGAAAGAGAGATTTTAAATATCAGTGCACAAACACATGCTTGTGTACATACACGTGTACTAACGTAAGTACATGTACACATTTCTTGTATTAGGAACACTAATTCAAAAGCAGGTCTTACAAAATACGGAGAAAAGCACCCCCATCACCTTCATAATTGTATCAGGAATAATGTCAGGAAATTTTACAGGGACTAGCTTAGCTAAGGCAACATCTACCCTGGTCTTAAAGACCAGTGTATGGTCTTAAATGCCATACTTAAATGCCAGTATTCGTCATTTTTCCACCCCAGGTTTTGAGTCTTACCTTTCCAAATAATCACTTGCTTTATGAGGGCTAAAAAAGAAAAAAGCTTTCCTTCTTCCTATTGTAGTATTAATATTTTCACTAGAAGAAAGGAAATTCTTCTTATTCCTTTTATTCACTTTCAGTTTAAACTGGTGTTGCTCAGAGCTGGAATGAAATACAATGAAATGACTGAGTAGAAAATTAGGATTTTGTCAAAGGTCAGCAAATTGGTTAAACGACCTTGAGCTATGTTCAAAGCAGCAGCACATAAGTACAGTACAGAGGACTACAGGTTCAGTTCCTCTAGGCTGCAAAGTTGAACTATTTTTCTTTGTGGTATCTTTGTTGACCTTGGTAAATCTAATTTGAGACAGCACTGAAATTTTCTGATATACTACACTTGGTTTTCTTCAAGTCAATGTTGAGCTGTGAAATGGATGCGAGTTGTTGGTTAGCCTACAAAGTTCATAATTTACTTGCATGAGTCCCCACTTCCCCTCCCCTCCCTGCCTGCACACATACACTGGTGAGGCTGCAAACTTCTTTTGGGGAAGGCAGCAATGCTAAAAATCATCGAGAGGATGTAATAAGGGAAAAGCAATGCTCTTTGTGCAGAAGTGTGGGAAAGAAGATAGGAAAGGGCTGCACTGGGAAAAGAAAAAAGAGGAAACATTATTTGAAATGAAACATTGCATGCTGGGTCTGGCTGGGATGGAGTTAATTGCTTCATCGCAGCCCACACATTGTGGGTTTGTGACTAAAGTTGTGTTGATAGCGCACCGATGTTTTAGGTGTCGCTGAACAGTGCTTGCAGGGTGTCAAGGCTTTCTCTGTTCCTTACTCTGTCCCCCCCCCAGGGAGCAGGCTGGGGTGGGCAAGAGGCTGGGAGGGAACACAGCCAGGACAGCAACCCAGCCTGACCAAAGGGATATTGCATGCCACGTAATGCCAGGCTCAGCAATAAAACTGGGGATTTGGTCTTTCCAAAGTAGCCACCATTTGGAGGCTGACTGGGCATGGGTCTGCTTGTGGGAAGTGATGAGTGACTGCCTTTGCATCACTTCGCCTCCCCCTGCCCCTTCCCTTCATTTTTTAAACTGTTTTTATCTTGACCCACAAGTTTTTTCGCTTTTGCTCTTTTGATTCTCTCCCCCATGCCACTGTGGGGGAGCAAGCAATCTGCTGGGTGGGGGCTTACTTGCTGGCTGAGAATAGGAAATAATTACAACAATGCTGATGGTCAAGTTATAAATCAACCTGGAAGTTTTAGAATTATGTGTTGGGGGGGGGGGGGTTTTTTTTTTTTTTAATTATTTACTTTACCTGAATTATCACATGGGTAGTGAAAAACAAAAGGATACGGTTTTTTTCTTAATTTTTCTCCTGGGAGTTAAAGAGATTTTTAGAAAAAATAATTAAATACAGAGCTCACACTGGCTTTCTCTGAATGCTAAACCAACTATAGTTGCAAACATAATTACTGATATCTAGACACAAGCCAAATTTACGAAAAAAATCTGAGTTGGTTCACAGGTAGGTGTTCAATACACGGTAGGCAGACTGCTACGCCAGCTGAAGCTGGGGCTGTGTCGACAGACTTGGCCAGCAGTTAATAAGCTCACCCAGACGGTATGGCAGCAACCCACCCCGGCAATATTTTAATATTTATTTATCTTTGCTTACCTATTTGTTTCCATATTTTTCAGGCCTCTGGGTTACATTCAGGCTGCTGAGGTCAACTGCGCTGACGTCAACAGAGCGAGAACGTCACTGTCAGAAAACACTGTAGTGAGAATCCCAGCTTGCAGACATAATTACAACTTCAGTACAAAGTTCATAAGTATTTTTCTTTTAATATAAGCAAACACGGTTGTTGAATTCAGAGAGAAAAGGCCACAATTTTGAGAAACGTGTGATGGTTTTCACTGCATACATTTTAATTCATGCACAAAGACCTTTTGACATTAACGCTGACAGGAGCCCACTGCTCTTTCTCAACATGATAGACCTTGCTCCATTTTCATCAGAAAAGCAGTCCCCATCGTGATGTAGGAAGCTATGCAGGTGTGCACCCTGCTTTTCCTTACTTAGGCCTTTCTAGAGCAACAAAACAAAAGGCACACACTGACACACAAAAGCATCCGCAGCAGCTGCCCTGCCTGACGTGCTGCTGATTTTAACGCTTTATCATTGAATCAATGTCGCTGCTTTGAAGCTGTAGCCTGAACAAAGCGTACTCCTTAGTAGTCACAGCAGCTTATTTGGAAAGAATATTTTTAATAATAAAAAAAGTGATTAATAAAAAAAGTGTGTGCTTTGGGAAATACAGCCACAGATACAATGCATGGGAGACCTTCAACGTAAACACATTTCAGCGGAAACTCTGCCTGCTGCCCTCCTACATACCGAAGAGCCTGTGCACACTTAAACCACAAAAAAAGGATGCCACAGCACTGCCTTCACTGCTCAGTGGTAGATAGACTGAGAAGTTGTTATATTCATGCTAGGTAAGGCTCAATCTGAGCAACAGCAAGCAGATTTTTTTCCAAATAAAATAATCTGAACTACCTGGGGTGAACTTAACCACTGGCCCTGACCGTCCCACTGCAGAGAGAAGACAGCAGCTGCACAGCCTCCGTCTAAACTAGAAATGCCTGATTTAGAGCGTTGCTCCTGGTTAAGCAGCGGACAAGCAGGGGGAGCTCAGCAGGGTCTCTCATCCCTTGTAAGACTTTTCATTTCCTTGCTGCACGGCTTTGCTTTGGGGGAGCGAGAATGCCAGAACTGAGCCCATTTTTCCCTTTCTGTCGGTGGGGATAACTAAAAAAGGCTCAGGAAATTCTGGGGACCAAAATAGCTGGAAGAAATGCTGAGAAGAAAAGGGGGGAGTTTTAAAACAAAACAAACAAAAAAAACTTCTCTTTGCCCTCTCTTCCTCTGGTAACACCTCTCCTCTCCCCCCCCCATCACCAGTCACCACATCGGCTTCTCTTCTTTAATTAAGTGAGTCTGGAGCTAACTTGGAAAGAAAGCCAGTGACTACGACACAGAGAAGTTTCTTATTAGCTTGTGTGATGAAGTAGGAGCCTGTTCGGTCAGTTGGTGGCTTAACCTACTTTATTTTAATGAATTATCCACGAAGCGGGATACACAGAGGTGCCATGTCAACATAGTCTGAGATCATCACCGTCGTCATCAGACAAGCTTTGAAATTAGTTCTACGTGGCAGTACTTTGTGTGGAGTCTAACAAAATGTGTATAAGCACCAGCCAAAATAAATGATCATCATCTCCCCTGCAGAGGTGTACCAGTACCTGCCTGATGCCGTGAGGAGTGCCAGCATGGCATGCCACCACACTGTATATGAACTAACTGTAAGGAAAATTATAAACTGAGATTTTTTTAATTATTATTCAGAAAAACGCTGAAATAGGTGAACTGTGACATCTGCAGCTCAAATGATCTGGTTAAGAAATATATGAATTTTTTAACAATGGAAGAACTTTGTAATCTGTTCAAGGGTGGATTTCGTCCATAAAAATTCATCATATAGAAATATTTTCTGTGAAATATTAATTAAAATTAACAGATTGTAAATATCAAAATTCAGATCATTACTGAGGCCCACGTAACATAATTACAGCATTGAGAACTGCTCTGAAAAATCAAAGGGTCTGACCCCTGGTGCTTTCAGCCAAGTCCAGAGACTCTGAAACAGTTTAGTTTGCTAGCAGTTTTGTAACATTTCTTGTAGCAATGAGATTTGCTTGACAAGACCCTTTACCTGGAATACACTTTTGATGTCTGAGACAAGCCTGACATTTCCGCTTCCTATTTAATTTTTAAGTGACTACTGCTTTAAAGTTCTGAGCCCAAGTTTCCTGCCCCAAGTAAACCAAATCTCTTCATTTTTTACTTTTATTTTCCACTTCTGCTTTTCTTTGCTGGTCAGATCATTTGGAGCTGAGCCCCAGTGGTACAACAGGCTTCCTAACCCTACAGTTTCTACATTTTCTGTACAATTGATCGTAACTTCCTCTTATATGTCTGAATAAAGTAAACTTCATGGCTATGCATTAAAATCTTGTAAAAATAGCGCCATGTCTGCTCTCTTGCAGCTAGAGCAGATCTCTGATTTCAGCACTGGAGAGGAGGAGGCATCTCGCATGGTTTCTGGATGGAGGAAGAAACTCGGTGACTAATATGCTGTAAGAAATAGGCATTTTCCCGAGAGGGAGCCTGGGTGGAATTTGACTCCGCGATATCACAAATCAGAAAAAAAAAAACCCAACTTCCTTTTCAAAGTCTCAGTGCTACTGTCATTCAGAGCACAGCTGAAGACAGTAACAGGGCAAGAGATTCTCCCTCCATTTTCCCCTCAAGCCTGCAGCTATTTGGGAGGGTGAGGGGGACGGGGGGGATGCTTCATAACAACAGTACACATTTCCTCATAAGGACCAGGTTACAGCCTTTCGGCGAGCAAGTAGCATGGCACAGCTGCCCTAGGAAGCCCCAGAAAGGAAAGGGCCCTACAGCGCGGGCCATTAGCAGAGAGCACCAAATTATTTTTATATATGTATGTATTTTATAATATATATGCATAAATCATATATATACACATATATGTATAAATATATATACACACACACGTGTGTGTGTATAACTGCAGCCAGAAAAACCCATTTACATCAGAAGGTGATCTCTGGTCCTGACACAAGTGTGTCAGAAGAACTTGCAATAAGTATGCTTTACTCACGCTATGAAGTATTTAAAAAAATAAAAGTCTATTTTAATTATAAGTCTTGACATGTCCCCATCCTGTGCAATGGCTGAAGTACCTTTGACAGTTGTGGGTTTTTTATAAGGATTCAAAATATGAATGTGCTGTTCATTCATGCAGTAGCTCTTTTTATATTTTATAAGGATTCAAAATATGAATGTGCTGTTCATTCATCTCACAAGACACTCTTTCCTACCATAGGGAACGGGATGTGCATCTACAGCCACGCTCACATTCGTTTGACTCCCGTAGGGAACGGGATGTGCATCTACAGCCACGCTCACATGTTCGTTTGACTGTTGTGTGTGGCAGTGGGACTTGAAAGTAAGACCTAGACCACCAGTCATACCTTCCCAGAGTCTGTATCTTAGAGCTAATCCTACAGCTTCCCACCACAGCGCTCATCTCCCTCATGGCAGATTAAAACACAGAGCACACCTCAACCACCACATGCTTTTTTAAACTCTAGTCCCCGATGAATTCATTTCCAATGAAGATTTTTTTAAAGTGAAAAAAAATCTAATGAATAACGTTAAAAAGCAACACCAAACAGAAGCCTAGAACCAGTTCACTGTGTTCAACCAAAACTACTTGTTGACTGAGTCTGATTCTTCATATTCATAGGAAGTTTTATTAAAAGGAAATTCCAAGAAACAATTTTTTTTCCTCAGTTCCTCTGACAAGGTTAATTATATTCTGCTTCAACAACAGAAGATTTAAAAAAAAAAAAAAAAAATCCCCATTAAACTACAAGCCACTTGGAGTGCTCTTCTCTTCTTTTCCCAGTGTGTTAATCGGACACTTCAGCTTGTCGGTGACCCTGAGGAGGGGAGAACGTTCCTTTCAACCTCGCTGCTGTGTTTTTCTGATTACACTAGCAGGCCTTTTTGCCCAGCAGCAATCCAGGCAGAGCCGGCTGGTTCGGCGCAATCTGGAAGGCTGTTGTAATAACAGACTGAACAAAAAGCACAAGGAAGAACCGGCCGGCTGTATAAAACTCCCTCCAAACTCCGGTCCCCGCAGAAGTGCACCGGCCTCAGCAATCAGCATGACCAGCCAGTCTCAGGGAATCCAGCAGCTTCTGCAGGCAGAAAAACGTGCCAAGGACAAACTGGAGGAAGCCAAAAAAAGTGAGTAGCTGCTCTGGTTTTACTGAACTCTTCTACTGTAAGCTCTTCAGAATTACTGTGGCTCACAGAAAAACAACATTATTCCATCTGTATACATCACAGCTGTGCTGCTCCTATTCTTTCTCTTCACTTGCATTAGTGCTGTGCCTTGACTGCAGCCAGGCATTTAACCAAACCTGAACATTCAGAGTTTGCTTAAAATTCTGTGCGCGCGTGTGTGCTTGTGTGTGCGCGTGCGCACGTGCTTATTACATTAAACAAGGTTTTCTTTGTTATATTCATCCTGTCAGCTAGATTTATTCTTGCTTTATCTCAATGCCAATAATGTCATTACAGCCTTCCTTAGGTATTTAAACTAGAAGCCTACACGCCTCTGGCTGCCAGCTCTGGAGGACCAGACTCCAAACTCTCTATTTCTCTTTATAGGTCTTGTATAAGTTTTTTAGTGTTCCTCTACTTACAAAATCTAGTAACTTGCCTTCTAATCTCAGCTGGGCTTCAAAAACATTACGTGAAAACAAAGGGAGACCAGCACAATGACAGTAATGAACGTCACGGTACAAACACAAGAACTGTCAGTACTGTGATAGGTCATTCCTGTAAGTCTTATTACATGGTACAAGCAATCAGCAAGTGATTAAATGTTCAATTTAAAATAAACATCTTGTTTGCTGAATGCCTAAGTGCCCAGGGCAAAGCATGTGTAGATATCCAATAATAATAAATTCATATATTTTTATTCTAGTCAAATATAAGCAAAAAAGTAATAATAGCAAATATAAAAGTGAAGGTATCTGCTAGAATAATTTCAATCAAAGAAATAATTCTCCTGGCAGTCTTTCCATTGTCTATTTCCTTCATTTTCTGCATTCATTTCCCAGTGATTTAATGCAAAATATGGTGACCTTATTCTCCTGAACATAGGTACCAACACATGAGTCACTGACCTGCATTACTAGTGAAACATTAATACTGTTTCACGGAGTTATCTTGATTTAGAAACCAGCAGCAGGAAACGTTGTCCTGCAGGACTCAACTAACATGCATGAAGATGATGTCGTGCTGCAAGAGTATGATGAAGGAATATATTTTGTTTTCCATGGAGAAATAGAAGCTAAACAAAAATAATTTGTGTAGTTCCTATATCCCTTCTACGCAGAAATCAGCATTGCTGTGTGTTCATTACTTATTAGTGCGACATGTTAATTTGTACAACAGCACTCAGAAAATAAGTAGGAAGGCAATACCCCTTCCCTGAGCACCCAGCCACCGCCTGTGCCTTGCAGAGGCAACGGGGTGCGGGGGTGGGCGTGGAATATCTCCCCTCTTCATGAAAGAGAAGCCTCACAAAAAGGTGTGCAGGGTTGCTGCTCCCAGCCTGAAAGCAAAGAATAATTAAGTGATTCAACCCTTATATAGCCAAACCCAGCTCTAAGTGGGATGGTTCTTCCCTGCCCGCGTAGGGCAGGGGAAACACGCTGTTCCCCCGAGCAAGAAGCAAGAAAGCATGTGGTTTGGAAAGGCACAGCCCCCAGTGGAAGGAGTGGGGGTTTGGTCTGAACACAGGCTGCAGAATCAGGCCTCTAGCTATGATAACTTGATGTTCATTACCCTTTACTTTTGGTTTTGATTTTTTTGGTTTTGTTTGGTTTGCTTTTGTTTTTAAAACCAGAAAAGTCAGATTGGCTTTTTCTAAAACAGCTAGTTAAAAAGAGGTTTCATAAATTAAGAAACTCAAAAAACAAAAAGCATCATTATAACATAAAAGTAATGACCGAAGACAACTGTCTTGTGAAATCCAGACATTGTTATAGGTGCATTTACTCTACTCTGCAAAACACACACACCTCTGTCATCACCTCAGCCCCACACAGAGTGCTTGTGGTAAGCACAGGGCTTCTTCAGATAAAGTATCTTCCAGACACCTCTAAGTCAGAAACTTGACAAACCACTGCCTACAGCTACCAGTGTATTAGTGTTGAGGTAGGAGTTATTCAGCAGCTACAGAAAAACAGCTATTAAGAATTTCGCTATCAGTAAAAATATTTAGAGTAAAAATATTTCATCAGTACAACTTTCTTCTCTATTACTTTTAAAGCCAAACATTTTTTTGCCTTTATAAAAATTATGAAGGAAAATAAAAATTTCTCATACATAAAAATCAGGTGGTGGGGGGGGAAGAGACAGGAGAGGAGTAAAGACGACAGAGCTAGACTCTTTCCAGTAGTATCCATGGAAAGGGCAAGAGACAATAGCATAAATTTAAATGTAAGAAAACAACTCTGTAACTGTGAGGGAGGTCAAACCCGGGAACAGGCTGCCCAGAGAGGCTGTGGAGTCTCTATCCTGAGACATTCAAACCCCACTGGATATGGCCCCGATCAAGCTGCCCTTGCTGAGCCTGCTCTGAGCAGGGGGTTGGAGTGGACCCCAGAGGCCCCTTCCAGCCTCAGCAGCTCTGTGCAATCCCATGAAAAACCTCAAGCATTTCTAAGAGATTTTATTCCTAGGTATAGCAGATCAAGGGCAAAAAGTTCAAATAACTGCTGACGTGGCATATTTGTCTATAGCCTAAAGACTTTGGTGGACCCTTTTGTGCATATTAAATACTGCCAACAGTTTCTACTAGGGTACAAACAGCAAAGCTCTTGTGAATTTTAGATCTCATGGATCACACAACCAAGGTCAGGCCTTAATGTTTCTGATTCAGGTTTTTCTAAGGACTGCTCCTGGATTTTGTGCTAAACTAAGCATTATAGCTAATCTAACAGAATAATTATACCTAGAAAATCATTATTCTATTCAATATTACAATAGGTTTGCAGTGAAGCTACAAAATAAAAATTTTAAAATTTCCACATTGTCCTTAATTTCAATATTTTTCATAGCAATGTCACTACACCACCTTAGATACCTAACTATACCAGCATAACTTAAATACTGTGGGACAAGGACAAGAGGGATTCTTTTTGTGCCAAATCTGGTTATGCCAAGTCAGAATAACTCAAGCAGTCTCTTCCCCAGAGTGATTCTGCAGCTAGATCAGTGTAAAGGATTGCATAGTTCGTCTCTGAGCGTAAAAACTAAGATAAAAGGAAATACACAAAACACAACCAATTTATCCAGTGCAGTCAGCTAACCTGTGCACACACAATTCGGAGAAACAAGGCGAGGACATGCTGCTTCACCGCAGGAAACACCAGCCCAGATCCACCTGGTACCAGCTCAGATCAGCAGCTTCTGCTCGGGGCCTGGCACGCTGCGGATCTGGGCTGCAGGTGAAAGCAATGAACCTGTCCAGCGAGTGCTAATGCAGTCCCGTCCCTGCTAAACTGTAGGTATGACCTCCTTTGTCACCGCAAACAGCCATTGCACAACACCACTATACGAATGAGTCCGACTCTTCTATTTACGCTGTAACGCGAGAAGAATGAAAGGCAGATCATTCATGGGACACAACCAGGAAAAGCCATTTTCAAGGAAATGTGATTAGCAAAACTACCCTTATGCAAACCCTTCAGTGTTTACAGTTGATACTCACATAACCGGACCAAAATGTAGCATGAACACACATCGTGTCGTACCTAAACAGATAATGGGCCTAGTTTTTGCTGACGTATGCAGCTGTTTGTAATGCAAAATCCACTTTGGATAACTGAAAAATTAGCAAACAAATAAAGTTATATTTATAGACATGAAGCAAAGCAAAAATATAGTGCTAAAGCTCCTCTGTACATGCTTTTTCATACTTCTTGCTCAATACCCTTTATCCTGGCTTGCAATATCTTTACTGTATCATTGGCTGATGTCATTTATACCTGACAAATTATTAATAGTTTGTTGGTAAATGCACACATGCAAGGCTGCAACTATTAAATTGATTAAACACAAACCAAAACAGTCTGCAATCCTTTGGCCTTTTATACACAGCACTGCTTTATCTATCATTTTTGCTTTAAGCGTCATTTGGATCCCAGAAATAACTCAGCATTGTCAGAGCCAAGACATCAATTCCCGAAGATCCTTTTGGATAAAACAAGGGAAACAAATGTGTCATGAATACTGGTTTTAGCAAAACTTTTTAAACACAAACCAAAACAGTCTGCAATCCTTTGGCCTTTTATACACAGCACTGCTTTATCTATCATTTTTGCTTTAAGCGTCATTTGGATCCCAGAAATAACTCAGCATTGTCAGAGCCAAGACATCAATTCCCGAAGATCCTTTTGGATAAAACAAGGGAAACAAATGTGTCATGAATACTGGTTTTAGCAAAACTTGTTTTCCTATAGATTTTTATATCTTGGCTTGAATTTCTAGTACCTAATAAAATGAAAACTCAGACGAAAGATTTCAGGAAATCAGATTAAAAACAAATATTAATCAAAATATAATTCTGTTTACAATATCTTATCTATAGTGCTCTCTTGGATAATATCCAGGACATATTTTATCCACTGAAAAAGCTATACATACTGATCAGCTGCTTCTATTGTATTTTATTAAAAGTGCAAAACAGTCTTCTCAAAATGAGCATCCCTAAATCCCATTTTGCAGACAATTTAACACTCTTGAAGACAACTGAAATGGTCCTATTTAAAGAAAATATGATTAATTTTTGGCAACTTCTTCATATTACATGATTTCTATGCAGAAATTGAGCTAGAAGCCTAGATAATATGTTTGAAAACAGAAAGCCAATTTTACCATGGCAGTTTTTGGAAAGTAAGATAACTTAGTGTTTGAGCAAATTAAAATGCAACATTTTTGCTTTCTACTGTCTTTTTCTTGCAAGATCTAAAACCCCCCAAACAACCTAAAAAACCTCACCCATTCTTTTGGATCTAACCAGATCTAGGTATTTCATTAACATCACAGAAATACCTAGAAAGAAGAATACAACCTTTCTCCATGCTAATAATGCCTTCCCAAGTTAGGTAAGAAAATCTAATATGGGGCTGACTTGTAACAGAAAGTTGGTTAAGATTTGGCCAATTTAACACGATGCCTGGAAATTTATAGGCTGTCAGCTACCATAATCATGGACAACAGCAGACAAGGAAACCAGGCGTAGCACAGCTGCTTTGCTGCTCCCCATCTTCAAGGATGGGAAGGAGGGACAAAGGGGCAGCAGCAAACCTGGCCCCCGCAGCATGTCCTTTGGGGCAAAAGTCTCTTCAAACTTGGGGCTTTCTGTACCTCACCTTTATGATCCTAGAGGAAATGCTGTAGGGACAGGTTGGTTTGCCCATCCTCCTGTATTTCTTGCCCTCTTTTTGCATGATCTTGGCTGAATTCCAATGCTCTGCCACCCTTCAGTGTGTAAGGTTTGATCTCGGCTCGGCCGTGCTCTGCAGAGAATCCCATCCAAAAGATCAGTAAGGCTTTGAAAAGGTAACCCCATATTGCACAACTAAGGTAGCAGACAAGTGGTTAATAACAGACTGATTAATTAATTTTGGTTTGTCTCTAGTGAAACAGCAGGTTAAGCTCTAGTTTCTGCTTAACTTAATCAGGTGCAGCATATGCACTATCGCATATGTTGGCAGTTGCCGATTCTGTCCACAACGTTGTTGAACTAGCAGTAATTTACTCACAGCTTTTCCACTTAATTAAATAGGAAGCAGCAGGTTCCTGCTGTGCCAATCCTAAAGGCATCATGGAAAAATGAAATGGCTGCCACCCTACGGTGACACCCTATCTATTGTGCTTACTCCAGTGCATTGTCAAGAGCTGACATGTATGTATATATATACTTTTTGGTTCGCTAGCTATATTGTCAGAGGCAAATGAACTGTTGTTTTACAGTTAATCTCTTTCCATTTTGTGCATTTTAAATGGATTTATTTATCTATCTGGTGGCCAAATATGCAACATATTTACTACAGATGGCCCCCCAGATGGAATTTGAAATTAAAATCCCACTGATTTTGAAATAATTTAATTTGCTATAGAGATCCAGTTCCTCAGCTGGTGAAATTGGCAGAGCTTCATCGTAGTCGCTCCCCCCGACTTCCAGCTCCAGAGAATCACCCCCCCGCTCCGCTCCTAGAGGAAAACTCTATAAAAGGCTGATCAGCTACAAATTTGGAGAGGAGAATAAGGGAAACTTCAAAATACAGATCTAAACCTGGTTCCAAATTTTGTTGTCCAGACTGATGACAGGCTCTTACACAAATCTGTCATTTCATGCATGCTGGTCCCAAGACTTCATAGAGTGAGTCTTCAGCAGAAGCTGAGGGAATCAGCCCTTATCAAGCAAATACAAACTCTGGGAAAGTACATGCTAGGTTTTAAACTGCCTCTCTGCCCCTTTGTACATGAGCAGAGTGCCTTGGTGGTAAAAGGACTCTGAGAAGTATAATTAACTACACAAGAGAGCACTGCACTGATTAACTGAGAGTCAGTAAAGCTACCTGGTTCCTCACCAGGTTGCTCCTTCCTGTAAACAGCCTTTATACAATCACGCACCCCAGGTCCCACAGTAAGCACACCCACAAAATCTAACAGTCCAGGAATCAAGACTTTAAAAGGAAATTCACATTTCAGGCATCTCTCTGCTTCTACTCACCCATCTGCAGATAATGACTTCAGAAGGAGCCGTCAACTGGGCAAATAATTTACTGCTGGATCAGGCATTTTACCCAGGCTTTTGTTGAATCTCAGATGTATCAAAACCAACAGTCTTCCTCCCAAGATTCAGCTTCCTCATTGTGCCATGCTCAGTGGAAGCAGATTGCTATGTGCCACACCTGATAAAGCTTCAGAAGCCCAGCACAGGTGTAACCAATCCAATGTAGCAGCCTGGAGAAAATAAATCAGAAATACTAATGCTCGTCTTTCTAGCCTAGCTGGACAATGTTCCTTAGGATTTCAGAAAAGGTAGTTTTCAACTTTCGTGCTTGAATTGGAAGACTTAAAAAAAACCAAACAAAAAAACCAACAAAAAACCTGAACAAACCAAAACTTACAAAAGTATTCATATTGCTCAGCGATATTAAGTATGTGGTTACAATAAGTAAATAAATAAATGGCTGTTTCACGCATCCCATCAAGATGCCTTTTTCAGTTGCCTAGCCTCCACTCTCTCATTCTTGTGATATCCTAATTTAAGCAACTAAACAACAGCTTTTTCAGCCATTGAAGACATTTCTCCCATTAAGAAAAGGGAGCAAGCTTATCCCCTCCCACTCCTAAAATTCTAGCTGTACAGCAGAAAGAGACCCCAAAAATCAGCATCAGCCCAGGTGTCTCAAGTATAGCATATCAACTTTCAATGCAAGAGGTTTACAGCCCCAGCAGTTAGAAAGTGACTTTTTCCTCGCAAAGTAGCATAGCAGAGTCCTGTGGGGATCCACGCAACTTTACCGACTTTATACAAAACAGACAGACAGAGAAGCATCACCGTGGGGTGGTTATGACACGTTCAACACTTGCTTCATGTAAAAACTTAAGCATCATATTCCCATCAAACCTTTTACTCCTATCCTTTACATAACGTCCCTGCTAGACCCAGGAACTACCTTATGCCCAGTCCTGCACTGAGTTATGTGGGCTTGATTTGACAAACCTTTAGCATTTTACCTAAGACAAAGTAACTATTCACAGCGAACGAAATTAAGTATGTAAACAAGCCTGTTCAGGAGGAAGGCTCTAGTTTCCACTACAGCCTAAAATGCCACCTTACAGATCACCCTCCTGTTTAAAAAGAAAAGGAGAAAAAAAAAAAAAAGACTTTTTAATCACTTTCATATTTTCTATGCACTGGTAGAGAATATCATTGACCACCTTTTTCTCTTAATCACTCGCCTCTGCATTTAACAAATGCTAGTGGAAACGGGTGGGGGAGAAGAGGACAAAGCCTGAAGCCTGCACTCAGTTTGGTAGTGGTTAAGACATATCTTGCAGTACTTTGGAAATCTGCCAGCTCTAAGCAGAATCCAGTTGGTGTGGGATGAAGGGATGCTGGCAACCAATCAATGTGGCAAATTTTACAGAATAATGTCTTTTCCCATCAGTGACAACTAAAATCTGTTATCTGGCTGCTACTATTGCTGATGAAGGAAAAATAGATATTTATTTAAACACCAAGCTGTGATTAAAAAAAAAAAAAGCATTTGTGTTATGAGAAAATGTGTAGTTGCAAAAAGACTTCTGTTGTTAGCAAACCAACAAGCTTTTCATTTGATGTGTGCATTCACACAGGGAGTTGGTCTCAGAAGATGGGTACTTGTGTGACTGGCTTTCAATCAAAAAGCACCCTACCTAAATCACTTTGGTTCTTCTGACCATTCTTGTGCAAATAAAGCTGCTGTTGACTTTGCTCAAGCTTTGTCCGTTTTACTATGCCATGTAAAATACCTCTGATTTAGAGAGATTCATCTTTTGGGGTACAGTGACAAGCGTGATGTAAATCCCTGTTTCTTCCCCCATTAGGAAAGGGAAAGAGGCTGAAGCAGGCCAAAGAAGAAGCCATAGCCGAGATAGACCACTACCGGTTACAGAGGGAGAAGGAATTTAGGAACAAGCAAACAAATGTAAGAAAGAAACCTGCATATGTTCTTTTGTAGTGTCAACCTGCTCAACGCTAAAACAAATTGCTTCAAAACAGTGTTACATGGAGACGTCTGCAAACCAACATGATCATACTGATTAAACACAGAGATATCACCTATGATGTGTATATGCTTCACTTGGCCGCTTCACAGGCTTTCAATGCATTTGTAGACGGTATTGTGGACTTTCACCACCAAAATTGTCCAGATTCTGTATTTGGTTCATGCTTGTCCTTTGAAGATGTATCTCCCTTAAGGAAAAATACCTTTGGCCCCCTTTAACTCCAGGCAGACCTCATTCCTGTCTTGAAACTGGAGGTTTCAGTAAGGTGGATGTTTCAGTAAAAGCGTAGATTTAAAATCTTTCTTTCTATTTCTCTTCCACTTCAGCTGACTTTTGACTGCATACAAAGACTGCATCTTTAATTAACTGAAATCACCAAAACTTTGGAGTTTTTCACTACGTTTTCACAGCAAAAGTGGTCTGGCTGATATTTTCATATCTGAATTATAGTACGTTTTATACATTTATGCCATCTTGCAGTTTTCTGCAGTATTTTCATGAAGGTTCACAAACTGTTCTCTTTTTACTTGGTGACCTTCCTCTTACATTTTTGTTCTTGTTTTTTCCCCTGCTTGTTTTGTGCAAAAGCAAGGAAACTACACGTGCAAAAGCAGCCACAAAAAAAGCCAAAGAGGTCAAATAAAAACTGCTTTACAAGCCTGTCAATTCAGTCACACTTCACGTAAAACATTTTCCAGCAGAGATCACAAGCCTTAGGAACAGATACACACACACAAAGTCTCTAACATACACTGCCAGCCCCCAGACACACTGTCACACAGCCAGGCCAGGTGGAATTGTCTCATATGTACAATTTCAGATGTTTACTGACACTAAAATAAAGTAAAAACACCTCTAAAATTTGTTCACCTTTTCAGTCAAGCCAGACTTCTTTTTAGGTCTGAAATAGCGGAAGAGAAAAGATGTTGCTTTGGTGTGAACTCAATTTTTTCATCGCAAACAAAATTAAAGCTGCAGGGAACGGCCACTGTTTGTCGACAGAACACTTCACACAAGCAGGACAGAGCACATATTGCTCCTCAAATGACAGCATGTTGTACAAGATCATTGCAGTCCTCCTTCACGTTCCCTGACCCCATTATGTCGAACATTTATCTACCCAGACAAATGTCATCATTATTAACCTGTGCCTGGAAGGCAGTCAGGAGTTCCAGCTAAGCCAGTGCAGAGGGAAGTCTGATGCCCAGTTCAGTTTACTGGCTCAGGTATTTGGACACAAGTATTTTTAATTCTTTGTCACTGTCTCATTTAATGCTATTCCTCCTCTTACTTTGTATTGCTGTATCCAAACTAGGGTAAAATTTCTCATACTATGAGATGTTCCACATCAGTCCAGAATGAACAGCAGCAGCAGAAAACAACGATTAATTTGAGGTTAGAGTGACAATACACAAGATCTTTTTTCAAAATGTACAAAATTTAAGCCCGGATCTCAAACCAATTTTGCTAGTGCTCATGGTGTTTGTACTCAGGGTCTGAGATCACCGAACTCTGGAGATGTGCAGCCTAGTTCTGAATTTTGTGGCTTCCAAGTCAATGTAACATTTTAGCGACTTTGGAATGACACTGGCATAAAACCAGTATGGGCAAAATAAGGGACAGACCTTCAAGGTCAGCAGAAATCATTGACTAAGCAGAGCTTTGTCTGCATTCTGACAAGAAAAAGGTCTTCCAACTGAGATCACCGAACTCTGGAGATGTGCAGCCTAGTTCTGAATTTTGTGGCTTCCAAGTCAATGTAACATTTTAGCGACTTTGGAATGACACTGGCATAAAACCAGTATGGGCAAAATAAGGGACAGACCTTCAAGGTCAGCAGAAATCATTGACTAAGCAGAGCTTTGTCTGCATTCTGACAAGAAAAAGGTCTTCCAACTCAGAAGGAGGAAAGGGGCGGGGGGGGGGAATACATAGAAGAGTAAGAATCTAATCTCAAGTTTTCTGAATTTTGTGGCTTCCAAGTCAATGTAACATTTTAGCGACTTTGGAATGACACTGGCATAAAACCAGTATGGGCAAAATAAGGGACAGACCTTCAAGGTCAGCAGAAATCATTGACTAAGCAGAGCTTTGTCTGCATTCTGACAAGAAAAAGGTCTTCCAACTCAGAAGGAGGAAAGGGGCGGGGGGGGGGAATACATAGAAGAGTAAGAATCTACGATCTCAAGTTACAGTATTAGAATGAACTGAGAGAGCAGGTTCCCAGTCTACAGAGGCTCTTCTTAAAATTATAATACTTTTCTTGAGGTTTTTCAGAAGTATTTAGTAGCTGGATAACATGCAACCATCTGGGATCTCTAGAAAGTTATTTTCCCCAGTGGAAAAAATCAGCTTCATAAATCTGGCCCAAGCTGTACAATCTTTCCCACATGAGACCCTTACAGGTTGTCTAAAAGCTAAAATAAAATGCCAGCTCAAAATAGTTACTATAGAAAACTATAATCTTTTCCCGATATTTACAATTATGTCTACGTCCTGTATTTCTTCCAAATCAGAAAGTGTTTTACATCTGGATTACGGACAAACTTCTTACTATGTTGCCAGGTACTGATAAATAGCATTGCAAAGGTGATTTGTGCAAAAGATCTTAACTCAGCTGCTTTTCCTTCCTTTAAGGACTAAGTTGGGCTGAAATCACATGGAAAATAAAGCTAATGACTCCTCCCTTGTTTCTGGTCATCCTCTAGGTATCCCACTAACATCACAGGTTAGCTTCAGCTGCTAGTCCACCCCAGAGAACCATGGCAGGAACAAGAAGAATATGTTACTTATTCCTTTCTTACTCTGTCAGCATGCAGAAATGTCTTCTGCTCTACCCCATGGAATTCTTTAGCTGGAAACCAATCTCTCTGGCGGTATCTGAAGGACTTTTCCATAAGGGAAGAATTCAAGGGATGTTGGGGCAGTGGGGGAGGAGGGAGCAAAGTCACAGATTTGGAACGCGTGCATCTGTTTATAACATAACCTTGCTAAAATGTTCAGCAAGCCTAGAGTCAATTAAATTCTAAGCGAATGTCCTGATATTAACTGTGCCAGAAGCTGTCTGGTATTTCGCCAGATAAGAAAACGTAACATTAAAAGACCTTGTCTGAGGCCTGTTGAGGGTTATACATCACTAACTGCTGAAGACATTTCAAGTACTCTGAAACTGTAATTATGCATTGTCAGGAAGGCTTTCCCATGTTTTGCTCCTTAGCCATGCTCACATTCATTCTCAGTGAGGAACTGACTCGTTGACTAGTCATTAAAATAGAAAACAAATTAAAATGAGTGATATAAAAAGACAAAACATGTACAACGTCGTTCCCACAGCGAGCTGGGAAACTTTCATTACATGGGGAGATTCCCATTGCTAATGAGCATATGAAAGAGTTCCCTTTAATCCTGTTTTTATGCATACAGTTCAACCTAGATCATACCCTTACCATCAGGAGCCACTGTGACGTGTTTGTGCTATGTTTATGCTAGATGATGAAGAAAAGTACAATAAACATAGTCATATATAACCCTTTATTTTGCTCAGAGGACTTCTGCTTTTCAGGTAATGGGCTCCCAAGGTAACCTCTCTGCTAAAATAGAAGAGCAAACAACAGAAACCGTCCGAAACCTCACTAGCAGCTACCACAAGAACATGGAGAGCATGATGAAAAAGCTTTTGAGCACGATATGTGACATCAACCCTGAAGTTCACCCAAACTTCAGACACGCAGTTTAAGATCCACTGATGTGCTGGGGAAGGATGTTTGTAAAAAGTAGCCTTCTTTCTTGATAAACGTAAATATTTCCCCATTTATTGTTTCTCTATGTGTGAGAAAAAAAGAACACTAAAGCCAAAAGCACACAGTTCCACACTGGCTTTTGATGTGACAAGAATTATACAGGGTTTCACAAGCATTCGTTGGAATATTGTTTCCTGTTGGTAGCTAAAGCCCCTGTCATTTAGACAGGGGCAAGTCAACAACAGCAGAATAAATGATTATTTGACACCAGCAGCTTTTCAGTGGGAGTCTTTATTCCTTTTCTCTTATAAAATGTTCTGTACTAGGATGTGGTGTTGCATAAAGTCTGTTTATCCCAATCTTTATTGTACTTCAAGTCACGTGAAATAGAATATCACAAAAACTTAAAATACAGTATTTCTGTTTTCCTTGTGACACACGGAGTGGTCAGGTTGTGGAACATATAGGAACTCTGTAGTTTTTGGTCAAAAAGAATTGGTCAAAACATTTTCAATTGTTGTATGCTAATTTAAAACAAAATATAGCTGACTTGTATAGAATTATGTTCAAAAGCCGTACTCAAAGTATTGTCCTGTTGTTTAATGACACTGTAAACTTTATATAGCTTTGCTAAGTCTGAAAAATGAGAACAGGAGTAATCATTATTTATGAAATTGCTTTGGTTCAAGGTGCAGACTAGTACATCCATCATTATCTATAGAGTTACACCAAAAGCACAGGAATCCATGAGCTCAAACTCTACACCAGTTACACTAAATGGTACCTTAATCCACAGACTGTTCACAGAAATCACGTCAGTTAGAGCTCTCTTCTGTTACCATAAGTGACCTCGAGTAATACTTCCCTCTGCAATCACACAGATTTCCCTTGGAATAAATTCTACTGAAGTTAGGAAAACACAGTATAATCTGGTGCTTTCAAGGTGAAGCTCATTAAATCTGATGGGAGGCTGATGGGAGGCACTGATGAAGTGGGGGTCTGGCACACACCTGCATCATGAACCCCCTTAATGCCTTGTCTCCACTGCAAAATTACACTGAATTAGAAAAGCAGCTTGAGAAATTGCAATGACTAGCAAACAATAGCCATGATTTTCAGTCCATGTAGACACAGACAAATCATTTCAATTTCACAGCAGCTAGTCATAGGCAATCTCCTGTTCCAGCGAGGTTTACACAGCTGACATGCTGTCATGTGTAAAAAGACCGTAAAGCTGTAGTCAACTTAATGTCAGCAAACATGACTCCTCAAGGCTGTGCCTGGATGCTACACAATCTCCAAGCCCTGATTGTTACAGTCTCCTGTGCTTGATTATATTCTCCGGGGACACAAGGATGCCGAGGAATGGGAAGGAGACTAGAAATCCTATTGACATCAGCTGAAAGGCTCATTTATTTAGGAGTGCTTTGAATCAAGTTGTGATAGGCTTTGATTTACTGAGGGGATGAAGGAACTCCAGCCCCAGCCCATGTGCACGAGCCAACGCAGGCACCCTCCCGCACGGCACAGGGCAGTCAGGGTTGCCTCACTGCCTAGGCACACATGCCTCCAGTTTGGGTCATGGCTGCAGTCCCAGTGCAGTGCTCAGCTGTGAAGCATATATTTTCTGCGAAGTTAAACAGTCACCAAGGTGGACACTGATCTCTCACAAGAACTCACTGCAGTGTTCAGGACTGCGCCGCTTTCACTTCTGGGCTTCCTCAGCAGCCTTTTCACCAGTTACCGATTCTAAACATACAGAAATGTTGCAGGTTCAGCTGCAGAACTAAAGCAACGGGGTTTCCATTGCCAGCCGTATGGGATAACAATACACGCCCCTGTATGGCAAGAGCAGAAATGCCACAGCGTGGTGGGCAGCAAACTACAGAAGCAGCTTTTCAGGAGGTCAGCAACCCAGATTACGTGAAATAAACCTTTGTCTTCCTGCATTGCCCTGCTTCTTTTTATGACATTCCCCCCTTTCCCTCATTCTCACCAAAATCTGTCTTCCGTCACCAACTGCTTCTCTTGCAAAGCTTCTGCCCTCCTTTCAAGGCTACTCTTTACCCTTCTGGTCCACACGGCCACAAACACATCTCTTATTTAAATCTTCTTTAAAATACATTATCCCACAAACACACCCTCCCTGACAAAAACCCGAGCACATGGTGGGGGACAGCAGAAGTCTCCGGCAGCGTGGACGAGCGCTGTCTGGAGGGGACGGTGCAGCTGTGCGATCTCTCATGCAGTGGCGCTGCACTGCAATCATGGCAATGACCTGCCTGTACCCTTGCTATCACCTGCATACCTGAGATATAAATTGGGTCTTAAGTACTCAAACTTTCTGAACATGATTATTTTCTTGAACTGCGGCCAGAATGAAGAGCTACCGCTCATGAAAAAGGAAGGAATTCGTTATCGTTAGCTCTTTGATCTTGAGAGAGATAAATCTGAGAGCTTTGAGCACTCTGTGCATTTGCTCTCTTCTACGTTCATTCCCACTTCTGGACAGGGAAAGGGTAGTTATACCACCACTTTTAGCTGTACAGAGGTAAAGGCCAAATTAGACTTCATGTCTGGCGGATGAAGTTGCTAAGCCACTATGCATTGTATCTGAGAAGTCGTGGCAGTCCGGTGAAGTTCCCAGTGACTGGACAAAGGGGAAACATAACTCCCATTTTTAAAAAGGGAAAAAAGGAAGACCCGGGGAACTACAGGCTAGTCAGTCTCACCTCTGTGCCTGGGAAGATCA
>NW_008795702.1:942822-969067 GCF_000699145.1 Aptenodytes forsteri | reverse complement strand
CCCCATCCCTGGAAACATTCCAGGTCAGGTTGGACGGGGCTCTGAGCAACCTGATCTAGTTGAAGGTGTCCCTGCCCCACAGCAGGGGGTTGGACTAGATGGCCTTTAGAGGTCCCTTCCAACCCAAACTATTCTATGATTCTATGTAATTTGGCAAGATATTGGGGGGTTTTTAAACAAAGAGTGTAAAGTACCAGCTGCATCAATGGAATACTGAAGTGCCAAGAAAATGCCTGCTGAATTTACAAGCGCACATATCTTGTATGTGACATTCGCATCTTCAGGATAACGGCAAATAATCATTCCACGCGAAAGAAAAAGAAATAATAGAAGCAAGGAGGTTTAATTTCAAAATGCTCTCAAATGCATAGAAAGGTAAAAATGCTTACTCTGTATTAGCAGTTACCTACCACGGATGATTACAAATGACTGGTTAGATCACCCTTGAGCAAAACAAGCCCTCGAGATTTAACCGATCAGTTCAATGATGTCTGTAAGGGCCCTGACCACACACTCCTTCCCTTTCCCCCCATGACGTGCTTCTCACCGTGACTCACGTTCCCAGCTTGTCCTCAGCCCGTCCCAGTCCCCAGGGAGGTGCCAGTGCTGCCCCCACCTGTCCCGCTCCCCGGCTGGGGTGGGACAGGCCCTGGCTGCCAGGTCCTGCCCTGCCATCCCCTGGGGAGCACCCCCGGACCCCAGCGAGCCCCCAGCACTCACAGTGCCCTGACACACTGTTACCTAGTAGGTACAATGTGTCCTGGATTCGGCTGGGATGGAGTTAATTTTCTTCCTAGTAGCTGGTACACTGCTGTGTTTTGGATTTAGGATGAGAATAGTGTCGATAACCCACCGATGTTTCAGTTGTTGCTGAGCAGTGCTTACACTAGGCAAGGACTTTCCAGCTTCCCATGCTCTACCGACTGAGAAGGCTGGAGGTGCACAAGAAGCCGGGAGGGGGCACAGCCAGGACAGCTGACCCAAACTGGCCAGAGGGACATTCCATACCATGGGACGTCATGCTCAGTACATAAACTGGGGAAAGCTGGCCGGGGGGGCCGCTGCTCGAGGACTGGCTGGGCATCGGTCGGCGGGGGGTGAGCAATTGCACTGTGCATCACTTGCTTTGTGTATTATTCTTATTGTTATTACTATTATCATTATTTTATTTCAATTATTAAACTGTTTTTATCTCAGCCCACGAGTTTTCTCACTTTTACTCTTCCGATTCTCCCCCCCATCCCACCGGGGTGGGGGGAGTGAGCGAGTGGCTGTGTGGTGCTCAGTTGCCGACTGAGGTTAAACCACGACAAATGGCAACATCTCACATATCACAACACAAGCAAATCTAAGCAATAGAAAGCCACATATAGATAGCGTGCATATTTTGTAAATCTTTTTTTCATAAATACCTCTGAAATCAGGGTCTTCGCAAACACCCGAAGAGCTCCTGTGAAGGTTTACCTCTCTCCGGCCACACTCTTCCCTTGGAAACGGTGGTTACCTGGCCATGACACCACTTCAGACAGAGGGATTTTCTTCAGTTGGAAGCCAAACTCTGTAAGGAGTAACTATTATCCTCCCTGCCCAGTGATAACCGTACATAGCAACAGTGATTAGCACTTCCAGTATTTCAGTTAGTATCTTCTAATTATCAATAAATCAGTAATCAATAAAATGAATGGAGCTGATTCAAGGTCTATTCCTGATCCCATCAAAATCAACTGCAAAACACCCATAGTGCAAGATATTAGAACTGAAACAACAAACTCGGGGAGTTTCCTAGATTGGCCAAATTCTACACTGACTTACAAGAGAGGGTTAACAAGACTTCTGCTGTCTGAAAAAGAAAAGTGGTATTATACAATAAATTCTAAATGCACTGATTAAAGTGCCTCAAACAACAAATAGTGGAAAAAATCAGACCAGTGGAAAGTACAAGAACTGTTTTATACAACTCATGACATGGTTTGGGCTGAATTTCTCTGGCTGTTTTTCATCAGTGTTCTCCTTTGAGTTATAATATATGAGGACGTAGCGATGCGATTCCCATTCATGGGTGATGAGGGAAGATATCTGAACTCATGCAGGTAAGATAGAAGATCTTCTAAGTCTAAATAAAGTAAAATGAAACAGACATGAAGAATTAATGCTATGCTTTATGTAAAGGCTTTCTACTGACTTTCCCATTAACTTCTGAAGAGTTTGGAAGCCGAGATTTAGGAAGTCAGAACCAAATGTTAATCTATTACATGGATTGTGATATTAACTGAAATCAGATTTCATTCCTTGTATATAGTTGCATCAATTATTTTTTCCATATTAAAATATACTTGGAAGCTCATATAATCTGTAAAACATAAGTCATTCTTGTTAATGATCATATGTAGGATATAAGTGTATGTGTGAAGCTCTTTACAGAACAAAATATTTCGGTCCCTGACTTAAAAGGCTTTGTAGTTCAAGGACCATGAGCAATGTCTCCCTATAAGATGGGACGAGATGACCTGCTGTTGCAGAGCTCAGGAACTACAGCAGGACAGTAGTTCCTACTTCTCCCACGTAACAAGCGATAGGACGAGAGGAAACGGCCTCAAGTTGCGCCAGGGGAGGTTTAGATCGGACATGAGGAAAAATGTCTTTACTGAAAGAGTGGTTAAACATTGAAACAGGCTGCCCAGGGAAGTGGTTGAGTCCCCATCCCTGGAGGTATTTAAAAGACGAGTAGACAAGGCACTTAGGGACATGGTTTGGTGGGCATGGTGGTGTTGGGTTGACGGTTGGACTCGATGATCTTAGAGGTCTTTTCCAACCTTAATGATTCTATGATTCTATGACAGGTGACACCAGGCTGCCATGACATACGATCACTGGAGATGTGAACCCGCAGATAGGTACTTTCACAAGCAGCCTTGCCCAGAAAGAAGCATCCTTAACTGCAGACAAAGCAGGATAGACGTCTATGTGTCAGGATTTATTGAGCATCCCTGCAGCAAGGGGCTGTGTCGAACTTCGGGTACATATCTAGGCAGGGTGATGCTTCAGACTGAGTCTGGGGATGAAATATAAACATGTTTTCAGGCTACTAAGCAATACCTTCCAACATTTGCACTGGCATTGGCTATTAGCTATATTGACAGGCAGGTTATACTGTCATCAATTAAAGCTATAGCTATTGTGAAATAGAAACAGTTCTTAAAAAAGAAATAATGACCCTTGCTTTTATGGTCCACTTAATGGGAAGACTTTACCTTCAACTGGAATTTCTCTTAACTAAAACTGTATGAGAGTGTGCTGCATCTTTCAACTATGGATTTGTTTTTTCGCAAATAATAGCATGCAGATTAATCAAATGTTACCTAGACACAGTTCTTCTTCAGTCCCAGCCACTTGTCAGGTTCATTCCTACTCTAGGATGTCCTCACCAAAAGACTAACCCGTGAGAATCATACCTGTGTGGCATCTCATTGTCACCTTCTCCATACCCTGGGGCAAAGAACATTCCCTGACTGTCCAACAACCGAATGGGGAGCCAGGTGCTTCTGAAAATAAACGTAAGGGGAGGAAAGGATACCGGGCAAAGATTTTGAGGTGACAGCAGCAATTCCAGTTCTTTTCTGTTCCAGGAACCCACCACAGTCACGTGTTGATTAAGTAGGAAACTTGAATGTTATGTAAGGTTACGTCCTGCTTCGTGTATACAATGCATATACTTCAAAATAATTTTCTCCACTTCGTCACGGAAAGAGAGGAAATGCCTGTCACGCAATACACAAGTGTCATATATTCCTGCCAGGTTCACAGTGGCCTGTCGTTCACAGATTTGATTATTCCGCATTTTATGGTAGTATAAGGCACTTCAAACCCTGAGTCTTCCCTGAGGAATGTTAACGCTTGTTAGAAGTACATGGCCCAACCAGTATGACTACAAAACACTTGGAAAATGTTACATCGGAGTACTATTAATACACTCTATTGCACTTACAGGACATGACTGTATGCGGAAAATCTGATGACATGCAAACTTATTAACTTACTGAGATTCCTCGTTGCTTTTACGAAAGATATGCCACAATCGAATTACCTGACCCGGGGTGGTTCCTGAAAGTCCCTCTTGCCCCAGATATCCCATTTATTTACAGGTACATCAGATTCCAATATGCTACCAAATTTCCATATCACTTTTTGAAATACAGAAATTTTGAGTAGAGCTGTGCTCCAAAAACTGCTAGTTTGGTTAAAAACAAGCTTTCCATGAAATATCATGCCAGAAAAATGACCTCAATACTTGCTATTAAATAGACTTTGCTTTAAGAAACACAGTATTTATAATTCAATGTGCTTGTAACAAACCAAATAGCATAAATATCAATATAAAACAGATCAGCAATGTAAATATAACCTAATTTGTATAACCTCCTCTATATATTCCATGTAAATATTTATTTTACAATCCTGTGGCACTGATTTATTACAGAAAATAGATGGATAGATAAAAACAGATCTATAACATAAATGTAATTTAATCATGCCCATGGAAAATAAATCTAGCATTTTGTGGCAGTCCTCTTTCCATTCAGACTTACTTGTGGGAAAAACTGCAAATACATGGGCAATCCCACTGCTGGCTGTAGGATAATTCATACGTGTGTGCTTAAAAGCAAGCAAAGGTGAAGCATGGTGGCAGCTCAGAGAGCAGAAGTGAGACCTCCCAGCAAGGACAGGCTACCCGGGCATCGCAGGGTGCTGGAAATTGCTCCTGCCGTGAATTCTGATCCATCTCTTCTCTGCACCCGGCGGCTGCGCTCTGCCTCGCACCGGCACCGCTATTCTACCATCCCAGGAACATACACCGTGACTCTTTAATAACCTCAGGAGCTACTTTATAACCTACTTTATAACCCTGGCTCCCCATGCATCAGGAGGATGTATTTTACCTCTTACTCGTGGTTTCCCAGCTGTGAGCAGTAGTGAAGAACATTTAATAAAGGAAATAATTGTGTCTTATATCAGATTAACACTTCTTAACAACGTATCTACTAATACTAGTTTCAAGGAAAAAAAACAGCATTGTTTCCTATTAACACTTAACTGCTCTGTCTGCATGTGCTACGGGAAATGTTCCTCATGGCACAGGCTGCCAAACTCGTTCAGCATATTTTCCCCTAATGGCTTTTCCATTCAGCTCTGGAGTAAGTAAATTAACATTCAGCACTTTTCTCTTTTTTTAAACCATTTTTCTTGCATACATTTTTTAAATACCCTTTGGAGTCACCCGCAAAAGCGACGCTGAGACAATAATTTACTCCAAGATAAAGCATCTGCAGAATATTCACACATTTCCATCAGTACTCCAATTCCTACTAACATACACAATTTTTACTTACAGATGCGTAAGTATATGAGCACAAATGTGTCCCATATGTATCCTTTATATTTAAAAAGTTGAAGTAATTTTCATTATTCATTCAGTTTCCAGTTTTGACCATAATTGGTTATCTACCCTGGAAAAAATAAACAAAAACTACTTTCCTACTTGTTTGTGTCAAATTCAAGCCTGAATCATTCATCAGTTTCCATTTACTCACTGCTAAAAATAGCCAATATTCACCGTAAAGGTTTTTTGACCTGACCTAGGAGAATGCTCTCCAAAGCAATTACAGCTTTCCTGGAAATATTCCTTCCAAACATTTGGTTATGTAGAACTGTTGTGAGAAAAATGTCTTAGACTTGATTGTCAGCCACTGGGAATCACTCTAAGTCAAACGACACCAACGGAGCAGCAATCACCTCAGTTTTGTGAAAATTTCTGAGCTCTGCATCGGTGTATATCTCTGGCACCTACTGCGCTGTGTTGTTCCATAACGTCCCAGCGCTTCTGCTGCTCTGCTGATACTACTGCTCCTATCCGAAACCAGATTCAGTAAGAAAAAACACCTTGTGATGGAGGGAGTTGCTAGACTAACACGGCACAAGAATAAAGACGAAGTGCATGGTCACTGCTTGTGCTAGGCCTGTGTGCAGTCACTTTGACTCCCAAAACAGCCCGCTGTCAATGAAACGGGCTGCAGAGTACACCAGAGAATTAAAGAGAATTTCAAAGCAGGAGCGTGTCTCAGTAAAATTAGCATTTTCTGAGAAAACTTTCCATGAAAAGTTTTTCGATCGGCTCAAGCTTTAAATTGTGATGCTGTATTATTTTCAGTGAGAATAACTTTAAAAAGAGAACTTATTCTGAAACACATTGCGATACCCCCTGGAATACTGTCTGCTTGGACAGAACAAACAGATATGGCCATGTTCAAGGCAACATGAAAATTTGTCACAGCTTTGATCTGTACAGAAATTCAGTAATTCCACAATATAGCACGGTGCTTTAAAAGTGTGATTCACTTGTTTGAGATGTGACTCGTTCAGGGACTAAGACCAATATTTATACTCTTTGGTGGTTAAGAAAGACGTCATATTCAGAAGAAAATATGTTCTACACAGAAGCATGTGGACTTGTCAGCAAACACTGAATGCAGTCATATATACTAATACGTTCTTAATTGCTTTGTGGATAGTAAAATCAAGTCCCTGATGTGCTTCAGAATGAAAATATCTTTCCTCTCTTTGAAATGGTGAGCAAACTTTTATCCTACACACAAACATGCGCTCCAGCATTCCTCAAAATCTTGTGCAGCTTTTAAATTAAACTTGATATTCATTCTCTAATACCAGGTGGGAAAAGATAAGATTAGATGTGTACTAGTTAAGGCAGCATGTAATTAAAATTCAAAGCATTAACAAAAACTGCACTATGCTGTTTATAGGTGAGATGCAGGCATAAAGTTTAACGAGCCTCTTTGTTTTCTCACACCCCTGCGACTTGTTCCAACTCTTTTAACTATTATTTTGCCTTGTAAACTTCAGGTCCATGAGACATGAAGATCAGTTTGAAGGTGCATATAACATAACGAGCGTGTCTGAGTTTGTGTTTCACTGCCTTGCTTCCGCTCAGCTGCTCTTGTGAGGCTGGAGTCTTGCAGAGTACTAACAGCTACCAAGTTCAGAAGTCAACCCATAAATTGGCACTGCAGCAGTTACAAATGTTTGCATAGGAAAAACATTAGTAGTACATGCACAAGCATTTGCTGACCTTACAGGCTACTACTGGAGTTCAGACTTCAGCACGTCTGTGAAAAAGAGCTGGGAATTGAAAGAGCAATCTTAACAGAGACCTATAAACAAAAGGAAGCACACTCCAACAACATGGGTTTGTAAGAGGTCCAGTTCTTGACCCAAAACCTCAGGCTCATGCCCTAAGGAAATTGGTAGAGGTGCAATATCCAGCTCCTCTGCATTGCAGTGGCTTTCACAACCATTGGGGTGCCCTGTATTTTTTGTGGATCTGTTCTAGTACATCCATGAGGCAGAGAAGGTCTATTTTCCAAAGATCACACAGAGGTGCTGCTGTGACTGAAGGACTTGAAGTCATCTCTCCATAATTCTAGATACTGAATTCGTCTCTCTTTCAAAGGATCCTTGCTCAAATTGATTGGACATGAGGAAAAATTTCTTTGCTGTGAAAGAGTGGTTAAACATTGGAAGAGGCTGCCCAGGGAAGTGGTTGAGTCACCATCCCTGGAAGCATTTAAAAGACATGTAGATGAGGCGCTTAGGGACGTGGTTTAGTGGGCACGGTGGGGTTGGGTCAATGGTTGGGCTCGATGATCTTAGAGGTCTTTTCCAACCTTAATGATTCTAAATTAAACATATCTACCACACCAAGGGAGTGTAGCTGCTAGAGTAATTGGTTTGTTGGTTAGTTGTCTCCTCGTAGCCACTACTGTCATTGTGAAGAATGAAAAAAAAACGAAAAACAAACATGCCAAAATTTTCCTGGCCTCTTGCTTTCATCAGGCCAATGTTTTCTCTCACACCAGATGTCACCTGCTTTTCTTTACTTCTAATGTGTATCCTAAGTTATTCCCACCATAACCACCTTAATTTCTATTTACTTTATGGATCCAGCTTCCATTATCCTCTAATTACTTTTCTAAATCAGCATCTTCATGCTTTCTCCTTCTCTAACAGGAATTCCTCATAGACACACACCGCATCGCTTCATTTTCCTCCTCCAGACTACTCATAAGCAGCTTAATTTTGCCACAAATCCTACCAAAAGAGCACGACATCCATAAAACGAATTGTGTTATGAGACTACTGACTATCATATTACCCAATAATGTCTCAATAATTTATTTGTTTTCTCATATCCCTATTCACCTGCTGTCATGTTGTGCTACAAACTCCTGGAGATGGGAACCATCCTCCACTCCAACCTCAGCCCCGAGTCCCACCCTCAGTGCAGTCCTGGTCCATGACTGTGGTGCCCAGGAGTTACCAAACACAAATTATTACTATTAACAACAGAGTTTGTGGTTCTGTTGTGCCGAGCCCTACACAAACTGAGGAACAGCGATCCCTGCCTCGAGCTGGTTTGCAAGTCTGCTGCACGTGTTTGGGCACCAATGAACACATTTAGCGCATTGCCCACTATTGCACATGTGAATCTGACTTTCCTGAAGCATCATGCAACAATTGTTTACAGCCTGCTTACATCAACACAGCTGTACAAAATCGCTTACGACTTGAACAAAATGTTTGCTAAAATCAGCTTAGACTGCAAATGGGGGCAGGCTGAACTAGGGCATTAGCCTTTTTAAATGAGAAGCAGTGGGTAATTCTGACCCGTCCCTCTTACATTTGGTAGAAAGCAAGAATGTTCCTTGTGTTTATCCCTGGGGTGGGATTAAAAAGGCACATTATAAACCAAAAAAATCCCATTTGCATTGTTTTTACTGAAAGACTTTAATTTAACAGGTCTGACCTGGATTAAAATAACGACTCTCCAAATTCCAAACCTTCTTCATATAAATACCAGCTATCCATTTACAGCATCATCTGAGCCAGTTCTTAACTTGTAGCGGGCTCCCCACCACCTGCCATTAACAGCTTGTGCAAAGCTGAACCTGCTTGTACAAGGAGAGGAGGAAAGTTATTTCTTAACCGAGCTATGATCTATCATGCCTAACTATATCATGCCCCTCTCTAAGCATGCCACTGCTCTGCTGGTGGGCAGACTATCAGATAGACAAAGAAGGGAAAGGTCTACTGCTTTGCCGTTACTGCTGGCTAATCTTATTAAAATAACAATATCTGTACAATAATTAGATGTCGGAAATAATGGGTACTGCTCTAGTTCTGCCCTCTTCTTTATTTGACTCAGTATTTCAAAAGAAAGTGATCCAGTGGCCTCTAGTTCTGACCTTTATTGAGTATTCCTGAGATCTGCAGCTCAGCTTTTCTAATCTTACCTTGACTCCTCTTTGGTGACCCCCCCCTTACAGACTTCCCAATTACCTCAATATTCGCAGTATTCCCTAAAGCACCGCTACATAGATAAGAGATAATAGTGTTCCATTTTATCTATTAACCTTAGGAACATCGGCAAGCTATTATGGGTAATCACTATGCTTACAGGAAAAGGACAAAAAGGGGGTGTGCTTTAAAGGTGTACGTGGAAATCGTTTGCCATTTAGGATACATTTTGCATTTTCTTCTAAAGGAAAAAGAACTAGGTATTTCAGAAGCAAAGCCAATGTATCTCAATTAAGCCTCCTGGCTGTTTTGCATTCGGTGAAGTACTCATATATTTTTTAAAGATGTTTCTACTTGCTTGTATTTTTCCCCACACATTTTCTGTTGCTCACTCCTCACAGGGAGTCCTTCAGAAGGCAAGAGCCACCTGGGGATGAAGATGTCCTGGATCTCTAACTCTAGCCCCATACCCTGTTTTCCAGGTTTTCTGCCAGGTTCTTAGGTTGGTGATGCTGTGCATCTGCCTAGGGATGGGAAACAGACTCTTGAAGAGCAGGATGCTTCAGGAGAAATAGACAGTTCGGGAGAGAAGGAGCAGTCAGCACGGAAGAGACAATAATAGCATGAGACAGTAGTTAAAGCTGGAGGAGAGATCTGCAGGAGCAAAGCTCATCCCCGTTCACGTACCCTCGGTAGAACCAGCAAATTATTTACTCAATTATTTATTTATTTTCTAATCAAAACGTTTGGGGCTTTTTGAAATCTGAAATTCAGAAATATCGTCCATAAAGACAGCTGAGATCAATTTTTCCCCTCTCACTGGTGGTTTGTTTGGTTTTTTTAAACTGCAGATTTGGCCATGCGATCAGATTGTGTAACATTGCTGATTCCAGATAAAAGGGGAAAGAATTTGTCCGCTTCACAAACAAACTCAAAACATAACATTTTGGTCTGTTGTTTTTGGTTACTGCTATTTTCTTTAAAAAGGAAAAAAACCCATAATCTTCCAGTTTTCCAAAAAGCTCAAAATGTTTTTGAAAACTATTGTATTTTTGAGGAGCAGAGCAGCAGCAGAGGTGTACAAATGCTCTGAGCACAGGGGGAAGGAGAAATCCTTGGGGCTCTGCTGTACATTTGGGGCAAGATTTCAAAAGCACTGCTCTTATACAGCCTCCTGCAGAGACAGGCACATATCCCAAAGTGGTCAGGGTGATTTAGAGGTGCTGAGCTCTTCTGGTGAAGAAAAAAAAAAAATCCCAGGTATTTGGTGCTTTCCATGTTTAAAGCTGTTGTTTAATCACATAATTAAATTTTATTTTGAAATAGTGCAGAATGCTATCCCCGACTAGAACTCAGTGCTAATTCCATCTCTAATCAGTAGATGGCACCATGAATTCATCAAACAGGATGGAGACCAGACAGAAGTATAAATTTATCTTCAAAAAAAAAAAAAAGAAAAAAAAAAAGAGAGGGAAAAAAGCATACACCCAACTTGACACACATAAATCGGGAATTAAATTCAGAGGGTGTAACTTTCCCCCCATTACACCACTCCAAAAATAAAATCGGCTGTGGAACACAGTGTTACACCCCAATGCACAAACAGCAGCTATACCTAAAATGTGCCCTGTCACTGACCTACGTTGTCTCATGACCTCCTGTGAGATTTAAAAAAAAAAAAAAAAAAAAAAAAAAAAAAACAGAAACAAAAAACCCCTTTTCCTCTGTCCTCCCCTTGCTCTGAACAACGGAGAAGGCCTCCCCTGGGCTGAAAGGAGGACCCGGGAGGAACCCACCAGGGAGCTCAGAGGAGAAGCTGCAGGCAGGGTTGCAGATCCAGCCCCAGAGGTCGAGCTGGCATTTGGAAAACTTCGCCTGGGGCTTCTGCTCCACAGACGAACCCCCTTCAGCTCTGATACTGCAGCATGTGTACAAATGCATGCGGGGGGTCCCAAGGCCTCCCCTGGGCTGAAAGGAGGACCCGGGAGGAACCCACCAGGGAGCTCAGAGGAGAAGCTGCAGGCAGGGTTGCAGATCCAGCCCCAGAGGTCGAGCTGGCATTTGGAAAACTTCGCCTGGGGCTTCTGCTCCACAGACGAACCCCCTTCAGCTCTGATACTGCAGCATGTGTACAAATGCATGCGGGGGGTCCCTGAGTCCATCCAGCTGACCTCAGGCTGTTGCCAACTTCATGGCTGAGAGCAGACAGGCGGAGAAGAGTTTGAGACATTTTTTCTTCCGCCCAAATAGCAAAATTTCTACTTGGGATCCAAAGGCTGGCAGAGGCAGCCTCACCCTCTCCCTCACCAGTGCCCTACATCCCTGACGGAGCACAGCGTGAGCCAGCAGCTCTGCAGCACAGCCTTGCTGCCTGCAGCGTGTGCTTGCCAGGAGGCAAGCTCTGTTCAAAGGAGCAGTTCGGCGTATCTGGGTGTTTACTCTTCTCCTGGCCCAGCCGCGCTCATCCTAACCTGCACTGGTAGGATAACCATTTTGACAGGCACGGGGCTGGCACCCACCCGGCACCTCTTCACGCCCACCGGGCTCCCGCTGGGCTTCGCTGGCAGGTGCGAAGGGCAGAGAGAAGGCGTGTTCCTGCGCGCACGCCAAGTGATGTGCAAGATGTGCTCACCCCCAGCAAAAATCTGCTGCCTTAAATGTGGGCTCGCCACGCTCTTACATCTGAACAGCGAGTGTGAAAATCCTGCCTGTCCATCTGTTCCTTAAAGGTTTCTTTCTTTTGCTGTGTGTTAGAATTTCTCCCCAAATCATCTTCAGCAGCACAGATCACATCAGTGACATTTATAGGTTAAGTAAATAGTATGCTGCTGACATCATCTAAGCACAGTAACAGGCACAGTTAGGTTGTCTATGGATAGCTTTAACAATATGGATTTCAAGCTCCATTTATCTTGTTCTCAATGAGTGGTAATTAAAATCTGCAGTAACAGAAGTATTGCTCTGAGAAGCAATAGCTCTACCATGCGAAGCACGAAAATTTTGCCAACAGCAGAGAGAGTTCAATCAACAGTTTCAACCATGGCACAGAAGTGAAAACTCTGACATTTAAAATTTAGAGAGGAAAGCAGCACAACGGTAAAAAGATGAGCCTACCTTGCCTTGCATGGAGTCATCTCGTCTCAGGCCCAAGGAGGAGATGCTGTAAATTTTTGCCATCTCAGGCTCTGCATGTCTGGTTGTTGCAAAGTGATTTTTCTTCCTGGCCATTCCTTATTATTTTCCCAGCCTGCCCAGCAGACACAAGTCAGGAATTACCAATACCGTCGGCAGTGACACAATTGATTAAGTATGAGCAATACCAGCTTGGGTTTTGCATTCAGTCAGAGCTCTGTAAGGCCCCCCCCGCACAAGGGGCCTCGCTTGTTGAGCAAGAAGGGCTTTATGTCACTTGTCCCTAGAGCAAGGCACAAGTGAGCTTGACGGAGGAGGCAGCAAACATACTGTCAGAAGCCATATTCGCAGGGAAAAGGCAGAACAATGGAGATTAAATGACAGTGCAGAATCAAGGAATTAAGTCATCCCTGAGGCTCAGATATTCCAGGCTTGCCCGTGACACCTGCTAAAGGCACGGGGGGGGGACCTGGAGCGAGTCCCTGCAGAGGTCTCGCCACCTGTACCAACACACTGAGAGAAAACCTGCAAAATCAGTTGCGGCTCTTCTAAAAATCATGGGCCATGCAACTTCGTGTCCAGCTGCACACTCACTTTTTGGCCTATTTTCCTGTCTGAAATCTGGACTGGAAAACGACAGTAGGATTGCTTCGAGTCCAACTTTTTTTTTACTCTTTCTCTCCGCACAGGAGCATACCTCCTGCCTGCCCTCCTGCTGCAATAGTGTAGTTGTGGTTGTAATAAGAAAGGAAAATAATTGCTTGCTAGAAATTGAAGGAGGTTACGTAGGCCCCTTACAGGCTGCTAACTTGGTAATTACACCGTTCTCCTGAGGGATGGGAGGGACCCTGAACCCACACCTGCCCTTTCAACAGGTACTTGGTGCCTCCCTGAACCCACACCTGCCCTTTCAACAGTGTGCCCAAATCCCCACGGCAGAGGGACTTGGTGCCCGAGCATCTTTTCCTCTGGATGCTCTTCCAGCTTCCACGGACCAGTAAAACATTTTTTGGCTGGGAAGATGGCAACAAGAGAGTTAGGATTTTCACCTGAGACACACAACCTCAGCTCCAGCCCTAGTGCCAGGGAAGAGTTAAGTTTTCCACAGACAAGGAAGGAGCTTGAACAGGGAAAACTGAACCAATCAGCTCAGTCTGTGGCAGCCTAATAGCTACCTTATCCTCCCAGGCTGACATGGAGACACCTTTGCTCAAACCTCGGGTCTGAGTCAGATGGAAAATTTAAACCTTGATACTGTCTTACCCAGATCTGTGCTGGGAACAGTCTAATGCTTGTGCAAGAGTGATCAGCAACATTTCAAAGTCTTGGTAAATAAGCTCAAAATCCAATTATAGCAACTTACCGCTTCATTATAGCGAATAAGAAATACTTCTGGGGAGTAATGTTTCAGGCTGGCTGTAGATTTGGGAAGTCCCTTGTTACTTTTGATGCAGTAGCACATGGGGATGCTGGATGCAGCTCGTTTTATAGCTCTGTATGCCTCTTCCTGCTGGTGTGCAGCCATTACCCACCCTGCCTCTTCGGACCACTCCTCGGGTTAATACACAGCTCAGAAAGCTGCCTGTGCTTTTCTGGACCTCCCCTTGCAGGATTCCACAAGGCGTGGGAGTAAAGAAGTCACCTGGCAGCAGACCCAGGCCTGACTGCATCCCGCCAGCCGCAGAAGATGATGGAAACAAATCCCACCAGCCTCAGCAGGCTTCACATCCATCTGCTAGTAAAACAAAAATAATCTTCAAAGCGTACCCTGGGCTGTGGAGCAGCCAGAGGTTTGACGTATATTCACAAAACAGTAGGAGCTCTACCACAGGTTAGTACCAGAGCCTGGTGAATTCAACCTGAGAGGCGTGGACATTTTCAAACTGTGCAGCCATGGAGCTGTGGATAATCTTCTGTCTAAATTCTGCATTTTGTTGCAAAGAAGCATCTAAGTCCTCAAACATAACGTTGAGCTAATGTCAGCATTAACCTAGAAAATGTGCAGCTGTATAACAGCAATTTCAGCTCAGATTTCAGAAGCTGAAAATATTGTACTAACGAAATGCACTTTATGACATAGTCCACACCTAGTTTTAGATGCCTCACAGACCCTTAATGGTTTGGGGTTTTTTTTTCTTGCTGGGGGTCATTTTCTGGGTTTGGTAATATTTCATTTACAGGAAGGTTGAAGACTGTATGCCAATATATGCACTTGCACCATATTTCTTTAAATATGTTCCAGGAAATGCCATACTCATGAACTGCTCTGTAATGTAATCCTTCAGACTGGAGCAATTCATAAGATCCTGAGAACAAAAAAGCTTTTTCAGCAGGTATAGTTAATCAGGAAGTGAGTACATGCCACATTAGCATCCCCTAAGGGTTTCTAGTGCTCAACGAGAGTATGGCCAGTTTGTTGTTTTGCTGGGAAAGCTGTCACAGGACAGACGTCCTCATTAGAGCTCCATTTTCACGTTCTCTGGAGTTCGGAGCAGAAGCTTTTCCATCTCTGCTCCGAGACCTTTATTGGTTGCAACCCAGGATGGACTCGAAGGAAAATTCTCAGCCCTACAGCCCAAAAAGTTCACAGTGTAAGAAGCAATTCACACTAAGGATAAACTGTGAAATGCATTCTTAAAAGTGTTTTATTATCATTTTTTATTCGAGCCTGATGCTAGAGGTAGACATCTTTCTTTGACACAAAGCCCCTTGTCCCACTACCAGTGTGAGAGCTCCAGGGACAAAACTGCAAATTGGTTTCCAAGTCTATGTTAGGAATGGTTTAACAATCAGAGGAGGAAATGGGATATTCAAGTCAAATGGCTAAATTTTTCAGTATTAAAGGTGATGGGGCGAGACCTGTTCCAATAGCACAGAATGAAGAACGAAATGCAAGTATCCGAGCACAGAGAAGCTGTGCATGGTCCAGCGCCTGCTGAAGTCAAGCGTTTCTGCCTGCTGACTTTGGTAGGGGATAAGGCTGTGGGGGAGCTCCTGGGGGACAGAAAACCAGGGGGCTGGGGCTGGCATCCCTCTCCCAGCACACAACGGGCAGCCCACGCAGCATCACAGGCTGCAGTGGGCGATGCACAAGGTGAGCAGCGCCCTTGCTGCAGCACGCAACCCCCAGCACAGCACGATAAACTCCAGCTGCCTAACAGTCTCCAGCGAGATTATCCACCTGGGAACATTTACCCAACACCACCGCATGAAGACCCCAAAAAGCAGTAGTTTAAGGGACACAGCAGCTCTAAATACCGTGCTTTCCTTCTCACTGCTGGAGCAGACTCAGAACAGGGTAACAGATTACATCAGGCTGGCATGTAAGGCAACAACCCTCCAAACACGGAGACACGCGCCTCTGGGGCCTGGCAGGTGTCAGCTGGATGCGATACAGATGCTCGGGCTGTGCCACGAAGGCCGTACCTGTGCAGTATTGCTGCATATGGCAGCTAAGCATAGCCCATACAGACACGGAAATCCAGTTCATCTCAAACTGTTTCCAACAATAAGAGAATATCAATATACTCACAAGATACGTAAGCAAACCTAGATTTGTTTACAATTAGCAGAGAAAGGTTTCTTAGTGTTTTTATTAAGCTATTTTTGATTGGTACGGTTACTTATTGTTCACTTGCAAAAGTGGAAGGCTTTTATAGCTCTTCTGCCACAGAGGTAAAACAAACGTCATCAGGTGACAGCATAACTCAACTGCACCAAAGAGAATGGTGCAACGCTAATTTACGTGAGCCTCCAGGGTCCTCTGTGTTTTCAAATTAAAACGGACACACTGCAACCTTTAGTGTAAAAGAGGGTAGCCTGGTATAAAAAGTATTGAAAAACCACTGCTGGTTCAAGACCAGCTGTGCCTTTGCCCTGGCTTTTTTGTAGAGCATATTGCATGCATTTTCTTGGCCCGATTCATAAAACAATGCACCCGACCATACACAACGCGGCGGACATGAAATTCAGCTATGTGCTGCTTTGAGCGTGTCTGCATGTACCACTGCTCCAAAAATCCAAATCTAAATGTCATCGGCACTGGGGGGCACGTCAGTGCTCTGAAACACGTCTGCTTAGGGGAAATCAGTAGTACTCTGCTTGTCTAAGCGTTTGTCTACATGGGGGAGATTTACAGAGGCAATTATACTCCTAACTGAGCACTAAACCTCTGTAGTCACACTGATGCAACTCCCTAGTACCAAAGTACTTATTTGCAGTTCAGATTAAATTGCTTTGAACGGAATATAATTATTATACTTGCATAATCATAAGAGGAAATTTCCCTTTGCAGACAGCTTCTAAGAAGTGAAAGGCTTTTCTGCCCTGGAAAAGACTAGGCAGGTACAAATAATGTATCATCAGATTTTTTTCTTTCTCTGATTATCTGTATCTCTGTTAACAGCCCGCGTGTCAGGCAGCTTGGCCTAATGAAGGGGGCACAGGTTCAAGACAACCAGTGTCTCATCTCTGGTTTTCACATGTTGAGTGACACCAGGTGAGTCACCTGTTCTTCTTGCCTTCGGGTCTGTTGGTCAAAGCAGCATTTTTTCTGGCAAGTCAATAGAGGAGAAATGACAATTTAATACAGTCAGTGCTTAATTTCCCCAACGCTGATACTTTTTCTTCTTAACATTGACTAAAATAAACCAAAACATCTATTGCTCCAGTGTTCCACATTGTCACGGTCCCCACACAAATATGACTCCTCTGCTCAACATATTGGGTCCTTGCAAAAGGTTTGCATATTCAGAAACAACTATCCGAGCTCAAAACTGAGCTCTTCTGTGTGAATCTAACTGGTGTAATTCTCCAGAGACAGGTGAGGAAGAGCAAAGACACATTTGAATAAACTTCCTCTGAAGCCACAGAGGAAGAAGTTCTTTGTTTCAGCATGGTGTTTTACCTGCAGTGCTGCAGAGATGCACATGGTGACTGCCATCCCACACGTCCAAAACCAGGTCCTACGACACTATCTTGCCCTGCTAGATGAATGGGATACACAGCAAGTCCGCTACCTGGTTTAAATGACCTTAAAATCTATTTGCTGGTAGGTCAGTGTTGGTCTGTTCTCAAAAACCACACTTGTGCATTTAAAAGACCGCAATCAAAGAGCTGTGCTGTGCCGCTGCTCCAGAGCATGACGGCCTGCTGCAGGAACAGCGGCACCTCCCAGCCAGGCAGGGGGTCACGGGAGCCCACGTGCCTCTGCAGACCCCAATACAGCATCTCCCACTCATTTACCAGCCTCTGCCACGGCTCCCTGTTCCCAGTAGAGGCTTTACGTGGTCTCCACAGGCACCGATCCGAGGTGCTTCTCCTTACGCCCTCTCTCAGGCTGAGCTAGCGCTAAGCTGGTGCAGCACAGCAGTCTGCTCGTCCGGGATGGGCCGCCTTGCCCGGGGCAGAAAAGCAAAAATATGGCCAGCTATGAGGAGAAGAAACCACTCTGGTGTGCTGCCCTTCACTTCTTCAGCATACTGTGCAGGCCCTAACTAGTGGGTTTTCATATTTAGGGGATCAATAGTGTCATGTATTCGAGAGAGCTGGATGTCAAAATGACTCCAGGCTTCCTTTGGGGTAGCTAAGTCAGAGCCTCCTTTTCTGAGGCTGATTTTCTTTGCTTGCTTAACTGACAGGCGGGAGCTAGGGACAGTCTTCCTTCTTATTTTCAGGTGCCTGCCAGCACGCAGGAATGTGGGCACAGCCGCTGGAGGCTCCAGCAGGCACCCAGGCCCAGTGAGAAGCAGCAAAGCCAGCACCCTTGCCTCTCCACAGCACCCACGAGGCATGCCGGGCAGGGAACGCCACAGTGGGGACAGGTCGGCCTGACATCAAAACCATGTCTGGGGCACCACGCCACGCTGCGAAGGCCCCATCAAGACAAGGGCTGCCCTGTGCCCTCCACTTTGGGCCTGGACCCTGCGTGATGCCCTACATTGACTATGGACTGCACCCTGCCTGTGTTTCACATGAGTCCCAGCGTGCAGGAAGCATTTCAGAGACCAAAAGTCACGAGCAACGTGAAGGCTAAACAGATAACAGCTTGACATAGATGAGAGAAAGACGGTACCCCTTCAAACCCAACCTGCAAATAAGTGAAAAAAGCCAGAGCTCCCAAGGCAACGGCCTGAGATGATTCAGATTAAAAGCCGGTGATGTGCCATTATACTCCTGATCACACCTTAGGATATGAATTTTTCCCATAGTATTTTTGAGTAACAAAGTGTAAGTCATGTGAAAAGGTATGTGTGTCCTTCTCCACCCAGCTGGCACAGGCCACGGTCAGGAGGCTAAAAGAGATGACGCGTCCTGCGAAATGCCCGCGAGAAATGAAATGTGGTGAACGTGCCAACGCGTCCCATTAGAAAGAATGGAGCAAGGTGGAAACACGCTGGCACGCAGTCCTTCAGGTCAGCTGTTATACTGTTCTCCAGATATAATATGATCTGGAAAGTGTTAGATTTCAACTGCCATCATAATCTTTCAGGAACATGAAACTACTGACTTTTTTTTTTTCTCACAACATGGAAAATTTCCATCCATACTGTTCTCCACAAAGCAGTCAGAATGAAAAAAATTGGAACATCTCGCAGAGGAACAGTTTTGGTTAAATAAACACTAAGGTGGAGATACATAAAGATAGCGCTTGCGTGCTACCCATCCAACACTTAGTCTCGCACACTGAAATGTCTGCATGAAGTCCTGGATTCATTGAGATTTGGAGTCAGTTTTATCCATCGAGAATAGGTGGGAGCGTTACATGTAAGAGAAAAGGGATTTCAAGTTTAACTCATCAGTGAAGATAACACTTGGACACTTTATGCATTATCGTATCTTTGCATTTTAACACAAAAGTCACCAGTATCCTGAAATGCTTAAGTTAGCATCTCTCAAATATTCACAGCTTAATAAAGTGTAGCTGTCATATGCTGCAAATATTCACTTTACATAATCAAATGATCAATTCATGATCTTGCGGGTACTAAAATGTGCAGACATCTATCTGATAAACAGAAAAAATCCACATTTCATCTATTAACTGATGGACACACTTTAAAATCAGTATTCATTATCCTCAGAGTATCTAAATGTATGACTCGTGTATGCATCACATCACAATCTAAGGACCAAGGTAACTGTTCAACTTCATACCTGTGAATGAGATTGCTCATATTTGCCAAACTAAACAAATACGCAAAACTCTGAAGGCATGGAGAATAATTCGAGACATTAAACTGTACAATGGGAAAAGAGACCGCACGAGCAATCAAAGAGATGACAAAGACATGTTAGATCAGCATCAAAGGCTATCTCACTTTTGGGATACTTTTCCTAAAAGTACTAGATGTTCAGGAGATGCTGAATATTTACCTTCAGAGAAAAATCAAGCCCATCTGAAGGTGCCAGACAAGAAGCCTGCCCTTGCGATAGAAGGCTTGGGTGTCGCTTCTGCTGCGCCAAGAGACGTTCTCCCTCACCTCAGCAAACCTGTAAAATACTATGATAGAAGGTGCATTATTCCAGGGCACGTGGATATCGCAGCACCAGGAGTCAGATAAATACCTGGAAAAGAGTCACCAACCGCAGCGTGAACACTAGTTTCCTTTAGGGTTTTTTTCTTCAGCTTGTTTTAAATTTAGTGCTTCCTTAATTTTTAATCTCTTGCTTGGAACCCCAGCACTGAACAGGGAGTGGTGTGGGTCATCCAGGGCAGCACCTTGAGCTCCATTGCTACAAGTGGCTGTTCCAAGCGACAAGAAAAGTAAGAGATGAAGGGCACTGTGCGCTTTTTAGGCATAGGTTGTCAGTGAAGTTGCTACGCATGACACTTTTTTGGTACGGGCACTCATTTCTAGGAAACGCTTTGGTAAACAACTTTGAAGTCAAAATGAAAAATTACAGCCCGAGTGCTTTTTTCGCTTTTATCCACCGTACCTTCATGACTGTACCAGTCCATTTAAATGGCAAAGCAGTGCTGAATGCAAACAGCCGCCTCCTGCAGGCTGTCTCCACAGTTCAATTACCAGTGCTTTAACAGTGCTAATTAGCATTCCTCAGAGCTAGATCTCTTTGAGTGACAGGTAACCATGGAGAGTCACAATCCTGTAGGTGATCAGCAAGAGTCTGACTTTTCTTTTTAATTAAAAATTAGAAATGCCTTAAACAAAAATAGTAATTCACTGATTTATGCTATTATCCCAGGGTTGCCAAGCTGGTAAGAATAACATTAGTGTTGTAAAAAACGAAACAATTTTTAAATGAATAGACCAGGGCGATAGAAAGGAGAGCAGGTTTATTATCTGTAACAAGAGAATGTACTCATAATGATGGTACAAAATAGTAGACACTTCTCCAGAGAGTTGGCATGGAGACCAAAAATAGGACACTTTCCTGAATGTGGGATGGGATTGCCCCAATTTATCTTAGATTTTAATAAGATAGATAAATACTAAGTCTGTTGCACAAATAGAAATTTCATAGGGATATCATTCCAGTAAAATTTAACCATGAGTAATATTGAGAGATAATAATGCATCTGGTCCAAGTGAGAGCCAAGATTGGAAATTGAATCAGCCAGATAATCAATTAGTGAAAACTGTTTTCAACGTAACTATGCCACTTCCCGCCAGCTAATGATCTAGTTCTCTTTCTAGAAATGGACTCCAGCAGCAAAAAATTCATAGTCATATTTTTAAAAGCTGCAGTGGGTCCAAATCAGCAGTGTTGACCCAACCTAATCTGAATATTATTCATCAACAAATAATGACAAATTTTTTTTAGCTGAGCTTGCCAAAGATGGGGGAAGGATATATGCATATTTGTAATTATGAAATATTTTCCAAGACCAAAGTCATCTCAAATCAGCAAACTCGTTACTTGTAGATTCTAATGACAACGACTGCATATAAGACAACAAAAGGAAACAGATGATTGAGCAAAAATTATTCTAATAACGATCACAATTCAGAACTCTAACCATCGTTCACAGTAAAGTCACGGCTGTTAATTGTGAAGCATCAAATATCTGTTCAACGAGGTTTTTTTTAAACCTTCCCCATATAATTTCTTTTCTACGTGCAAAAAAAAAATATTGTTAAATCAACATTTTTCTCTCTGCTATAGAGGTATTTACATCTTTAAGAGAGTATTCATGCTAGCAAAATTTAACTCTATATGGAAAGGAAGGAACTAAAGGTAATTGCATCCCTATCAAAATTTGTCGGATTGACTGGTACTATTTCCTTTGAAAACTGGAATGGCAGCCAAAAAAGTTAATTTCTACAAATGCAGGGAGGAACACTTTCCTAAAAATACAAGTAAAAATACCCGATAGATTTCCATCTTGCCAATTATAAATGTACAATAGGCACTAGTAACATAAATACCTAATTTTCAGCTCATTTATTAAATATTTTAAGCTTACAAATGGGTAACAAAGTATCTATCTACAGTTGTCAGGATAGGCAAATAGCCAGGGCTAATCAGTTTTACTAAATTTATAATACAGCCAGATAAAGAAAAAATAAATTAAAGACGAAACATGTCTCTGAGTCTAATACTGTCTTTGGTTTTTTCCATATTTACAAAAAATATCAATCACTGACAGATTTTTAACTCCACCGAATGCTCCAAACTTTTTTTTTGGAAGGAGAAATTTTATAAGCAGATGAATAGGGGAACTGGCTTTGTGCCGTCAAGGGACTTCAGAACTACCCAGCCCTGCAAGCTCTTACCCAGGGGAAATCTCAGCATAGCTGGTAGCACCAAGCTGACTCGGTCTCAGCCAACCCTGATGATTGCCAGCAAATTCAGTTTGACTCCTTACTAGTTATCCACACACACGCACATCTCCAAATTTAAGTCTTGTAATCTCCTTCTTACCCTCATATTTCAAGGAAATAATAAATCAAGATTAGTAATAAAGCTATTTTGTTCCAAATTCAGTCTGCTTATGTATCTATGTAGAATGTTTCATTCAAATACTGTAAATTTTAGTCACCAGCATCAACAGAAAATTCTTAATAAAAGACAATTAATTGGTGGAAAATAACTCTCAGAATAAAGGCAGCCTGCTTTTGAGACCAGGCTCTTCAGCTTCTTTTTGAAGCTGTTCTGCTTTCCTTAATCTCTACTGCAACGCAAGGGGAGCAAGCAAGGGGAAAGAGGCGGCTTACGCAGGAGTGGGGCAGGAAAATAAACCCACCACCACTCTGTGGAATAACTGCTCTTGTCCTTGCTCTTGGAAAGGAACTCTCTCTCTTATGGATCTGCTAAACTATCACCTACTTAAACAGAAAGTAGATTTAAGCAACTACAAAAATCAGTAAGTTCCAAATTTAAAGAGTTACCAGAAAGTGTGTAGAGTTTTGATTAGAAATAATCATCTTCTCAAACGCTAAAGAATTTAAGAAAAAAAGTGAAGTGTTTCGAGTTATTTTAATTAAAAACATAGAAAATTAAACCTTCTATAGCATTACTGTGCTGTGTAAAAGTTTATATCCTGCTTGCTTCACACATCTAAATAATCGCATCCTGGCAAGTTTAGGTTTTCGAAGATTAATTATCCTATCCAAAGATGATTCATTTGCCTCAAGAACATGTCCTCTCAAGAGCTTTCTCTTCATGTTGGTAAACTGATAAGATATCAACATGTTTATGTCCTACTAGTAGGCTATAATCCAGGCTTTGCAGCACCAAATACCATTTGAAATATGAAACGAGCTCTCTGCTAACTCTTAGCTGAGGGATGAAGTTCACTGACAAAGGAAGCTGATAAATTCCCCCCAAAATGGCTATCAGAATTTCTCAGCAAGGTCTCCTGATATGATAGCCTCCGTGCCTTGCCCTGCGACTGTGGAGCTGGAAGGGTTGCTAGCTGAAATCTCTCGGTTTCTTTTGCAAAATCTTTGACAAAATCTTGATCACTCTCATCCTTCCCAAAAATCAATGCAAGCAATCAGATTGCCTTCAGTAGAACTTGTACCAAGACTTAAATGTGCTCCTGTTATCGATTCTGTGATTGATTCTGGTGGATATTTCGGTATTAGTAAATATTTATAGAGTTTCAGAATTTTATATAAGCTATTATTTCTCCTTTTCCCTGACAGAAACCCTCTGGCTATGAAAATTGAGTGGCACTTTTCTGAAGCCACATTCTGCTTCTCTTCTTTCAACTCTTGCCTCAGTCATCTTAAAAACAAAAATAACCTCAATCTAGTTTGGTCTTTCCATTAGTCTACTTGTAAGTAGGTATCATAGGGTAATATAAACAATATTTCCTTTTTTCTTTTTTAAGGGGTCCATAACTCTTCACCAGCCTTTGACTGTGGAGATAGCCCCTAAAAGCAGGAGTCTTCACAGGTGGTGCTTTAACACGCTGTCCCTGTCCCTGCTGTGACAATCTCATCTTGCTTTCATAATTTCTTAACATTTTGAAATGTTTACAATTTGATACAAACCCATTTTCTGAATAACGTTATTGAGAGTACTATAAATCTGCTGTTCAGAAGTCCCTCTGGATGACTGAATAATTATATAGCTGAAAACACTTCTTTCAAGATAAGAAGCAAAATGTACTGAAAATATTAAATTATTAAAGTAAAAATTGCTCTACAGAAAAACAGGGCATGACAAGAAAACCCATCCGATCAGAAGTTACATGGCAAGTTTGTAATTTACCACTGAATTACACAATGAATATAATTCTGTAATACCTGTCTCTCGCTAAAAAGCCCACGCTGGACAGAGTTCTCGCCCCCTCTCCAGGGTTAAGGATTGCCCCGGGAGGTGCGCAGGCTGGACCCCGCTGCAAGAACGCTGCAAGCACGGCACGCTGCAAGCACAGCACACAGGGCGCTGGTGCTCTGTCTCCAGCCGGCGCGCTGGCCTTCTGCGGCTGACTACGGCACGCCGGGAGATAATCAGCAGAGCCTGCTCCACAGTATGTTAAAGTCCAAAGTATTACAAACTGGCACCTATACGCGATCCCTACAGGCTCTGCGCTGAGCCACATATCGGGAGTGTCATCTTCTCTTAATCTAAATTACACAAAATTGTATTTCCATCAACTCCAGAAGAGCCATCAGGTGTATTCTGCAGCCTGAGCTCAGAAGCAGGTACACTGTAGGTGGTGAACAATAAATCTACTTGCTCCTGACTCAAACACAACCTAAGAGGTCAGAAGTTGAGTGTGGGCACTTACTGTTATTTGTTTTCCCATTGTATTTTGTGTTAGGTCCATTTTTGAGTCATTTTATAAAGACGGCGAGCTGAGACCGGATTAACGATCTGCTCTCAGGCTCCTTTGCGGATGCACACATCAGTGTAGTGTTGTTTACACACGGCTAAATTTTGTTTAAACACGCATGGCACGAGGAAAGAGAAGATGCAAGTCAGACATTCAAGAAAATAACTTTTGCATCTCTTTTTAAAAGAAGTTGTTGGGAAAGCTGCTGGCCACTGCAGAAGCCCTGCCTAGTTTGGCTACTCCTTTCAGACTCAGTGTCAAAATGGGAAATTTCAGTGCTGCCCAACACAGATGCTGCATCTTGACTTTCCCAGGAACAGAACAGGAACTGGTGACTAATGGAAGTGTACTATACGTTTTCCTTTGGCAGCAAAGGGGCCAAAACACATCTGAAAGCATAGAAAGAAAAAAAAGGTAGGATGCACCTTTTTATTCCAAACAAGAAGAATTACTTGCAAAGAAAGGAGACAGTATCACAAGTTCATATATTGAGTTTAAAACGTATGTATGCAGGTAGCTGTGCACATGCTACAAGAATTTCAAATGCATAGGGGCTAAATCTAACTTCCAGTGATGCTAAAAAGCTGTTTGCTACTTACTTCAGCAGGCCATAAGTGATTTTATATTCAGCAGAATGGGACAGAATGTATTTCTCTTAGGTACAGCAAACGGAGTATCTTGCAATGAAAGGATGCATTGTTTTGTTCTAACTAAAGAGAAATAGTTGATGAGTGAATAACAGCGTGATCTAAAGCCTATTGAAATCAATGGAAAGATTCTCATTGACTTCTCCAGGCTTTGGATCAGCCTCAAAAGAGCAGCTATTTCTCTCTGATACTGCAAGGAATCAATTCCCTCTCCCAGCGGTACTCTAAATAATTCAGTATTTTGTCTCAGATCATTTCCTAAGAAAAATGATGAGGATGTTGTTTAAGTGGGCGATACCCTGAAGTGACAGAGTTTACAATGCATTCAGCCATGTAAAATCTCCTCTGTGTTGTACGCCTGCACAAAGACAGGGCAGTCAAAGCACCCCTCAGACGCCACGGAGTGCCTACCCACTCGCCGGCTGCAGGACAACACACAGTCACGCTTCTCCTCTCCCTGGCCAGAAAGAGCTGTATGAATTTTGCTAAATCTCGAGGAATGCCTGCACCGTGACATTTCTTTAAAGAGGCAAAATTATTTTTTCTTTGCAGCAAAATCACAATCTATTTGCACAATTTGTTTTGATGCACACAGAAGGGCAAAAATTGCACTGATGATTGTATTATTATTTACCAACAGAAAAGATACTCTCACCATTCCCCAATGCTTTTGCTTTATAGAGCAAAACACAACATGGAAATGATATCTTCTTTTTGAGCTCTTTTGTTCCACATGAAGAATGAATCAGTAAAAAGCAAACCAGCATTAAATTGAGGAACTCTGCCCCAAACCACAGCAAAACCGGGGTGGTTTAGCCTGGAGAAGAGGAGGCTGAGGGGAGACCTCATC
>NW_008795702.1:927932-942377 GCF_000699145.1 Aptenodytes forsteri | reverse complement strand
GTTGGTCTCTTCTCCCAAGTAACAAGCAACAGGACAAGAGGAAACGGCCTCAAGTTGTGCCAGGGGAGGGTTAGATTGGATATTAGGAAAGATTTCTTCACCAAAAGGGTTGTCAAGCACTGGAACAGGCTGCCCAGGGAAGTGGTGGAGTCACCATCCCCAGAGGTATTGAAAAGACGTGTAGATGTGGTGCTGCGGGACACGGTTTAGTGGTGGACTTGGCAGTGCTGGGTTAACAGTTGGACTCATTAATCTTAAAGTTCTTTTCCAACCTAAATGATTCTATGATTCTATGAAAACCTTACTAATTTTTACTCTCCTGCCATAATCAGGTGGCCTTCTGCACACTAATCCCTTTCTTTCTCCTGTAAATTGGAGAAGCCTGCTACGAGTTGTTTACGGACAGTTCAAACGCGAGCTGCAGCATCCGTGCCATCTCCCACGCGCAGAGGCCGACAGGAGCACAGCCCCACTTGCAGTCACGCTTTCTTTCGGCCGGCGGCAGAGCAGCGCTGGGAGGTACTCTCCCCATTTGCACAGAAGGACAGCAATTTGCAATAAGCCGTTTTAAGGGTGAAGAAAAAAAAAAAATCCCACTTCTCCACTCCCACCAGGCAGCTACCTAGCAACAGTTGACAAATACACAGGATGAAATTGGTACTGAGCTACGGCTCATGCGATTATCCCCCTTCCCTATCACTTCTGATTGAGTTACACCTGTGGGGAGCATCTCGCCAGCAGCACCTCTGATGAGTGCAGACGTGGCAGCTCTGGCACATTCGCCGTCTTCCATTCCCAACACAAAGCACAGCCACAGTCCGGTCTTTCATCATCATCTATGGAGAAATACTAATCAGCATCTGTCCAAGCATGCTCCTATTTTCCTCCCAACCTCCTTGCTGTATGCATATGTGCGTACTCGCACTCCTGCTCGCTGTCCATTTCAACTGAGCTGGATTATAGGCGGTATCACCTGCTTCCAGCACCAGGCGTTACCTCTCAGGTGCACTGTGGTGCCAGTCCCAAAAGCTTGTCCTAACTCCTGTGCAAAGCCTGGAAATCCTCACATACAGCTAGAAACCTGCCGCTGAGTCCAGCTCCCCCTGCCAGCTCTTCCCTAAAAGCAGGAAAAGACAGGAGCTCTTCCCCTCGCTCAGGGCTGCTCAGTGATGTTTTTTGGAGATCAGCTGGGCATTTCTGCCAAAGCCCACCCAGCTGCTCAGCCAGGCTGGCTGGACACTGCTCACCACTGGCACAGCTGGGGCAGCCGCAGGGCACGGCTGACTGCCCAAAACACTCATGAAATCATCTTCATGGGTGGTGCAAAATACACCCACTGTCCTCTCAGACGCCAGGAAGCGCGTGGTCTTGGCGGCGCCAGAGACGGGATCCTCAGCACCCTTGCTCCGCCGTTCGCCTAACACCGCCACGTACAGCCTGATTTTTTTTTTTCCTCCGTTAAAGTACTTCTGCTCTAGTGTTTGAGAAGATTACATTTGCTAAACTGAGCTGCTACTCAAGCAAAGAGGCTCAGAGTATTTCTGACATGTCCTTCAACTTTGTCAGAAAGTGCTCTTTTGGTTTCTCACGGTATCGAGACATTTAGGAATGAATTTCAAAGACATGATAATAAACAGATAATGAAAAATAAACACTTTCCAAACTTCTAGTCAGAGAAAAATTTATCTGTAGATAGATGAATGTATTCCAGCAATTTCCATTGTTGCTTTTATATTATGGTCAACTGAATTGCCTACTTTTCTGGAAAAGGTTTTCAAAAACGCAGCAACACACCATTAGTTCTGTATCTATTCATTTAAATATCCTTCCCAAACCTTCCAACTCAGATTCCTTCTCCCAAACCGATTTTTTATTAAACAATTTGTTACAATACCAAGGAGTTTTGGCAAAATACCGTATTTAGGACTCACTGTACCAAAAACCATGAACCATCTCTTTGATTTGCTGTGTGTACCTCCAAAGATGAGTTAATATCAACATCACTCAGTCATTTGAATTGCCGTAACAGTGCCCTGTGAGCAAACTCTAAGACTAAAAGCAACAATTTGAAGTCTTTGTTTTAATTAGCATTTTAAGTTGTTTTAAAAAAGAGCAAAAACTCCTTTTTGCAGTTTTTTAATAAGCAAAATAGAGGAGAATAAATATTAGAGTTAGAAGCTTTCTTCTAGCACAAACCATTTAATGTATTTTATATATGAAGCATTTTAACTTTTTGCATGGAAATTTAGGCACTACACACAGAAGACACGTGCTTCTCCCCCCCACACACACACACGACTCAGTATTCAACCCCTTTCATTCTGTGTTAGACTCCACAGCTCGACTGTCGCACCGAAAAGACCACGATAAGCATTCGCGTGCATCACAACAGCCTCGTCGATAAGGCACAGAGTAATGCCTATGGGCACCTTCACCCCGAACCTCCAACCATTTTAAACAACAGGATGAGACTCTGTCACAGTCCCACGGGTAAAGGGGAAAGACAGCACAAGAATTTCGTAGTTATACATATCTAACCACAGAAGAAATTAGCTGCTAAAACACCGCTTCCTTTTCTAATGAGCAATGAATAAAGTAAATTTGAGAGCTGCTATTTATTACGGGGAAATTAAAAACACTCAGAGCACGCAGAAAGCAAATTTATTGGGGAAGACATTGCAACCAGTTCTCAAATGTATTAACCCCTGACTGACGCGGGGGAGAAATGTTCAGCTTTTTCTTTAACCAACCCCGGTTTTGTGTTATTAAACACTCCCACCACCGTTGATAAAAACTAGCGGCGCAGGAGACCCCACGCTAGCTCTCTTGCCTCTTTTCCGCTCCAAGCATGGCTCTGTGCCTTTGGGAGGCTCCCAGCCGGATCCCACACCGTCGGGAGCATGTGCACGCCGGCTCTGCTGTGAGACACACAAAACAGCATTGCAGCTCCTTTGATTCTGTACTTTCTGTCCCTGCCTAGATAACTTTTCAGAAGCTGACAGAGCCTTTACAATTTAATTGGTGTTGACACCTTTTGAAGCAATGCCTTGAGGCACCGAGGGTCATTGTCTACTTTTTCCTGCTTTTCTGCAGCTACCTCCATTTGGCTACCTTGCAGCCTGTGGCTCTGTGGTGGCCCCTGCACTCTTCATTCATATTTGTACTTGTACCGGGTCCTGTTACAAGGACCCTTGTTAAACACCCAGCAGGCAGCACTGAATAGAGATTTTGACTATCTAGGATTTGAAGGCCTCTAGCAATAATGGAGAAAGCCCTGTAAACACAAAAGTATCCCAGTAGCAGTGGGGCGTTAACGTAATCACGCATTTATGCCACAGGACCTCAGGACCGAGCTCCTTACTGTCGATTCACCAGCTATTAAGCCTTGGTAATTAGGTGGTTTCCCGTGACTTTTCTTTCTTGGGATTCACCAACTATCGTTTTCCATATGCCCCTTTTTCCCAAGACGGCTATACACTCACACATTCAATACGCCAGGCAGATGGTACCATGTACCAGCCTCCGAGCAGCCAAAGCCAATTCAAAACGAGTAAGAAGGGTCAGCCTGACATTCCCAAAACTGCCCAGCAAAACTGGATCCAAAATTCATGGAGGTCCCATGGCCTCATGATCGCAAACACATCTCTCCAGGTTCAGCCCTGCAGCAACCGTGAGCAGTGAACTACTTAAGGGCAGTCACATCCCCAAAGCAGCACTTGCACAGAAGACGAACAGGAGAAAGACGCCACCAGCACTTTGAGAACCTTCTTTTACTTCATAAACAGCTTTTAATATGCTTTTCAGTGACTTTTTCCAGGTTTAAACAATTAAGGCTCCCAAATTTCCTACTGAAAACACAAAGGATTCACTCGCTTTATTTGGTCCCAAACACCAGTCAGCTTGGGGCCAGTCTCGTTAGTCAAACCTGATGGCTGGGCTTTGCATTTTCCAACCTTCTCTTTGCCACATTTGAGAGTCTGCTTTTCCACATTCATTCTGAATTCCAGCCATTCATCTATGTGGATCCCACAAATGAGACTTGTAATTCCAATACGATGCTACCAACCGCTCCCGCTTCGTCACCTGGGGGATGCTCATCCCTGTGTCCATGACCACACCAATCCCTCGCTTCTACTGCAGAAACAAACGAGCAGAACCGGGTCCCTGCGCGCGCCTGCACCCCATGGAAACCAGAATCCGACTCCAGTTCTTTACTCCTTGCTGCCCCTCTCACCCGCAGTCGTGCCCGCAAGCCTCTCACTCACAGCCAGCTGCAGCCATCCTCCTTCCCTCTGTCCCCCGCCCGCCTGAAAGATGGCTGCACCTCCAGGCTCTTTATTTGAACCGGTGCCATACCCTATACATTTCCATTACCTCAATTAACACGTGACTGTAAGAGTTGCCAAGAGTCAGAATAAAAACAACTTTCCACACACTGACAAAGCTGCATTCAACTGTGACAAAGGACTTACCTTTCTCATGCTCTACAAATCCCTTTGCATCTTTCCGTGCGCTTCTCTGGCATGGTACACGGGGCTTTCTGGAAGTACATCAAAGTCCAACAAATGGGGCAAAAAAACCCTGTAGGCGCATGGAAGAAAGGAGCAGTTCTGGAGAGGCCAGGCTGGCCTGGTTATGAACAGGCACGATAGAGAGTTTCACAGAAACCGCCCCCGATGACAGGTATGCTGTTTCAATGAGCTAAATGTAAATAATGCCAAGAACAGCTTCCAGCTGCGACACGCTTCACACGGCTCTGCTGGCTCAGCCAGGAGAGGTTTCCCTTTGGCTGACAGAGGAAAACGCCATCTGCAGAGCACGAATGTCCCACGAACAGCATTAGCAGTGACAATTTGCTGCACAGACAGGGAGAAAGTCACTGGATGAGAGATGATTACATCCAGCTAGGTGTCTGCTTCCTTGAAGACTAAAGTCAATCAAAAGGGCACTACAACTGAGTTAAGAGCACACGTTGGGGCAGAACCTTGCTTTTCTTCTATTTTCATCATCTCATACAGAGTCTGCAGGAGGGGATGGCAGCTAGTAAATAAAAAGTGAAGAAGCTCATCTAGACTGGCCACGCTCTATTGTGTAAGTTCAGCTCAGGTTGTTCCTTGCAACGATTAAACCAAAAATACAACTCTTTCCTCATGGAGGCAAGGGCTTTACAGAGTCCATTGCAAAGCGCAGGGTATTAGCGATGCATATAAAGAACAACCATGTCTGGTCAGATGAGAGGCTGACCTCTCTTCTTCTGCAAGTGGCCTTTGTGCCCTTTCACTCAAGAGTCTTTAGTGAAACTTTCTTCCATCATTGTGCCCAGCCTCTTCCTGAGTCCATGCAAACGTTTGATACCGACCCATTCCAGAATCATGATGCTCGTTTAGAATATCTGCTGCTTTCCTAACGAATCATACAAAACAGCACAAAGTACAGGAACTGTTCCCACAGCTAGAAGAGTTTTCTCACCTTGTATGCTTGTCTTATTACAAAAGGCTATGGAGAAAACATTAGTTCTGTTTCTGAAGTGTTCAATATCCTCCTTTTGTTTTTGTTTTTTTTTAATTCTCCTGTATTCTCTCCAAGATGGGAGAAGCATACCCTATTCAAGGACTTCTATGCACAGCATCTGCTGAGCTGAAAGAAGGCCCATGTCTCCCCTCCCTCTGACATGCGTTATGTGGGAGCTCTCTCTCTCTCAGGCCCCAAACACAGGCAGGCAAGAAAGGATATCCCTGTTCTTTTTAACAGCTAGCGAGGGTAGATTATATTTAGGTACAGTCTACACCCAGCAAAGCACAAAGGCTTCCCTAGCATCTGCTGCTCAGGCCTGTATCCTTGGGGCCAAATAGTCATGCTGATTACAATGTGCTCCAAAATCTGCTCGTTTTAGGGAGACCAGGACTAAAAAAGTCAAACTAAGAATTTCTCTAAATTTACAAAGGGACTTTGCTCTTCTTTGGGTTGGATTTATACCTGTTCCGGTTGTCTTCCGGGAATGTATCTCTGATTTACACCGCACTGAAGATGAAACTGTCCATCTGACTCTAGTTATCAAAAAAAGCAATAGTGATCCTACCGGCTGTCAGAGGGGGGGTTACAAATGAGGGAAGGAGCCGCTCCAGCTGGTTAGACACACTTCAAAATCCTTTCCTTTCTGCATCCCGCATTTGCTCTTTATTAAAGCAAAAAATAATAATGCAGTGTTTACTTAGCGCACAGGGTAGCTGTAAAATTTAATTAATCACTGTAGCTTAGCTTGCTGAGATTCTTAAATGAAAAGCCCTATAAAAATGTGAAGTTTCCTATAAAGAAAACCCCTCAAAATTGCCTAACTTCCTGCTTTTGTATTGTACCTTCTGGCACTGCTGGCTGGACACTGCCTACAGTCCCGATTCAGCAAATTACTTGGAAGTAAGCATATACCTAAGCCAATGGACACCACAGCATGCATCGATACGGTTGACCCAGAACGGACTTAAATTGGTGCTCTATAGATTGTCTGCTTCCGTATTTCCCGCCCCCCTCCGAGGGAGTCCAAATTACCAAAGGAGCCTTCCTTTCTCGCTCCCACATGTCCAAACGCAGCTCCAGGCAGAGTCCAAGTGTGAGCCCCTGTTTAATAGTACCTTACTTCATTAATAACCTTATGGGTCTGAATGAGTGGGCTTACTGCACAGTATGTTATTGTGAACAATAATTACATCTAGGATTGCTGATCTAGAAAAAGCAAGATCCACACCCACCCCACCCCCCCTCAAACAGCACTTGCCTGGGAGTCGCCCCAAGGTGTAACACACGAATGCACACGGTGGTGCAAAAGACGAATGCTGTATCTCAAGTGCTTCTTTTGTCTTCTGGGTAATTCAGCTTTATCATATGAATATATACTGTTACAAGCGGATAATCCCTACAGATCTCCTTTCTTCTAAATCAGATACGCTAGAAGAGCGCAAATACTCTTTTTTTTGCCCTAATTTACAGCCTTAAATAAAGATTAGGACATAAGGATGAGATGAGCACAGAATGTTTCCTCCCCTCTACCAATATTATTTTCATTCTTCCAATCTCAGCAAAAACACCTCATGGGTTAATTTTTCAGTTACAGGGAAAAGCAGAAAGGGAAGATTGCCCTTAGTGAGATACAATAACACGTGCAGGTTTTCTTGGATCAATTGCCAGCATTGACACCGTATCCTTCAGCTAGCAGTCTGTGATGAACGGTACCCAGCAGCATTGGAGAGAGCAGCGGCAGCCAGGCAGCATGGGTGACTGCGTGCCCTCCTAACTGGCTGATGAATCAGGAAACTCAAGAGAGACTCGGAGCGTGGGAGCTGGAGTGGTAAATGTTTTCATCTTTCTCTTTTATGATCTTCCCTTTTCCATTTATACAGGACATTTTAGAGACTGAGCTTTGTTACAAACTATTAGCCCAAGGCAGCGGGTTGGGGAACTGAGATTTCACGGAAAGACTGAGCACAAGAAAGTGTGAACAACTGGAACTACATGTGATAGTAGCGGTTTGTTGTTGAAGGAATTTCTGTTTGGATTGTAGTTCAGACAGTTGCCTTGATGTACTGGAATGAAAATCAGCACCCAATGTGCCTAGAGAAAAACCACAGAACTGTCAAAAAACACTCTCCTTTTTATCTCCCAGAATCTTGAATTTGAAATGAAAAGTCCCCATTCACCCACTACACAAAAAATACAGCTCGGCAATCACAGTACTGTGCAGTACCACGCTACAGAAAACAAGACAAGCAACTCCCCCCAAAAAGCACCAAAGTGAGACCCTGATCTATCCAGTTGCCCAGATAGACTCTGTCACACTCCGCGACATGGCTGTAAGCAATCCCATCTCTGGTAATGACCGAGAGCCAGGGAAGCACCCATGCAGAGTGACCAGGTGTCAATCCAGGGCAATCCTACTGAACTCAGTTTTTGTTCCGTATTTTCTTCCATACAGTAGAGAAGAATATGGTATTTGCCAAGTACATCGCGACCCATATGCGAGCAATGCTTTAATCTGTGCGTGATCAGTTTGTTCACCCGTGTTGCAGCTTCAGCTCAGCCTGGTGTAAGCTCCCTATCCACCACGACCCGCGGACCCGCACCGGCTGCGGGTACGGGCCCGTGCTGGCACACCGCTACGAGCTGGAAGTGACATCACGTTTGTCACGCACTTAAAACGCTCAGCTTCAGCGGAGCTTGCGCATGGAGGTTGTGCAATGGCTTCCCAGAAAACAACAAAAGAACCGCACACGCACCCGGGTGCTCATTTAAATGGCAATAGGCAGTCTACCAGTGCCAAGAATTTCTCTGGTCTCTTAACTAGCTACAGCTCTTAACGACCAGGACGAGAAAGCTGGAGCAATGAAAACAATGTCTTTCCCAGCAGCATGTGCTTGGGATGGCAACATGAGAGGCTCCTAAAAACACACACACAAAAATCTACATGAGGAGTCCATACAGGGAAAGAGATACCAGGGGACATCCCAGAAACTCTTGATTTCTCTGATGGTATGGCAATCTCACCCAAACATTTCAATGTAAATGAAGGTAAGTAGTGATGCAATGCTACGAGGTCCTGCATGGTATTTGCTCGGGTTTACTGCCAAGTCAAGGTGGGTACCACTGTGTAACTGACTTAATCCGTGGGCACATTACGGAACCGCGTTAGATGGCTGAGTAATCTTGCAGGAGCTCTACAACTCACCAAAATTAAAAATATTGTCTACCACTTGTTAAAATAGCCTTTTTTGTCCCTTTAATTGTGAGGGCACTAGTTGTGAGACTTCCTTCCTGTCAAATAAATCATTTGTTTTCCACTTGGAGGCAAACCAAACCGCCTACTGGGAGAGCTCTGCAATGGAAACGGCTGAGGAACAGAACTCCCAGTTGTGAGGAACCGAGGGCTTTAACCAAAGGGAAATGTTGCTTTCCTTATTAATCAGTTTACAAAATATGAGATCATAGAAGGAAAGGGGAGTTCCCCTTGTTAAACATTGTGCTGGTTTTGGCTGGGGTAGAGTTAGTTTTCTTCACAGTAGCTGGTATGGGGCTGTTTTGGATTTGTGCTGGGAACAGTGTTGGTAACACAGGGATGTTTTCGTTCCTGCTGAGCAGTGCTGACACAGAGTCAAGGCCTTTTCTGCCTCTCACCCCACCCCACCAGCGAGCAGGCTGGGGGGGCACAAGGGGGGATGTTCGGAGTGATGGCGTTTGTCTTCCCAAGTAACCATTACGTGTGATGGAGCCCCGCTTTCCTGGGGATGGCTGAACACCTGCCTGCCAATGGGAAGGAGCGAATGAATTCCTTGTTTTGCTTTGCTTGCGTGTGTGGCTTTTGCTTTCCCTATTAAACTGTCTTTATCTCAACCCACAAGTTTTCTGACTTTTACCCTTCCGATTCTCCCCCCCATCCCACTGTGAGGGGAGTGAGCGAGTGGCTGGGGGGTGCTTAGTTGCCAGCTGGGGTTAAACTAGGACAAACATTTACCATTAAATCTCTGCAGAGACTCCTACCATAACTCGGGAATTAAAGAACACGAGAATTAAAGTCAGTTCTTTCCTGCACCATGGTATACACGATGCCTGCAGGATGGGACAAAAATTTTCACCCTGAAGGGAGCATTAAAGATGGAACCATCTTCTCCCTTTGAGTACACCTTTGATGGGTGTAGGTTCCTCTCCTCTTTTGCTCTCCTTCATTAATTTTTATTAAATTACTTCATATGAAAACTTGAGATCTTTGGACAAAGTTTTTAATGATAGGAAACTGAATGTTCACATTTAAATACATAGCTTGATTTTCAAAAGCATAAGCTACAACTAATGGACTTACAAACTCAGCTTTACCTTCTATTGAAGTTATTTTTGCAACACTTTTTAGTTCATTTTTAGAGTATTTTGTAGAACAATTCCATATTTTGTCTGCCCTTGCTTTTATGGGAGAGGGAAATTTTGAGTTAACCAAGCAAAAGTGATTTCCAGGTCCTTCAAGCAGATGGAATGGAACACGCATGTTCTACCAAAAAAAGAAAACCAAACTAAACAAAAAAAACCACAAAGAAAACCACCATTTTCACACTTAGGTGGAAAAACATTTGAAAAATTGTTATAGTAAATCCCCAGACAAAAAGGGGGGTTGTCAGAAACTTAGGAGATATTGAACGATGGACACTCGAGTGTGGGATGGCCACAGTAGAGGCAATCTGACCTGCCCAGTCAACAAAAATCACACAGGCGATTCACCATGTCCATGAGTATTAATGACATATCTTTCACCTCAACAAGAAAAAATAACAATAATAATAAAAAGTCTTCCTTGGTCTACCACACCCATTGGAACATGTTCCCATCACCTTCTTAACACTCAAAGCCAAGAACCCTTTGGCCAACTGCATTCATCCAGGGGAGCAGCAACAGGAAGAAGGAACCAAGACAACCAGACATGGGTGAAGACAACAGGGGACGACTACAAAATCCAACAGCTTGGTCTGACAAATTACACACCAGGCTGTGTTCAACAAGCCAATATTCTGACTGGTGTGGGTCACCCTAAGCAAATGTCATATTTTGTTTATTTCGACAGGAAAATAAAGGAAAGAAGGAAGAAGTGTCTGAGGAGGCCAACAGAGGAACCCAGCAAGAATGAAGAATGTTTTGGTTACAGTCGCAGGTTGCTCTGGCAACCATGGGAGATTCCAGGAATGCTTTCAGCCACAGCTCTTGCACATAACAAAGCCTAAACTTGTCTGGAATATGTTTAGGTTTCATATAGTTCAGGCACACCTCATTTGTAAATAGTCTGTGTCACTTTTAATAGAAATACTTGTTCTCAAAACAAGTCCAAATAAGGCTGTCAGAATGACTTCAGTCAGGAAAATCAAGCCTTCCCATAATTCCAGTAGATGGTGAATTTCTGCGGCCTCCAGCCCTCGATATCTGTTCCCAAAAGCAAGTCCCAGCGCTGCAGCACTAGAACGATGGAAGTAGCTGTCAATGGTTGAGTCCCGAATTATTCCAACAGCCACAATGTATTGTATATAACGTGTGCGTAAGAATCGGCGCAGGACTTGACCCATCTCCACTAACCTGATTTTGCCTGGTGGTATCCTATCTACTGGTCCAATTTGGGAACCCAGCAGAGTCCATTTCCCCATTAACTAACAAGAAGGCACCAGTGGGAGGGAAGAGGGGAAAAGATTCTCATTGATCTTGTGGATGTCTCTGTTACGGTGGCACAAAACATGGAAAGATTAGGGTCAAAACACAGCATCAAGCAAATACAATTTCCGGCCTTCAACTTCAGTCATGCAAGGACCACCTTTTCACCTCCAGCTCTCTACGATTTCAGGCCAGAGCAGCCTGTTGTTGCCACTTGAGTTGTTCTACATGGAGTGGACAGAAATTCGTACTGAGCAAAGCCCGTATGCAGAACAACCGCTTGTCCTCCTGGCCTAGAGACCCAACACACCGGGGATGTGGAAAATGCAGTAATGGCACCCTAAAGGTCCTGTCAGTCCTGAATCTTTTCAAAGTACTTGGAGCTTCATTTTTCTGCTATATCACAATAAAGTCAAACTTCCAGAATTAACCCCTAAATTTACACGGCAATGAAACACAGGAAGAGACATACGTTTATCAATATAACTTCAGAAAGGTAAGATGACATAATAGAGAATCAATCACTGCTGAAAGTAAAATAGAAGGGCAAAATAAAAGGATTCCACCTGCTTTTAATCCGAACCCACAACACAAGGGAGAAGTTAAGACTCAAATAGGTACATACGTTCCTTTGAAAGGCTAGGTCTGCGCTTGAACAAAAGAAAAGAGGCTTTCCACTTACCTCCTGTGGTACCAAAGCGCCCATTAAAAACCAATAAAATATTATGAAGCTTTTTCCCTTTGTGAAAAAGTGCAATTAATATCCTTCAGCAGATGATCATTGATTTTTATAAAGCAATTTACATGCTTCTAAAGTCATGATTATTCAACCCTCTGGGTGCCAGAAAGGAAGAGTTTTCAGAAGTAGGAATCGTATTCTCATTTCCACATCAGCATGGCCGGAATTTACAGACTTCTGATTTTTTTTTTTTTTTTTTGCCCCCCGGATATTTTTGTTGTTGTTGATGTTGCAGTGCTCCAGCACAGGATTAACCCTTTAATTCCCTCCCACCTGAGACAGATTTTTTTTTCGCGACCTGTTCTTGAAGTATATCGCCTGTCAGATATTCATCCACTACTCACGGCTGGCGGGTTGGATGCTCAGCAGAGTAGACTTCATGTCAGAAAATCAGCAGCTGCTCATATATCACACTGGTCATTAGTAGAGGATCATTCTGGACCTTTGCCCACAGCACCTTGCTATGGCAAGAGAAAGGCTATAAAACCCTAGGCCCTGTCAGCTGTTGTCATTTAGGTGAGAATTTATCAGGTCTCAGAGTGCCCTCTGACTGGATTATTATGAATAATGAATGAAGCTTTATGCCACACTGAGGCATTAATAAGACTGGGATGACTGGGAGAAATTCAGTACAACATCATAGCAGTAACTTTCTGCGAGCAAGTACACAGCTGGTGGGCTCGCTGGATTTAGCTTATATTAGATACCACGACTGAAACGAGGAGCTCAATTATTAAGCAAGTGGCACGATGCTTTTGGTTTAGCCTATGGGTGGTATTACTGACCTACTCGTGGAAAGCTTGCAACAAAAGGCTTTCTACCCTCTAACTAAATTCATTCTGCTCTTAAGAAGCTGAATCAGTGAACCCTCCCCAAAACAAAACCAGTGAATGTTAATCTTCATATATACTTTTAATCCAACTTTAAAAAAAAAAAATATGTAAGAGCAACCAGTTAACAATAACTCCCTAAAATCTCTTAACACAGAAGTCGTCTAACCTGTTGGTGACACTCTGGGGATATTAGCCAGGATTACTGATTTTCTTCCTTATTTTCCCTCAGTTCATTCAATATGTATCCCTACGGCGCACAAATGAGAAACAGAGAAGGAAGGAGACAAAAAGGCAGCCACTGACCTAACCGGGCAGGGGGGAAGCAACAGCAACAAAAAAAGCAGATGCACAGCAGAGACTATTGGCAATAATCAACCTCCTGGTGCGGCAGTTCCAGCTGCACTCCAGAGGACCGAGCCCACGGAGCTGACAAGCACTCGAGGCTGTCATTTGTCTTGGTACCAGCTTCACTAGCAAAATTACTTTATAGGCCTGGACACACTTTTACAGACTCTTTAATATCTTAGGTGCATAATGTCATTAAAACCTTTGTCTCTATCTCATATTACCGTGTCCTCAGCAAAAACAAAAACTGCATGGTCTCTTTCAAATAAACACCTTCTCTCTAAACTAATTTTCTTTTTATTTTTTCCCCTTTAATTTGGCATGCAGTCTCCAGCAAATCCAGGTTCTAGTTCTTCCAAACGGCCCTAAATAAGGAGGCAGCGAAGCAGGACCCAGCCTGAAGAGCACCAACTGGAGACACCATGTCTCAGAAACACGACTCTGTTTCTCAGATAGAAACACATAATTCACAAAGAATATTTCAACTTATTACTCATGTACGGGCAAGCAGACTTGGCCGAACTCTCACATCAACCTCGCAATTAGTTGTTTTTGCAGCAGAGCCACTGATGCACAGACAAATTACGAACAGAGAGAAACTTTATCTTTTTAAAAGGGAACATGACTCTGGCAAGGGCTGGACATAGGAAACACCCATTTCAAAAGGTTCAGTGTTCAGCTTACTCATGCAGTCAGAAATGGAAAATGGAAGAGCGTCGTGAACCACAGCTAATGGCAGACTTGAGGGCAAAATACTTACCCGGTGGGCAGCCTTCGAGACCCAGCCCCTGGGAGCAGGAACAAACTTGGGCACACGTTCACAGCATGACCAGAATTTTACGAGTCATGTCAGAGAGGTTCAAGAAGCTTTTCTCTAATATATTAATCAAATTATCAACCTGGATGCAATACTAATGATACAAGTTTTTAAATATAGTCATAATGTAGCAGCCCTCAAAACAAATATTAGGTAGATTAAAAGGCCTTGACTTGTCCCAGCTCAGTTTCTGCTTTTTGGCCCCAATTGCTTGGACCTGACCCTCAGATAGGACGCATTTTCCAGTACAATATTCAACATCTTATTTTCTTTGATTATTTAAGAAAAATCTGACCAGGAAGAAGAGAGAAATATACCCTCCCAAAAACCCCAAACTTTTTCGAACAATACATAAGAAAAAGTTCCTAGGACAGCAAATTTCACTATAATAAAAGAAGCCAGTACAATTCTGATTTGCAGTGACAATATTGCCCTTTTCCCATACTTTTGCTATTCTTTTTACGAAAAGGAAATAATAAAGACAAATATGATGACAATCCCTTCCTTTCTTTAGTACCTAGAAATAATGTAAATATTTTATT
>NW_008795702.1:873119-927832 GCF_000699145.1 Aptenodytes forsteri | reverse complement strand
AGGATTCCTATAGATTTTTCCTTTCACTGGATTTAAAATATTTATCATTAGTATCTCTCACTGCATATTTTGGGGATAATAATATCTTCATATTTTTACTGCTTTGATCTAGAATGCCTCATATTTGCATCCTGCCACTTTTGTTATGTATAGGGAATTTAAAGATGACAGTGTAGTCATGTATGGTTTCTTAACGTGCAGATCTTTTCATATATCAGTCTTTCTCACAATGAGTCAAGAATGTAAATAGTCCATGCTCGATTTCACATTGGTGAAACAAGCTTTGAGAAGCTGTTTAGAAAGCTAGGAAACAGAAAACTGAGTTTTCTCTCTTATTTTTTATTTAGTAATCTTTATGATTTCGGATGGTTTTCATGACAGTAGGAAATTTTGTATGTTCACAGCATTTCTTCTCCAAGAGCCTCCTCTTTTGCTAAAGACAAAGACACAGTCCTGTTTTGGATGAACAGCAGCAAGAGTGGGAGCAAAAAGCAGAGCTCCCAGTCCTGCAGTTAATTAAAGCACGACGGCTAGGGGCTTGGGGGCTTTTGTTTGGGTTTGTTTTTTTTTTAAGGGGTCCATGGGAATCTGGGTGACAACAGGAACTGGGTGTTCACCTCACCTGAGTTTCCTGTCACATAACCCTGCTGAGGCTAAGCCGTGTTTGTAACGCTGATGGTGGAGAACATCTTGTTTCGGTAGATGTCTGCTGAGGGTTTTCCCCCTGTTCCCCATCACTGCCTTCTCTGATGGAGCTTCCCCCACGTGAAGTCTGGGGGCAGGAGGTGCTGCTTAGCCCATTTCGGACATGGTATCCAGGCCGCCACCCCATGGGAGGGGGTGCCCAACGAGTACCACAGGGCTGCAGAGGGGCTTAATCGTGGTCTCTACATCGTGATGCTCTGTACAGGTAACACGGGAACTAACACAGTATCCCTGACACCCCTCCTCCCACCGCACCTCCTTTTGCCTCCCTTGGCTCGCAATCCACCCTGCTTTCCCAAAATTTAATTTGTACTCTACAACAAGTTATATACGCGTAATTATTTCCACTAAAATATTTAGAGGGCAGGCCTGCAAAAGCCCTGGGCACCAGCGCTGCGTGCACAGCGCAAGGACCGTTTTGCAGGGGCGGATGCGGGAGCCCGCTTTGCTGAGGGGAGAGGCATGGGCTGGGGCACCAACATCACACCCTGCTTTTCTGAGCTTGTTAAAAGACAAAAAGAAAAGCGGCACTTTGGATACCAAGCATTTGCTTAGAGCATATTTATAAATGAGGTTACGTATCCTTAAAAAGACATCATCCTTTAAACGGTGCTATAGGGCTAGGAGAAACCTGCCCAGTCCCGGCAGCGTGAATCCTCCCCGTGTCGTAAGCAATACACCAGAGGCAAACGTGTTTGTGGAACTGGCAAGAGGTTAATTTTGGCTTCTGTGTTTTTTAAATAACCATTTGATATTTCAGATGACTTGCTGCAAAGTAACATTGTCAGCAACACCTAAAATGTGAGAAATCAATGAAACGTAACTACACTTCCCCCCCGCCTTTTTTTAAGTCACTGCACTGTGGTAGATAAGGGTTTACCCGTACAGTTACTCCCGAGTGATCGCAACGTTTCAAGCTGTTCATGTTTAACAAATGATTACCACAATTCACTGGAAAATTATATTCAAGAGGCAAACTTGCTCTGGGGGTCTCAGTGTCCAGGACTTAGACAAAGCAGAACAGTGATTCTTGAGGAAAGCAGGAAAGAAAATCTGTAATTTGTGAATAATGGCTAAAAATACAGCTTTGGAGGTACTGGAATGATTTGTGAATTCAGTTGCACTTTGACTACTGAAAATAACTAAACACATACATAAAAGTTAAAGCAGCCTCCTCTGCGCAATGCTGAATTTTCACATGGGAACTGTCTCACCTTTTTTCTGTTGTGCCATTATAATGGAGAAGCAGCACGTCATACACACACAGTAGGATCCCTCTCATTTATTTGAGCCACCCAAGCTTTTAGAGTGTGCCTGTGAGCAGCGGGGACAGCCCATATGGCCATACATCCACCACCCCTCTTGGAAGAAAGTACCCACTAGTGAAGTTGTGACAGATTCAGGAAACACACCTTCCCTCTCACCCCCCATCCCTCCACACAAATCATCCGGTACCTTATGGCAGAGGCACCACGGCTTCTGGCTCACCCCAGGGCTAGTTTTTGCCATCAGTAGGGCTCTGCATCGTTCCACGGTGAGCTCTATGAGTCTCCCTCCCTAATTTGAGCCAAAAGAAGTAATAGAGACGGAGTCCAGCTGAGTTTCCCATTGCGTGTGTCTTTCAAGTCTTTACAGCAGAAAGCACAATTACAAACTCTTACCCTAGAAGGAAAATGTGCAAATACCTATAGCTCCGCTACTGTAGAAGAGCTAAAAATCTGCATTAGTTTTATTTTTTGACCATTTGGAACTTTAATCTATTTTCTCCTGCTTTCTGGAGCTATTCCCCTTTTTTTAGTACTTCAAATTTTGGTTAAGCTGAATTTCCATGAGCTCTGTCATTGGGCACACACTCCAGTTTTTGCTTAGGATGAAAGCCACAGGCAGCCACACTCACATCTCTCATTTTAAAATGTGAGACTGTTCATGCAGGGAGACAACACTACATGTTTTAATTTTTAGGCTGCATAATCTAGGAACAGGGGTATAACCACCTTTTAATTGTAGTTGAGCTAACGGACACGTCTAAGAACACAAACACTGACTAACTAGCTTTATTTTATTATCAGCAATAACAAGTAGCAACCCATTCATTTTAAAAGTCGAGGATTACACTGTAAAGTTAGTAAGAACCTAGAGTCAATTAAAATAACAACAATTAGGGCATTTTATTGATTTTTCAGCTTCCTCCAGCTACCTTTTATCTGTAGCAATTTTGTGGCACACACTACACTGATCTTGTAGCTTCCAAGAAAGATGACCATTTCCATTTAAAAACTGTATTTACTTTACTACGATTGCGCAAAACATGCTGCTTTAAAAATCTCTGGTTTACTATTATGTATGTCTAATCTATGCCATTTGTTCTATTTCGTAAAGCTTAAAACCATTTTTCAAGCTTAAAATTTCTTAAAACTTGGATTAGGAGAGTCTGGAATAGGTGGAAGAAAAGAATAGTCTTAACCAGCCCATATTTTGTATGTGCTAATTCAAGGTTCTCTTCTGGAGAACTTCTTTTTCCTAAATTTATTTCCAACTACTTTTGTTTTCCTTGAGGGACCTTTGAAACACTATATTGCTACTTTTCATGTTTTTTATTTGCCCTCTGGAACAATAAAGGCTCAAAGGTTCATAAATATGCATTCTGTAAATGTATTATGCTGACAAAGTGTTGCTCAGATAGCTGCTCTTGCCTTTAGGGAATGAATAAGTTTACAGCATGCTTAAACAACAGTGTAAGGGGAAAGAGAGAGAGGGAGAGAGCTGTGTCAGCGAGCGGGCTGAAAATGGAACAAAAGAATTATCCTGAATGCACAGAGAAAATAGAAAATAAAGTTAGGTAAGACACACAGCTAGTACCTTGCAGTAAGCAGGGGTGGGGATTTGAGGGTGTTACTCACTAGTGATGTGCTTGAGAGGGCATCCTACCTTGTTTTTCAGGAAGGCTACGCAGCCAAGACATCATAAAATATCAGACTTCATTTGCTGATTTTGGCACGTGAATCAGGGTAACTCCTTTGTTCCTCCCAAAACACTCTGTTCCTGGCAGCGCCCTTGTCCCGGTTAATTCTCATCCCATCAGACACTGATCTAGTTCTGCTTCACTCATCTCTGCCTCGCTGGAAGCTTAGGGCTGATGCTTGTCGATACGTACACTTTTGGCAGGAAGAAAACATTCAGCGATTAAAAACACCATTTAAACACATACCTCCAAATTGGCATATTAATTAATGTTGATGTGACAGTAGGTTTTGACAGATAAGCCTCAGGACCAGCCAAAGGAGGAGGGATGGAGCATACATTTGTATCTGAAATAAAAGCTGCCGACAACCCTTCCATCACATTCTTAGTACCAGGCATTTCTTAAATGCTGAAAGTTCACGTCCAAGTTTAGGAGCAGGCAGCAGGGAGACACATCACAAATAGCAAAATGTCACGTTGTATTGCGCATCAAACTGCGATAAACCTGGAGATGGGAGCATTTCACAGTGATGTTTCTCCACTTCTGAGCAGCCAATACAGAGCCGATCCAGCTCAACGTGCTTCCATCCCCACCTGACAGCATATGTAAATACACAGGCATGCTGCGCCTCTACTCTTCACAGGATGAGGACTTCTGCAAGAAGTAGTATCTTTACTTAAGGCTAAACAAACGTGCCAGTACTGTGAGCCTACCAGTGATCTCTTAGACCTACAAATCTTAAGACCCTGACATTTTGTACAGATAAAATCTAAAGGGATAAAGTTGCCAGCCAGTTGCTACCTCCAATTTTTTCAGTCTTCAAGCTATTGGCTAAATGTCTCCTAAGCAAATATATTTTCCTACTTCATCATCTGGGCTTGTGTCGGGTTCTTTTCTTGGTTCAAGGGTTCTTTTTTTGGGATCATCCATCATATATATCGATACTGGCTACTAAAAATACTCACCGTGGCCCAAGATTGTCTTCAAACTAATTTGGTCTTTCAAAAGCCTTATACCTTTCCTGGTGTCCTTCACTTCATTCTTCCATTTTATGTTACATCTCTCTTAGGCCGGGATTAATATCTAAAGCTTCTTGATATTTATTTCCTAATTTTTTTTTCCATTCTTGCTTTGTTTCCTCTTCTCAACTGTGAGCAAAAGCAATTTCTATCTGAGGATTTAAAGGATGCTCTTTTAGCCATGTAAACAATTAACAATGCTTGCAAAAGTAAAATATCAACAGACTAAGAAACCCCCTTCAAATAACCTCTTGTATGTTGTATTCTCAAAAACTACCCTCTAAGTTGAAACCAAGTTAAAAATCTAGTATGCACTACATACCATGAAGAAAAACTATATAGTTCTCATCTGAAGTTGTTCTCTTCAGAGAAGCCAAGTCTTTGCAAAAATAATCATCAAGCTACGCCTCATCAAAAACTTCTCCAAATGCTGCAAAGCAGCATTGCAAAATATATTTCCTGGTAACAGACTCCCAAGATACCTAAGTCTGCTTTGCTGCCTGGTGTTCAGTGAAGCCCCAGACACTGCTTAGGGCACGTCTGGGTGTTTGAGAACACAGCACCTCCACTTAGTCCTCCGATTATCCCCGACGCTTATCCAGAAGGGAGAGCCTGAATTCAGTCTACTTCACAGTTCCCAAACTGGGGTGAATGACGCACATCCACCTCAAAGTCTGGAAAGGTGTCTGTGCTAGATACAAAGGACTCAAAAGGAGTGGTGAAGGCTGCCTGAGAGGTTTGCCCCGTGAAAAAGAATGAAGAGGCAGTCAAATAATCACATCTTCTCTTGTGAAGACGTGAACCACTGTTCCGACTTTCCCCCTCTCACCCAAAGCTTTCCACGTGAAGCAGCAGGGGTCCAACAGCCTGCAAAGCCTCAGTTTTAGCCTGAACGGCTGAAACTCTCTCTGACAGGCATGTAAAGTTTGAAACAGAAAAGAATATATTTCACTAGTCCTCTCCATTCTTACAACTCCGCTGCAGGTTTGGCAGCACTCAGCCAAACCCCAAGTCCTGTTTTTTTTCCTAATCCATATCTCGGGTCAATATATTGCTCCATGTCCAGTGGCATTTTTGCCATCCCAATTTTGCTTTGCTGAGAAGCGCTTCACCTGCTTGAGCATATATTTATTTCCATACAGCTCTTTTTTTCTTAGTTAAAATGATCAAAACTGCAATCTTCGATGTACAGTATGTTACTACATCTAAAATTGAAATGTTCACCCAGTTATTTCTCAACCCTTTTCAGGCAGTGACTCTGAATTTAATGTAAAACAAACTCACAAACAAAAGCCTACTTGCAGAGCACAGAATAAAAAAAAGGATTTTCCTTGCTTAAGAGCGGAGCGGTCTCCCCGCTTTCCCACCAATGCAGGATCAGGAAGTTTTCTTAAAAGTTTATCTTAAAGTAATTACGATACTAACTTGGAAGAATAGAGCAGTGCATTCCAGGAGTAAATCTGGGGCAAAAGCATTACAAAACTCCCAGTAAATATATAAGCATAAGAGAGTTTTAATCTATGTTTTCAGAGCAAATCTCAACACCCATTCAACTGGCAAGTTAACTTAGTACCTCCTAAACTCGTCTAACATGACTTTGACCTAAAAGCCGCTGCTCTATTGATAGGACGTCATATAGATGTACCACAGCAACGTAGTGGGCTTTTTCCTATAGGCCCTGAACTGTGTCAGACATTTACCCTGAGCTCTGTCTGCAGACACAGACAACATCAGCTGAGCATCTTTGCACGATTGTATGCAATTTATTTCCCTGAAATGGCACTGATTGCAAACAAGGGAATGAAGTTAAATTGTTGGCCACTAGTTCAATTATGCCCCTTGCTAGTGAAAAGAAATTTTCATGGTATGGACCAGGCTAGGTTTTAAACTGAAATTGTATGCAATACATCTTTTGACAATCAATCGAGGATGAGGGAAGGGGGGATATAATAATCTGACTGCCAGCCAGGTTGTTCGGTCTGCAAGCATTCAATGGCAGAAGAAAGAGGAGAGTCCCAGAATGAAGAGGGGGAAAAAGAAACAGGCTCCTGGGCTATTCAAGACAGAGACAGACATACTGTGAGGGTTTCCAACAGAAAGATAACAGACCAAGACAGGGGATACAGGTGCACACACGTTCTGCATCTCTCCCATAGATCTAGTTTAATAAAGCACAATTTATGATCATTTTTTTCTTTTTTTATCTATTATTAGGTTTTTCAAGTGTGTAAGTGTTTCTTAATCAAAAGAACAGTTCCATACAGCTCTTGACATCAAAGGAGAGCATTTCCAAAGCTATTACAGTAGCAAAGTAATATTCTGTGCAGAATCTAAGGTGAACCACTGGAATAATCCTTCTGGGACAGAGATAAAAAAAATGCTGCATTCAATGTTGCCCAGAAGCATCCAAAGCAATCTATCAAAAAGGCCATAAAAATATTGGGCCACACTTACCTGGTGCATGTACTCACCACTACTATTATTTTCCTCCATTTTCTCTTTGTCTGGTTAGCTACTAATCTTACCTTTGTCTGAAAGTTCCTGCTGTATATATGAAAGTACCAGAGCTGATTAGCAAGTCACAGGAGGAAGTGACCTCTGATGTGCTTCAAATCCATAAACCTTTTATATAGTTGAATCACATTATGAAAAAAGCGTTACGGCAAAAATAGCAGCGTTGTAGCAGCACTAAGGTGAGACTGCCTGATATTAGCAATCCTTTTCATGTGCCCTTAACAGATTTCCACTATGCCGAAGTCAGTTATTAGCGACTTCTCTTCTGCTTATTGAATATGCATTTAATAGTAAACTATATTTAACTACAGCAGTTTAGTTTGATAATCCATTTCGATGAAAGACTTTGGCCATCCAACCAACCATCAACTTAATTATATGCACTGTACAATACGTAGACTTCTCCCTTCACCTATATGAGTGAAATACTGGTTTATTTGCAGAAGGGATGGGCAGTTTGGTAGCAGCCATGGCCAAGTGAACCGAGGGAGCGGGGGAAGAGAGGGAGAGAAGGTAAGAAGTTACCGAACAGCAAAAGCTGTTCCATCGGACAATGGTAGTTAACTTGCTCCTTGAACTTAACATCTGGTAACATTTTCATCTTCTACAAACTTGTAAAACGTTATGGTATTTTAGACAGTGGGAGTTTGTTTCCAAAAGACATTTTAACAGTACAAAGAGACCACAAAATCCATTTCTTACTGGGCCATAGGGTTTTGTAATTCTTAACTCACAGCTTACTTCAAGAATACCTTAAAAGTTCTCCATTTGCTTAATTTTTTTGAGGGTATTTTTAGCACTCATTTTCATGAGGCATAATATGCATACACGGAAAGGTTGTCTCTTACATATCCTCATCATAAAGGGATAAATGTGGGTAGATACAGATGAGGTATTTTTTCCTTAGCTGCCTAATAAGGCCAGCATGGGAATCAGAGAAAACTTCGTTGCTACCAAAACACATCTAAAATTAATATCCACAGAGGAAGATGCAGTATTTTCTGCAGCTATGGTTCCCACCTTTGAATTCCCAGCTGGCAGTGCTGAGGGGCTGCGGGGGGGAAGGAATCGCTTCCCGCCCTCTTTGAAGGGGGCACAGTGGAACGCACACTCGCCTGCCACCACGGGAGAGAGGCTGGCAGCCGACGGCATGGGATGCTCTGCCCTCCAGGGCATGCAAAGGAGGGCCGAGGAAATGAAGCCAGTTAGAGACTATCACATCCCAGTTCCTTCTTCCCCAACAGTACTGCTAAAGCTATATTGGAAACTGAACTTGGGGTTAAGTGAAGCCAGCAAAGATTTATAGTCTGATATTAAATGAGCTTTAAAGAAACTCCAACATTGCCAATATGCAAGCAGCACGAAGAGTCACTCAGCCACAAAGACCAAACACGCCCATCATGTGTGTTGTAGAAACTGTTTGTAACCAAGCCTCGCTTTAAAACACAGATGAAAAAAAAAATCCTTTTAAAATGTGTGTTGTAGAAACTGTTTGTAACCAAGCCTCGCTTTAAAATACAGATAAAAAATCCCTTTAAAATGGTTTCTCTTACACATACGTATATTGCTGCGTGATGGCTGTCCCCATATGTGGAATTAACACCTGCTCCTTCTGGGAAAGATTATTTTTAACAAGAAAAATATGTGATTAGGTGAGGATGCCTTGGTGAGTACTAAGTAGCTGCAGTGGCAGCGGGCACTGCATTTGCCACTCTCTCTAAATTAGCACCCTTCCAAAGCATAAAACAATCACACAGTCCTAAGAAAAATGCAGTCCAAACCTGCTGTGACCCAAAATGCAATAGTCTTGCCTCAGTCTATGATGAGATAGCATGTAATAAACAGCAAGCCTGGAATTAATACTAGCCTTCTGTATATGTACTACTGTAATTAAAATAGGGTTGAAGTACTTGCAAATACTACAGATTTATTAAGAACTGTCAAGATTGGAGAAAACTGGGAGGAACTGCAAAATTCATTTCTCGAAAGGAAAACAAGTAGCTGATGATTTTTCACTGTGGTCAAACACAAGATAATGCACTATAGGAAAAATAATGGCAAGCATCATTTTTTTCCTTCCAAATTAAGTTTGTTCCAAAATTTGTCACAAATTAACCGTAGAAGTAGACATACCTGCAGACAGATCTTTAAAAACAAGAAGCTCCTACACCAGATCAAGGAAGTTCCAAAATAAAGGAGCCAGACTGCATTTTAGCAATGCAGAAGCAACCTGGAAGACACTGATCCTGATCAACCTCAAGCACCAAACTTTGTGCGCTTAATCCAAAAGCAAGGAAGTCAGGAGAAAAAGTTATACATCACCTTCTGGTGCAACTTTTGTAGAGTTCACAGGCAAAACCATCCTTGGGAAGTTTATCTGTTTACTACACAAAGGATTTTAAGGAAGCTCCCCTTCTCAACTGGGCCACTTCTTTTTCTCAACATCATAACCGTATTTTCCTTCACCTGGGAGAGGTTAACAACCTCCTCCACATCTGCTGCACATCTTAGGAGCGTCCAGAAGAGGAGCTACGCAGCTGAGCAGCTCGCAGGATGAGAAAGCGCTGCTTTGGACCTGCGGTGAGCTTTCCGAGTGAGCTAAATTAGCTATGCTATCACTTTGCAGGATTTACTCAGCTTGCATTTGCCTCTTCACTCATGCTTGCTGCACACATACAGGGGAAGAGCATACCGCTTACCTTCAGAGGCAGGTAAAGAAATAACACAGGCTGCTCTTCCAACTATCTCATTCTGTTTGCACCGATGTCTTGTGATGGATTTAATAAAGCTTTTGTAGATCTCAAACTTCAGGAAAAACAGATAATCTGAGGGAGACATTTGCTAAGTATTTGTCACCATGCTGTCCTAGAGAGATCAAAAATTGAGAAACATGTTCATAGATGGCTCCCCCTTAAATCCACGCATAAGCGTTTGTGCTTTTGAACAACTTGACGGATTATTGAGGTATGCCTCTGCCTGAAACAAAGTGAATAATCCTGTGTGGCCAAAAAACAAGCAATCACTATGAAATCACAGTGAACTGAGCAGTTCTTTATAGCAAGATGTATGCTTCTATACTTTGCATTTAGCGTAGGCCATAACACTAAAGATCATTATTTGTATCTTTACTGCCTTCAATGGATTCTTATTTGCACTACAAAGTCTGCAAGCAAGAATCTTAAGTGAAATTATACATGGAGCTATTTATTACAGGTAAAATGTTTCAAATTTGGTGTAGAAAAAATAGCATGAGAAACTAAACCACTCCGGGGACAAGATGGAAGGAGGCAGTTACAGGAAAAGATTTCTATCCTATGGAAAATGTCATTTTTTTCTCCTGCATATTTGAGAGATTCATGTATTCTCTTATTTCCTCTGCCTCACTTGTCTACAAGATGACAAGTGATGCCCAACCACTTTGGCATATCATATTGCATTGTCATTCCACCACCTGCCAATGCCAGTGGCTCATCGAGCCTGAGAAATCAAAAGAAGCAATTCGTTAGAAATCGGGAAAAAGAAAAAAAAAAAAACCACACATTTTAGCCAAAAATAGAAAAAGTCATTTTGTATTAGTAAAGAGACCAAGAAATACTGATCTACAAAAGTAAGCGAGCATGAGTAATGTAAGTATCTCATGGGCAGATTCAAGGATTTAAAGGCATTTCACTATTTGTGTACTGATAGCTGTACAGAAGACAACATCTATCTCAGAACAAATACGATTCTGCAAAACACTGCTGCTCTTTATACTTTCCTTTAAGGGCGGCAGATCTTGTGATGAAAGAAAAGCTAAAGAAACTAGAAGTTTTAATGAAAAAAATGTTATGGAACTATAACCAAACATGCAGTTTTCTTTGCTGGCAACAATAAAAGGAACTGCCATTAAAAAAAAAAAAATAAAAAAAAAATCACTGCCTGGATCCTCATTTTTTCTTAAAAGTTTAGTGCTGAATCAAAGAGAAGTATATTTATTATACAACCACAGAAAAATCCTTCATTTTTATACAGTCCACATCTATCAACAAAACAGTCTTTAAAAAAAAAAAAAAACAACACTATTTGCAGTGAATATTAATGGGCAAAATATAGACAGAGAAAACAGCAAGTTTACCAGTACCAGCCAAATTACAGCAATCATTTCAAAAGGTGCTATCCTTTGGGCAATTGTTTTGTTACTTGTAATGCTGCACAAGTACTCTTCATAAGAGTGTTTGCTTAAGACCTAATCCCACACTATACTGAGCACTACTTGAGATCTCCACTCAGACAAATTTTTTCCCCTCAAAATCCTGCACACTGTGGCCTCTCAGTTTTCTCAATAGTCATCACGTGCAAATTATGTTTTGTAATGCATCCTTTGTGATCCATCTAAGTAACACAAAGCCTGCTCAGAGGCTCCTAGTCCAACTTCTGGATAACCGGGACTGTAGCAAAGTAGTTCACGATGTTACCAGATTCTCGGAATGGAAAGGGATTTTAATGTCCCACTAGGGAGATGGGGAAAGAAACCAGAAAAGCAATCTCATCCTCAAATCACAGCAGAAGTACATGAGAAAGCAAGCACAAAGTTACTAGGAGAATAAGGGAAGTACAAGGGTACCAAGCCAGATGCTGTGAAAAGGGTGTAACATTGAAAGGAAAGACTCTCAAAGCACAGAAGATCACAGAACGGAGCAAAGCTAAGAGGTAAAAGGCAGAACTGAGAGCTAAGCACAATGTGAAATGCAGGATCCCACAGAAACTGGGAATGCTAAAAAAGGCCAGAAGCACTGTAGGAACTGGCTACCCTCCAGAAAAAGAGCAGAATATGAATATACAGGAGGAGGGCAGAAATTGTGAGGTTTGCATGCTGCTCTGAAGTTGCGGGACTCCTCCGGGACTCCTGCTCATTTACACCATTTGCTATGAAGTATTCTGCCTGGGAACATCTGTCTGGTACACGATGGAAACCCGCCTTGTGCGAGTTGCATGGAAAAACAAAATGGAAACAGAGACATAATTAGGGCCAACCTGTACACTCAGGGTCATTAAGGTAGAAAGCGTGCCACGTTTTTCCATACTGAGCAGGAGATCAGGCTTTTCAATAGCACTCAATTGATTTTTCCGATACCCAGTTTAAAAGCATCTACGATACCCACATCCGCATAATAAATGCTCAGTACATGTAAATAATCAAGTCCCTTTATGGTGTCCAAAAATGGACATCCACAGAGTTCAACAGAATAGATATTCCTATGCCATACACCTTTGAGACTTTTAGCTAGTTTAGAGATACAAAGAGGAGGCACTACCATGACAGAATAATTCTTGTTCCACTCTTCTTTCTTAACTAGTAGGAAAAATAATTTGATTAACATGAGTAAGTATGGGCAGAGGTGTACAGGAAGCATGCAAGTCCAAAGTAATGACTTACTATGGTTTTTAATACAGTTCTGGATGCAGAAAGTTTTAGCCATTAACTAACTCCTATAAAGACGACTCTGTGCTAGATACGCTCACTCATTTTGGTAAGACTGGCAATACCCAGCATACAAATGAGTCGAACGCAACGAAGTAGGCCAGAGCGTCAGTCATTCAGTAATAAATGCTAGCAAGTCAGCCTTATTTCACTAAGCCAACGGTGTGTTACCTTGCTCGTAACACACCGTATCGCCAGGTGAGCGCGTGGTTAGAGGCTGCGCGAGCGCAAGTTGCCACGGAGTGAGTTCGTACCATAGCCTCCCCCAGAACGGCTCGTTCAAGGGTCAGCATCTTTGTAGGCAAATGGCAACACTGACAGTACAGATGGACAAATCTACCTGAATGTATCTGGACAGACTGAGCTCACAAGTACCATTTTTATTCATTTACAAACTAAACAAATCAGAATAGCAAAAAGATGCAATGTTAGTTCATGCAATCATCATCTGTGAGAGTTTGATACCGTACCTTTTTTTTTTTATAAATACATCAACAAAAAATAGCCCCAAGACTTCAACAACACATTTGTCATATGACAATTACATAAACCAATTTCAAATGAGGCATGTGTATGTTTCCTATTTATGTCCTGTAGCAGAGCAAAAATGATTCTGATATACCTCCAGCAGTGTGTGTTCATTATAGGGTACACGTAAATTATTTTAAGGGAATAATACATCTCCAAGGACATTTTCATGGATTAAATGTCACGAATGAAACATTGCATTTCAACTTAGTTAGGACCTTAAAGAATGAATATAAAGACAATTATTGAGAGGTCTGAAGAACACAATTGATTTCTTTGCAATTTCAACTCTGAGGCACTTTATGCAGTCAAACAAAAAGAATTTCTATTTCAGGTTTTTATTACATAAAATTATGAAGTTATGTAAAGATGTAATGCTGACCATATTTTAAGTTTATGAGAGAACAGCAGAATATCTGATTTAAAAGGAAGTTGTGTTTTAGGATTGCATTTTAAGCACAGAATTTTACACTCAATTACCATGAAATAAATTACAATTATGATACACAGTTCTTTTTGCAGTAGTCTGATGGTCCTATACAAAGTCAGAAATTAAAAATCAGGAGGAAATAAAAAGGCCAAATTCCAACAAAAACTCCAAAAGCAGGCAGAAGTTATACATTTGGAAGGTACTTTGCTGCAGGCAAGTAACTGCCAGTGTTCCAAATCAACATGTGAGGCAACTTACTGCAAAAGTTTATTTAATTACATGACAGACTGTACTCAATACAGAGAATATTCTCAATAGATGCACCACTTAGTTACAATGGGATTCTGATCATGCTTATGGCATTTGGGTACCACTCTAATAACAAAATCATAACTTGTCTAATTTAAATTTCTTACAGAAAAGAAATGTAAATCATTAGTTGCAAAATATATGCAAAGTTCTCATAGCACACCATATTAGAATACCTAAGTTGTTTTTATAAAAGCTTGTGGCAGTTTTGAGAGCTACTAATGCTGTTTAAAGAAAACATACAAGACTGAAAACAACAATAAATGGGAAGAATATGGTATTTATGAGTAGTATATGTTCCATTTCATGGATGTTACCTGAACGTCATCTGTTTCTACCCATTTGGGACCATTGTCATCAACTTATGCACTCTCAGAATGAAAAATAAAGTAATTTTCAAATAAAATATAGTTTTATAAATAGATTGCTTAGCATCATAAACATTTCATTACTAAATAGGCAGAACTTTGTTTTTTAAAAAAGTATTATAGCTCAAAGCAATCACCACCCTTTTGTCCCATGACAGCTTTAAAGGATGACAGCTTTCCAAATACTGCATTGGTGGAGTTTCACAAGGTCTTCTTGGGATTTGTGACATTGTGAGGGATGGCCAAATGTTACAGCAACAGAATGCCAACAACAGAGAAGGGTCAACTGCATGATCCTTTGCCCTTCTAGCTGGAGCTGACAATTCGCATCGAATTGCCCGCCGATTCTAAAAACTCCAGGCAAGCGGGTCATTTCTTCCAATTGGTTATCCCCAGAGAGAAGTAAGAGATGGGGGAGGAAATACTGCGGCCCAGAGGCCCTGTGCCGGCTGTTGGATCAATGGCCGGTGTCAGCAGGCTTCTATTTAATGATGCTCGAACCAGCGCCAGCCTTGCTAACGGCCATACTTACCACCGATACCCACGCACAGGGAACAGGGTCCTGGAAAGACCAAATAATTGCCTCATTTTGCAGTATGTGGAATTTTTTTTTTTTTTTAAAGGTGTACACCTTGCATTTTATGTTCATAGGTTCAGTCCTTAGATTTTAACAAAGAAAACATGTTCACATTCACAACAGTGCAATGTGACAGTCAAGGGCAGCTAGTAGCAAGTACACCTGGGTGACTATAGATCAACTTACAAACATTTCCTATAAAGAAGCATGCAGCGTTTTGTAAGCCTTGCTAATATATATATGTGTATATAAAATTATTATTCCATCTATATGGAACATTTTTTATTATAATTTTAAGGTGAGAAGTGTTTGGCAAACAAACCAAAGCCCATCAAAAAATAACATCCAACAACAAAAACATACCACAGGAAAATACAAAAAACAAGACAGGGCAACCCTCGTCCTATTTCTGCTGTTATACAAGGACCGAGTTATCGAAGTCATCTCCATACCCACGTAAGCTCTGGAGTGGAACAACTAAATTACAGGAAGAAGATGACTGTACGTGGTTCTTCAAATTACTGACTTACTACTATTATTGGATAGTCCATGCAACCTACCTACAAAGGCTCTCCCACCTGAGGCAGGATTTTTCTGCCAGGCCATGATTTAGCCCCCAAACACACAGTACAGTTCTCTCAGCCAAAGGAGAAAGGACAAGCAGTCCTTCCTTTGAATTCAGCCTAGTGCATACTGCAGCTGGAGACACCCGTATTTCCAAAGCCTATCACAGAGGCCACAGCATTAAAAACATTCTCCACAATAATAATGCTTTAAGACCCCTTTCTTCCCTGCGAACTCATTAAAACTTTTTGAGGTGGACCTCAGAAAGCTGTTTTATGTCTGTCTAGCAGAGCTTCTGCCTTGGAGGAATTCCCTTCCAGCTACAAGTGGAAGCATTACAGCTGCTCAGACTGGACTCAAGCCCAAGTCCTTCTTTGGGGGTTGAAATCAGTGCAACTGCATTTGGCTCTTTCTCCGCTTCTGAAAACAAACTTTGAATTCCTCCTATCCAGTGAGGAAAAGTATAGCAGGAAAAATTTTAGTCCTAACAGATCACAGTATGGAGAAACCATACTCTAAAGTAATTATTTATTTTAAAATAAGCAACAAAAATCATTATTGCTAAGAATGCATATTGAGTCCTGCAAAATTAAATTACAAGATATTCTTCCACAAGAGTAAAAGCTCTGAATAATTTGCAACTCTTTTTTTTTTTTTTAGACTTTTGAATTATATTAAATCATTACAAATGAATGAAAATCAGAAGAAATTCTACCATGGTGGACTTGACGTACATCAGAGATGTGTGTTTACACAGTACCTCCAACTTTCCTGTTTCCTGGCACCAGAGGGTCTGACCAGAGGGAAGCAAGAAAACGGAGCAGCATGTGCAGCTCCACCCCGTGCCAGTACCTGCTTGGAAGCGAATGCTACACAAGGCACACTCGGTCACCACGTTCCCTCTGCCGCCTGTGCTGCACTGATGTGGAATGAAGCAGACAAAGGACCCCAGCTGCTAGACAGCCCGGATAGCTGCGATGCCCCACGAGCAGGCGTAGGGAAACACATGCCTTGTAAAAGCTCCAATAAAAAAATTATATACAGCCACCACTACCACCCCCCTGCCAGAACGACAACTGTTAAATGATACAAGATCAAGAAATTATTCTTGGTTTGAGGAAATTTGTCTCACAAAACTGAATTTCTGTCAAATTTCGAACTGAATCTCTTTGTAATATTCTTTATTTGCTTCCAAGAAGTTTGCGGTCAGAAGTTTCAAATTTTGAGTTATCATTTAACACATGGGAAAATTTACTAAAACCAACTACTACTCTGAAAACTGCCCCCACCCCCCCAGTCATTTTCCTCCTCAAATCTGTTTTGATAAACCTCTCTAGGAGAGTTTCCATGAGCACATGAGAGTTTAAAAGTAGAGTTCCCATAACCACCAGTTATTCTGATGCACGTTAGCTTCCTTCCCACCCCATTCCCAGCGGCAAGCTACCTTCCTCAAGGCAGGCTCCAGAAGACAGAAACGCAAAGTCATGTTCAGGATCCCGACTTCCCTGCTTCACCAAGGCGGGCAGAACTGTGCTCTGCCAGGAAACATCTAGTAGATTTAAAAGGTAACAACTGAGAACACCCAGGCCATAAACACCACAGAATTTTTAAATCAAGTTTTACTGCCAAAAATTTTATTTTACACTCAAGTAGTAAATGAATATAGTGTACGTGTCATACAGGATGCAGAAATACTACATGAACATATTTATTTGTTTGCAACAACAGTTTCAGAAAGTAAAATATTGGAAGTTCTCTGATGTTTCAATATTCGACTTACCTTTTTTGCAATATAAAAAACATTTGAGGAGTGCCAGGAGAACAAACAACAGCCATAATTTGTAACTGAGGAGTTTCTGACTGAACATAAGGAAAACAAGGCTTACAGTGAAGCTAGCTAAGCATTGGAGCAGGCTGCCCAGAGAAGCTGCACAATCTCTATCCCTAGAGGTTTCCAAGATCCAACTGGCTGAAGCCCTGAGCCCTGGTCCGAATTCAACACTGACTCTGCTCTCAGCAGGAGGCTGGACCTGAGACCTCTCTCAAGGTCCTTTCCAACCTGAATGATTCTATGATTTGATTCAAGCCCAATCAGCAGCCAAATTCAAACAAATCAATGAATGCTTCCCTTCTTCCCCTTTCCCAACAAAATCTTACCAGAAAATGCAATACTCATCTTTAATGATCATCTTTACAACAGTCCAGCACAACCGATATCAAAGAAACAACCAGCAAATGAAGTGTACAGAAGAGTATCAACACCACATTAAAAGGCAAGCTAAGAGCCTTTGCATGATTTAAAATTCTCTTTGTAACAGCGAACACATTTTTAATGCCAAATACGTAAAGAGCAATAAACAACTGTATGACAATACCAAAGATCTTCCCAGTCATTTTTAAATGGGAGATTTCCTATTCACACTGAGAAAGGACACCACAGGAACGTAAGCAAGATAACATCAACATTCTAGTTTCCAAGTTTCTATTAGCCCTCCATACACTGGCAGTGCCGTGCCCCCAGCAAGCGCCCCAGGGAAGCCAGAGAACGAGGAGCTAGGAGGTGGAGAGGAAGCAGGGAGCCCCAATGCTTCCCAACATCTCTATCTTGGGGACCATTTCTGTCCAGTTTGAGATGTCTTTCTATTGCTAGGATTTAAATGCAAAGCAAGCGGAACTATCAGGAAGGACTCAATGCACCTAGTTTCTTAATTTATTTTTATTTCCATATGAACAGAAGATTTCAATTAGACAAAAGGTCTAAGGCCTCCACCCAGCATTAAAGCAGTTGTAGAAGAACAAATTAACTAACGGCATGACATGATACAAACTGGCAACAAAGAATAAACATAAAACCTGAAAAACACTAGAAGAGTCTTTGTTTTGTGCCAACAAGCAACTGATCCTCTAAAAGAAAAGAATTATTCTGGTGCAAATAAACAGTGATTAAATGTGTGTATACTCACGCACACCAAACTGAATCTGACATTCAGCTCTACATCCTACAGTCCCAAAACCCCAAACTTCTTAGTTTTATGGAGGACCTTGCTTCTCAATCTCAACATGTATATGAGGATAATTATGAGCAATCAAAGGTCAGACAATTTGATCAACAGTGAATCTTTGCAAACATAGTCTTCCGAATCTGAAAGCCTGCTAAAACTGGGAAGTCAGATAGCACACCTACACAGAAAACCATGCAGTCCACCACGCAGGCAGATCTGACTGGGCTTTAAATTAGGGTAGCACGGATAGAGAAGTAGTACAGCACAGAGCTCCGTTCTAGACCTACAGGACAAATAAACATTTGGCTGTTGATAAGAACTTGCAGTATTGCTGCAAGTATACAAGCTACCTTGTTTGCAGCTGGCTCAACTGTATCTACACTACCCTGCAGTGTAATATAGCGTATCTTCAGCCAGGCAAGATACAAAGGGCAGCAAATAAGAGAAGCCAGTGTAAGGGTGGGACAGTAACAAAGAGGAGCGTTGTGCCTAACGCTCTGGATCCAGCCAGTGAAGCTCTTAAGCACTTTCTTATTTCAAGCAATGGTAAAAGCACTGAAATCAAGTTGCTGTAACAAGAGAACCGTCAGCTGTATGTGCAGAAACAAGACAAGACAAAGTTATATACAGTAAATACAAGGTTTTTGCCCTTCATTTCTTTGTATCTGAACCAGTAGAAAACTAAATCAAGGCCCAAATTCAAGCACTTAAGTACTTGGAGAAATAGAATCTACTCCAGCTCTACAGTCCTGAAATAAGACCAAATCTGTGGGACTCAAGTCTCTTAAACACAAAACAAGTAGTAATTTGGTGGAGTTCCTTCTTCAGCACATGAAACAGCTAAAGCCCAGCCACAGGAGTTTAGTCCTGTCAATTTTGGTACTTTGAAGGGAGAAAAGAAGTCAAAACGACAGAGGTTAAAACAGTGAAGATAAAAGATAAGAAAGAACACAGATAGTGAAGAGGGCTGGAATCATCAGATTGTCTCAACTACTAACGTTGAGACATTTGATACGCAGGCATGGGAGAAGTGTCAGGGATAGAAAGGTTGTGGCCCTGGAAAATAGGCAAGTAAAATTGTCAGGGATGTTAGAAAACAGTCTAGAGGGAGGTAGGAATAAAAATTACATCTTTGAATCTGAACAGGTCTGAGACTGTGGCTGGATACTCAAGGAATCATCTGGAGATAGAACTATGGGAGAACCAAACTGGGGAAGGAAGCACTGGATTTTGGGGGCATTCAAATTAAAGTGTAAAGCCAAAAACTTGAAAACAAAATGGAGGGAGGATGTTCAGATACATGAAATTAGGGGATGACAAATGGGGAATAAAGGGCAAAGTATTAAAAAAGAGAACCAGTTAGGATGATGGGTGCCATCCCCTTCAAGACAGAGGAAAGAGAAACTTGGTTACTAGTGAAGGAAATGAGAGGAGGATTTAAAGAGGAAGAAGTCATTCAATAAAAGGAGTGACACACATAAAAGATAGAGAAATAAAAAGGGCAAACTCGTATAGTTAAGAGTCAGAGAAGCCCAGTTCAGAAACAGATTCTTAGAAGTAGAACAATTCTGAAAAAGACCTCATCATGCAAAAGTCAAGATTAGTTTTGAAGACACATTTTGTATCAAGAACGAATGGAGAAATAAAATGAACAGCAAACCTGCAAGCAAGTTCAACAATAAAGAAAAAAAAGGTGAGATAAAAGGGGTTAAAAAGTCCATTTGGAAAGAGAATTAAAACAGGTAAGGCAAAGCTGAGCCCAAAGCTGTGTTGTGCTGACATACTCTTCAGAGATATTCAGAAAGGCAGGAATGGAAATTAAGAAATTACAAGAAAAAAATGTCTGGGGACAGGGCAATGTGAGAAGCAAGCAAAGAAGCCACGTATAGAGAAGCAGATAGAGATGAAAATAAAGACCAGTGAGTCAAAGGAAGTGAGGCCAATGAAGGAAGGAGGCAGCTGAGAAGAGAAAGGAGTCAGAAAGGTTAATAGACTGGAGATCCCAAAAGGAGTGAGTGACAGGGTAGAGGAGAGAGAAAGAAAGATAAGCTGAAAGAGAGCAGGTAGTGATCAGAGAAAGGGAATTTAGAAATAATAAAGTGAACAGTATTTAGTAAAGACAAGGTCATGGGAATGATTGGAGGCAGTGAGAAAAACTGTCTAAAACTAGAAATCAAAGGCATTGGGCTGGAAAAACAGACTGAAGAACAATGGAGTTAAGTACTTATCAGGGGGGAGAAAAAAAAAAATAGGGCTTGCCCATGGTGAGGGATAAAATTTGAGAAGACAGAAATGGGTTGAGTTTAGCAAAGTCACAAAGAAAGAAGCAAACTAATGGTCACTAGGAAAACTAGACACAGAGGACTTCAAATCAGTAAGAGGGTAGAGCAGACAACAGGACAGATGAAGCAGAAGCAGTGGAAGACAGGAATCGTAGGACTTCAGAAGTGAGTATGAAAGGGAAAAAATTTCTAAAAAGCATCAACTGAAGAACAAGGTTCAGGGAAGGGAGTAAAGTTTGAAAAAGAACCTTAAAAATCTGTATTTGAGTCATGTTTGGAAACATAAGTAACACCCCACTGGGCATGCCCAGCGCCTGTATTTCCCTCCTGGGGTGATCTTGGTAGAAAAGTTTTATTAATTTATCCAGACCAAACCAGAGATCAGAAATTCGGACAACCAGCACTGCCACCAGCTAGATGAAGTGAGGGTATGGCAGGGTTGGAAGAACTTTTGACTGTTAAAGAAGTATTAAAAATGATGGAAAAGCAGTGATTTGAACTCTGCTATCCAGCACCTTTACTTCCAGATTAAATTAACTCTCCACAAAGCAAGACTTGAACGCCTTCATTGACTCTCCCTCACACCAGCCTCCTGTTCCTAGAAGCTCAAGTACCTGACACAGCATTCGCCACCAGCATTCAAATTCAGCCATTAAGATTCTCGTCTCGCTGTATAACAGCGAAGACAGAGATTAAGTGGACAGATTGCTGAAAACAAACATCACTGCGATTTTGGGTCCCATTCAGAGATATCTGAGAACCGCTGGCGTAAGAAGTCCTTCTCCATTTCCAAGGCTCTGTCAAGAATTTCACTCTATGGCTTTCTTAATCATGAGCATGAATAAAACACCAGCCTTCTCAGACACTTCTAATACTGTATTTCATCCTCCGGTATATTGGCATGTTTTTAAAGTTTCTGCTCATTACAAAAAGACGACATACTTCTATTGCCTGCTCGTACAATCGGTAGCTGGATCATTAGAGTGCAACAGAAGAGGGGGGAAGAAAACCCCACATTATTCCCTGCTACCAATCCAGTGACATACAGAAAGTATAAAAAGTGAGCTGAATGCATCATTTCTATATACCCTACTGATTACTATTTATTCATGTGTGTATATGAGGTTCACTCAAAATTACCGAAACTACATGAAAAACAGCCTACCTATAAACAAGAGTTCACAGGACTGGGACCATAACAGGAGCTCTTCGTTATTTTTATGCTTTTCAGATATTTTCATATGGTTTGAAAATAATTTTAGATTTGTTTTTAGATTTTTAGATAAAAAACACTCTTTTGGGTTAATTGTGAATATATCCAATGTAGTATTTTTAGAAAAAATTTTGACAAATAATACGAAAAAGATTTTTTGAATGTAGTCTTTTGTTACAGTCAAGAAAAAACTCACCTATAATAAACTACTGGAAGCAGTAAACTGTCCACAAGATAGGTAGCATCTACCGTAACAAATATACATATCTGTAACAAGAAAAGTTTGAAAAATATCATAGAAACACTATCATTTTTATATTATATTTAATACCTGTATGTTTTATTTCTATTAGACTACTGCACACAGACAAAGATTTTATGCAATGTCATTCAAAGCACAAAGTTCACTCACGAAGCAAGTTAATACTGTAGCATTACTGAAATAGAAGGAGGAGCTAGTCAGACATTTTGATTAGAAATGTAAGAAAATAAACACGTAATGCCATAGCTTAAAATAAATAGTGCCAAATGCTGCCACCAACAACATACGAAAAATAGAACGGTGTTTTATAAAAGAAATTTTTTGTATAAGTGTATAGCACACATGGGAGTGTTGTAACTATCATTTTCATATGTTACTAGGTGCTCTTCTTAGGGGATAGACTCTACAGTCCCCAGTTATATACGCAGTTCTATTAACCCATAAGGGCTTCTTAATCATGAAGTTTGCTGCCAGAGTCTTGTACCATTTACAGTCCCCAGTTATATACGCAGTTCTATTAACCCATAAGGGCTTCTTAATCATGAAGTTTGCTACCAGAGTCATTTGTACCATTCACTTTACAGATTTTAAAATAGGAACAACTATTTCTTGTCCTCAGCACAAGATTTAATCATAAATACTAAAAAACAACAACAAAAAAATTTAAATGCTTAAGTATACACATTTGCTAACTCTTAACTCATGTTTTCGTTACTCAATGTATCCTTCCAGACAAGGCGGGGGTGGGGGGGTAGAATCTATTATTGGTTTCTTTCAGGAAAAGTTCAATACTTGATGCATAATATTAGATGCAAATAGCCTGACTGTGTTGGGGGTTTTTCAGTGATTTTTAAATGTTCTGGTACATTTCAGAAAAAAAAAAAAAATGGTTTGAGTACTTGTGCATATTAAGAGCTAATCCTGGCAGTCAAGCAAGTATTGTGCTGCCTTTTCCAATACAAACCATTTCATTCTGTGACATATGAACTGTTGTTACAGAACATAACCATCATTTTTAAAATTCAATAATCAGATAATAAATGAAAACAAATCTAGAGGTTGCTAGACACAAACCAAGGTTTCTCAAATACTTCCTCCCTACAAATTGTTCCACTGAAGTCCTACAAGATTAAGTACACACAAAAGCTAGAAGAAAAACTAAGGATTCATCCTACAAAATCTGGAAACAAAAATTTAAAAAAAAAAAAAAGGAAAAATGTATTAAGATAGGCTGATGATCTGGCACATACTATTTAAAAACTCCTGTATTTTGCCAAACACCATTTCCATAGTATTTGTAGTTTTAAAAAATACAAAACCAGAAAAAACTCTGACCTAGCTCGAACATTTCATCCACAAACCCCACAGTTGGATTTTTATTCTTTGAGCATTATATCAAATCAAAAATTAAAGCTGCACAGAGAAACAAACAAAAAAAAATCTGACAAAAATTAAAGCTGCACAGAGAAACAAAGAAAAAAAATCTAAGCGTGCAGGGAATTGACTGCATCTAGAACCTGTATGTGTATGTACATACTGCTGCTTTTATTTGAACTTCTTTTTACCCACATAAGGAAAAAGATTTAACTGACCGTAACAGCTTCTTAGCAATATCACTGGTAATAATTATGTTTTGACAGTTCTGTATAAAAAGTTCAGTCTTGAAACTCAAGAAATTTCAGTCCATTCTCCATTTTTACCACATTTAAAAATAAGACACCTTCCTTCCTTAACAATAAAATATTATTTAAGCATACCCAAAAATGTACTAAGGTCTAACAAAAGTATTCTGAATTTCCTTTTCAACTAATAAAGTATTTATAAGACATTTTGCATATGTATTTATTTCCCAAATTAAGGATTGGCAACTTTTCTCTTAAACATAAAAGCTAAAATTTACTTTTGCTAAATATAAAACTAATTCTCAGGATACAGTATACAAAACCAGATATTCATAAAGAATATATTTTGTGTTACACTACACTATTATATCTTTTCCAAAAGGTTTCTGTAGTTAAAAAAACATTTTAAAATTTAAATATACTGTAAGGTCATTCAAAATATTTTAAACACAAAAATCTACAAACAGTGACATACATAAACAGCTGGGAAGTTGTAACTTAAAGATAGCATCTTTTAATCAGACCTTCTCATAAACGCTAGCCTCAGAAGAACCCTATTTGCTACAAGAAGCATCTGCATGGTTTTAAGACTTAACTATGCAGACTCCTATTGCCCCAGGGCAGTGCTGCACAAGTCTATTGAAAACGATCAGATTGCAGAAGCCACACCTTAAATTTTCCCAGAAAACCGCCAACAAATGTTTTATGTGCATTATGACAGAATAACAAAACAAAAAGGGAAGTTACAAAAATTTCAACGTGACAATTTTTCCTGAAACTGCTTTCCCACCACATCTGGCAAGCAGAGAACTAATCCTATCACCTGTCTACTCTTACACTGAGAACTGCAAACTACAATTCAATATAAAATACAATAACCTTCTATAATAACTATGTCCCTCTTAGAACAAAGACTAAAATAAAGTTACCTGTGCTGATTCATACCTTCCATAAATTACTAAAAAGGTGAGAGATTCAGACATTTTGCTTCTGGATAATAAGCCTAATATCTGTATCATGTGCAAAAGTGCAACTGTGTTTTAGAACTGAGGCCCAACTGAACACAATTTTGTTATTAAAGAAAATATACTTGAACCCACTTAACATGGAAAACAGTGGTACTCGGCATCTTTTAAAGTTTTGCTTTACATATTTAAACCTCTTGTAAAACTGCAAGTTAGTAAAAAATATAAAAAATAGAAATAAACAGAAAACAACATAGCTTGTATATAAATTGGTTTACAATTCAAAGCACAACAGTAAGCTTCAAATAATTACATTTCAGTAACACACAGAGGTGGGATGATTTACTTAAAACACTTGGTTATTTCTGCTTTTTTCTTCATGGTCTGATGTCTGTTTAGCTGCTCGCAGTGTGTGCATGCATACGTTTCGCTACATCATAGACATAGGTTATGTCTGGTCGCTTCTCTGGATCCGGGTTGATGCACATATTAACTAATTGTCGCAGCTAGGAAAGGAAAATAACATGTAAGAAAGCCAACAATCATGTCAATTAGTATTTGTGCATTATTAAATTCAAATTAATGAGTGGCAAAAATTAGCCAAACATAGCAATTCTGCATAAACACACACACTCAACCCTCCCTCTCTCGACACACACTGCACACAGTTTTATGCAAGCATGTATGCAACATATTCTCATGATTTTTACATTTTGTACTGTTGTCCAGAAAAACTGATGAGCAGATTTAAGTTCTAATCCTTTTAACAAACAACTTTAGACATGTATTTAGTCCCATTATACATCATTTAAATGAAAATTCCTGTGCTTTTGGAGGGCTATGCCTGCAAAACGCAGAAGGCTGAAACTCTCACCAGGAAGGTAAATTGGGACTGCTTGCTCATTCTCTCCCGATACAAAAGTTAGCCAGCAATAAACGGCATTGCTGCGTGACAGGTTCCAACAAACAAAAGGCAGTGATTCTCCTTATAACACACAGTTAACCTGCAGAACCTCCTCCTGCTACAGGCTACCAATACACACGCATTCAGAAAGCGACTGAACAAATTAAACCCACTGAGGGCTATTTAATATAAAGACTCCACCTTTGACTGAGGAAATCTCTGAACTTAAAACTGGAAGCTGGGGAAATATTTTGGGGAAGTATCACATTACGCCAGCCCTGTTACTCCCACTTGCCCAATGTTGGAGACATGATACTGGAATAAATAACCTTTGGTTTATGTCCCAGTATCTATTCTTAGGATTAGATCACTGACTTTTTTCTTTATGTAAAGAAGCACATAATTAACAAGTATGTTCACAGAAGCCTTTACCTGGGAATAAACAAATCACTACGACTAGAAAACCCCAATTTGTTTCCACAAACACCATAATTTATCGGGCCTTCTATAGTGCACATATTCAGCAGAAGCAACCCAAAAGAGCTTCCTCGCCACTCAGACACTTCTCATTGCCTCCACAAATTGGCAGAACAGTTGCAGGTTTATCTTCCTCCCTTGATATGCCTCAGGTGACATTAGAACTTAACATAGTCTGGATAACCTTCTGATGGGGCATCTATTTTAAATTGTGTGCATCTCCTAAGCATTTCGTAATGTGGAATACACAAACAAACAACAAAAAAGCCAAACACCTTGAGATCCACCCTTCTATGGCAATATTTCAAATTTGGTTCAGTCTCCCTCTCAGTACTATTAGGTATGACTACTGAAAAAAATCTGTAATTATTGCAACTAACACAGAGCGACCTCATCACCATGATTATTCAAAAGTAACATAGATTGTATATTCAAATCTGCCATCAGAGAGTTTCCTTCCTGCTTTTTATAAAAAGACCAAGAAGGATTTTAAATTATAATTATACTCCTTTCACTTTTCAGAAGATTAATTTAAATACACAGGAATAGGAAGTCCAGAAGTTAAGTAAGAAACATTGCATACCACTATTTAAAACTTTGTCCATTAGCCCTTGCAGAAACATTGTAAATTGTATACAATGTCCAGGTTTTTCATATTTAACAATACAAAAACTATGTCACTAGACAACCCCCTTCTTTAGCAAGAAGAGCTTAATATTTAAGAATGAGATCATTAATTCTGAAGATAGTGGTCAGATTGCTGAATTGAAACATATTAAATCCAAATAATCTGTAATAGACTTGCTATTTGAATCTTAAATATGCTAAGTGTATTTTGACTAATGGAGTTATAAAAGCCATCATATTGCTTCTGGCAGCCGATAAATAAAATACAATGCCACTGACAGGAAAAACTATTAGCCTGTAATAACTCCCAATCATTTGGAGAACAGAATGCTGGAAATCACGAACTATTGTAAGAAATAATAATTGCCAACATGCAATACAAATACGCAAAGCAAAACAATCTCCTGTAGAAGAAGCAGGTGGGACACAGTGTAAGCAACAGGCACAATGTACTAGCAGAGATGAACAGCTTGCTATGCAACACCTCAGACAGCCCGCATGGAAAACAGGAGAGACTGAAGAACATCCAAAAACCCCAAGCCTGAAATTAGACTCACGTAAGTAAACATTTTGTAAAGAGAATACAAGTGTAATTTATCTGGAGAATAAGACCTCGAATCTTGTACGTATACATTTATCTTTCTCTGTGAAGACTTCCATCTGTTCAATAGAACTGCATACAGTAAATAAAGTCTTAGTAAAAGACTTTGAAGGATTAAAACCTATAAAGCTATGATCAGACGGGAGACAAAGTATTCTTTCTTCTTTTTTTACCAGCTGTATATCGATAACTTTACTGTGGGTACAACAGCAGAAGTAGACCTTCAAGAAATTTACCCGTGAAAAGCATGAGAAGCCTTGTTTACCTCCAGTAGGCTACTTCATGTCTTTTCAATCCTGGCCTGTGGGTAACTCTGATTTTGTTTTCTAAACTGAACTTTATCATCTAAAAATCAATTTCAGACTCAAACTGTTTGTGAAGTCATTAAACAGGAAGCCTTCCTTCAGAGTTACTTTGTTACTTCTTACAGTATATTACAATTCAAAGCTTCAATAAAACGGCCAAGAAGATTCATTGCTTAGAAAGACACTGTAGAAAACCAGCATCATTACTCAGAAGTACGTGTAAGGCTCTAGGTCCTATTAATCCCTGTAAGTACACTTGCAAAATCCATTCACCCACATGTTGTCTTGACCGGTGGCTTTTTGCAGCTTCTTATTTTTACTTTAACCAAAATGCGTATGTAGCTACTATTGTTAGGATACAAGAAAGGATCTGCAAGAGTATGTTCACAGTAAGGGACAGTCACTGAATCAGTTTACTCAGAAATTCTCTTCCCAACACAGTGCAAGAGGTGAGCTCAATTAGTGACGAACCTTCACCATTACTGTAATAAAATAAACCAGAGTCATACATCTCTTCTGGCTATGAGTCTTAACATTTAAATGTTGGTCGCTGCTATAACTGCAAAATCTCCTTCCCTGAGCTGCCTATGCTTGGGACACTGCACAATGACAGTACAGATTCCTGAGTAATTTCAAAATCCTTGAGCTCTTTTGAGCCTTCTTATTGAAGAGCAAACCGTTGGGAGAAGGTGAATTAATTTTGCGGTACAGGATGAAAACAGTTACACAGGAAGACAGCCTTTCAGGACTGAAACTGGGACCATGCTGGATGTTAATGCTTGGTTATAGCACTATTCCTTTAACTCCTACAGGAATATCCATTTCAATAAATCTGAAATCCATTTGTCAACCCTTCTAAGTATTAATAAAATTTCCAATGTAGCCGAAGAGCCTGACAGTACCATGGGAAGAGGCACTGGGATTCTAAAGTCAGAATGTCAGTAGAGAGAAGAGTAATTTTTTATTGTCTGGCACAGACTGGCCAACAGGCAGAGCAGACTTATGACTGAGCTGGAGGGACCTCCTGTTGCATCCCCAAGCTGCAAACTTCTTCAGCTGCTTATTGTTCTTAACCTCCTCTGTGCACCTAGCACAATGACTGTCTTTAGCCTGGAGCTTAGCCTGACATCGGAGCAGTGGGACACACTTTCTTTAACTAAGGTTTTTCAGCTATGAAATAAATATCACTCAAGTCAGGAGGAAGGGGGGGTGAAAGACAGAACTATGACAGGCAAGTACTTTGCATTGTTAGCCAGTTGAAAAAGAGAAGTTTTCATACAGGAAATTTTGAATGGGAAAAAACCCAAACTCTTCTTACTCTGAATAGGAGACCTTCCTGAAATCCTTTCTCCGTGGTTGTTCTCAAGCCCTTTCGCTGGCAACTAACACGACCATTCTAGACCTGCTGGCTCATCCAGCCTTCACACCTGGGTAGGAGGTTGGCTATGGACTTGAGAAGAAGTGCACCTCAATCGAAGGGGAGACTGAAAAACTTCATCTATCATGAAAGCAACATGATACTAATATTGGCTGACAGGATTTTAAGAGTATTGACTGGGGGTGGCAAGGGAGGCCCAGAGCTTCGAATTCCCTAAAGCAGAACAGCTTTCAGTAAATGCTGAGTACTCACCCTGAACACCAGCCGCTCTTCAGGAATATTCAAAAATTGAAACATCCTAAGTTGTTAAACATTTCAAAATCTTGGCTTATGACTCTACTGCTGAAGCAATAGTTTGTGAAAAATGCATCTTAAGACTATTAGGATTTCTAATCAAAGGTTCTAAAAAAATTATCCATCTGTCCATCTATCTTAAGGTGTATCTTTCTGTCACGCTATTCTCTGATGACATGGATGTCATGCATTACTAAAAGGTTAGTCTTATAGAGAGTTCAAAATTTAGAAAAACTGTCACATCTTAAAACTCATTAAAATTTACTTACAGAAAGTTTCTCTAAAAAGCACTTGTCTTGTATTTTGTAACAAAAGTATTTACACTCCTATATCACAGGATGCAGAGATCAACACTCAGTGAAATTTTTCTTTCAGAAAATTCTTTGTTATAAAATATGAAGTGGGTTTTAGTGTTCAGTGATCCTTGATCTTTACTGCTCACTGAGTGTGCTTCCAACCTGGTTAAAGGTTTGATATCTAAATTTCCAGTACAGGTGAAACATTTAGGACAGTATCCTAATATGATAGATAACGTTTGTTTCTTTTTTTTTTTTTTTTTTACAGTTCATGCCAGCACAGTATTTTTTTCATACAAGTAAAAAAAGGTATATTTTGGTGCAATAACTAACAAACATATCTATTTTTCCATATACCTTAGGGAAGACACAAGTCTTCATATCAGAACACTAAAAAGTTCCCATTACAGTCTCCATAGTTGATTACTTCTTTTAAGTAACTATTTTCATACCTCTCTTCATACCTATCATAGCTCCAATTCTCTCATTATGTTTTAAAATAACTTATGTGTATTTTGCAGATAACTGGTTTATCCAAGGTGCAGAAGCAGGCGTCTGCTTTCAAATAAAGAAAACCTAACATGTTGTGCTTTGCATCTGTTTTCAGCACTAGAAACTATACAGATGTAAGAAAAAGGTGGAATCTCTTTCCCCATCCAAACTCTAAGACCTTCTATCTGGGCCAGACTTTGATATTTGCCCCTTGGCTGGGAATCCGCATATCCAACTTCACACTTAGCTGCAGTGAAGTAGCCCTGCAGGCAGGCCAACTTCAACGAACCACTAGTGGTATCATCATTAAAATCCTGCTGAAGGTCACCATGGAAACCGCCTGCTGAGGCTTCGCTGCTGCACTCGGCATCTCCTAATCAGCTACCATGTGAAATGCAAATTCAGACAGTCTGAAAATTAGTCAAGAAGAATAGAGGATGAGGATGCAGATATGTGAAATATTCATGCGCTTCATGGAAAAAGGAAGACAGCATGAATGACACAACAAAGAACGGCCCCTGACATTCCTGCTATCATTTTGCATTATTGTTCACACCCTACTGTATTTCCAGGCCTCCAGTTCTGAAGTTGGTTATATGAACTGCCATATTTATAGTCTGCAACAAATAATAATTAAAAACGGCCCAGGTAAAATGACTAATTGGAAAACCCACAAAGAGGTATAATGCATAAATTACACAGTAGATCATTATTTCATCCTTTGCAACGTCACTGAATTATCTTTTGAAGTCCAGTTTTTTTTCATAGAAGGGCAAGAATTGTCACTGTAAATACAAAACAAAACAAAATGCTGGGCAGTAATCTTTTATTAATAGTCCAATCACTGTCTTTGAATGTAAAAAAATAAAAGGTTCAGAAATACAACCCCTACTCTAAGTGAAATTGCACATTGCTTTATGTTTATTAAAAGTATTTCAGTGCTCGTGTTTATTTGCGTTTTCAAAGTAATCTTTAATTCATGTAGGCTGAATTCAATTAGAATTGGTTACTAATACGTGTTCTTTGGTTTACAGCTTCTATCAGTTTGCCCTGTTCTTTTCAAAGTGGGAAAGTATTTTGGCATCTCAATCTCAGAACATTAACAAGCAAGCGTTTATATTTTTTCATTCTGTTACTAGCACTAAGAAAAATATTTAAATTTATTTTATTTAGTTTCTTTTCATTGTAGAGCTTAAAAAAGCAAGTACCCCCCCTTAAACGCATTAATGACAGTAAAGAACTGTTACCTATCAGCTTAAAACAAACACTGCTGCGATATGCATGAGTATATTGTTCGAATTCAATTATATTATGTCTGCCTACATTTCTCTGAAATTTACTATTAGTGTTGTCAAGAACCACTCTTTCTTGCAACAGAACTGCCATTCAATTGTATCGAACGGCACATCGCAGTTTTATAATGCAGACAAATGGGAACTGAACAATTCATTTTTACTAGTGAGTTACATTATACCTATTTTAATGCAAGCCCCTAGAGAAACGAGGCTAGTGCACTAATTTACTGTGCAACATAAACTTGTATAGTTGTGCTTTTAGAAAAGCATACTATAGATGCAAGACTCAATCCCATTCTGGCACATAGAACAGATCATTGGGCATTCTGGGAAAGCATTTTGTCATACTTGCAAGGAAGCTCAATGAAATTAAGCAGCTAACAGTATGAGGTTTCCATCATTAATCCCCCAAAATTTACAATCATATCAGAGACTTGTTTTGACAGGAACATTTGAGCGAGTTCAACAAGCAAACACTTATGGGCATAATCTGCAAATAACATAAAATCACACAAGTTCATTTACTTCCCTGGAAGTGTGCCAGCTTACATAAACTGAGGATCTAGCCCATGAAAAGGAAAATTTCTTACTTCCTCTGAATAGTGATCTGAAGGGAGAGGTGGGTAGTCACACTGTTCTATCTTCTTGCACAGGGAGTACAAGTTCATTTTATCACCATAAAAGGGACTCTGCAGTGCAGCCATCTGTTTAAAGAAAATGTACAGTTTTCTTTTGTGTTTTTAAGTAAACCTGTTTTGTCATAAAATCTGTAATACTAACAAATCAAAGTGATTTTTAACGGCTTTCGATCCCCTGCTTGGAAGTGTCACAGTGCTAAAAACAGAAGTTCCAAAACTATTACTGTAACCAGTGTGTGTACTTATTCTATGTCACACAGTAGTACCTGTCACAATCCTTATATTGCAATATTCGAGTTGCATACCGTAACAGTTTTATTAATAGAGTATGAGGAGAAATTGAGTAGTTTCCGATACTGCTGTGGGCGTGGAGGGCCCTTGCACCAGGGGGGAGACAAAAAAAACCCAAAACCCACAATGAAGTTTTCCTCTGAAGACCTTTTGGAAAAAACACGTAATTTATTTGAAAACACTATCTGATCTAAAGCAATACCGTATGATGAAAATGCCGGATAACAGTAATAGATTTTGTAACCTTCCATAGCTATTACTAGACTTGGATAAAGTTTGTTTTGTTTTTTTAAAGCAAGAAAACTAAAGGTAATGTCTATGCTTCCAAAAAAATCCAAACACTTCGTAATTCAGTATGTTATTTGAAAATACTTAAAAAAAAAAATCCCAAAACATCATCAGAAGTGCAGAACTGGCACCCATGACCACAATTTACAATTGTAATACAAAAGTAAGAATATCTGTTGGAGAGCACTTAAATAAATGATCAGCTTAAACCTATGCTTTATTTCCAGGCAATGTTACAACTTGACATTTAAGGTGGAAACAAACGCTATGGTTAGCAGGATTACAAATTTAAAAATTCATTTAAAATATCTCCATTCCGTTCAAAGCCTTCTAAGTCTTTGAACCGCAACAGCATGAATGCTGCTTTGAGCGCAGTGCTGCCCCAAAGTCAGTCACCCTTTTCTACATGTGCTAATAAGTTTGATTTTGGAAGGACAATGTGTACATTCCCCAGACAGGCAGAGTGTGTGTGAAACACGCTAGTCCATGCTGTGCTACTCAGTGAGCTTCAGCAGGGACAGGACAAGCTGAAAATGGCTCTCATCTGTCTTGTGGTCTTCCAGATAGCAGTTTAACTCTTTCATGTCTAAGCACCGATATCGCTGGGGGAAAACGTATGAAGAAAATTACCAAAATTCTCTTACATTTACTTTATATCTGATAAAAATGCTCTCAAATAGTTCAGTACTTTCGCATATTACCTTCGTGTAAGAATAAATAATTTTAAAGCTCGCAAAACAAATACCATACTACAGTTCCACCCTACAATCCTCCCAAAAATTCCGTAACTGTATTACCAAAATAATGTTAATTTTTAGATTTACATGACATTGTCTCTTACCTTAAAAAGAATGTTAAAAATGCAAGCTAAAGGCCAAAAAGGAAAAGGAAAAAAAAAAGAAAAAGAAAAATCAACTGCAGGATCTGTACGCATGCAGAAATTCTAAATAAATGCACAGATACTCATTTTCCTACTCTAGGTGTTCATTAAAAAGTACTTTTGTTTGAATGCTGCGGAGTGTTAAAAAAAATTCTGAATGTCCCCTAAGGAGTTAAAACAGGAATACTATATTTTCATGCATCTCCTGCTTTGACAGATGAAAAATGTCAACTGTCCTGTTTTTATTTTCAAGCTTTTGCACTATTCATCTGGTTCATTAGTGCATCTCGCTGCTGCCCCTGACAGCTGCTCGCCCTCTCCTCCCAGCAGCTGAATTTTTCAGGCTAATTTGATCCTCCACACTGAGACGATCGCTAGAATGATTGACTTGCTCCCTGACCTCCAGGGTCTGACTTTCCTGATTAGTATTCTGGGGGTGTCTGAGGGACGAAAGCCCACTGTCTGTCTTCGGGGCTGGTGGCAGCTCTCTCTCTCTCTCTTTTTTTTTTTTCCTTTTTTTTTTCCCCCTTTTTTTTTTTTTGAACTGTAAGCCACCAACCTACAACCCTGTAAGGATGCAATTGCTACGCTGAACAATAAAAGGAAATGTGTAAAACCTACTTTTCCATGTAAAGGTCCATGTAGCAAAAGCACAGCATCTTGATTTTAATTAGTAAAGTCTACTTTGTTGCATATCAATTAAAACTCCAGTGGTAGTGTTTTTGAGGTTTCAGAAATACCTGGGGCTCTAAAAAAAAAATCAGACTTTAAAATATACTTTTAAAAATCTTACTGGCCACATAGTTAGCACTGAATAATAGACCGTAATATAGGTTAAAAATAATAATTTTTAAACAACATACATTATAGCAAATTAGTCTAAACTTAATTTAAAACATAACTGAAAAGAGTTTAGCAGCAATTAAGCATTTATTGAGAAGTGATAAACATGCCACAGCTTTTCTCCAATTAAGCCGGAGAGAATCCAGAGCACATATGAGCACATAGCAACATGAAATCAATATAATAAAACATGCCAAAATGCGGGCAATAGCATTTTAGACATACCACAAAAAGATAGCCAGCACAAAACTGCACGGATAATACCTTAAGTAACCACTTTCAAATAAGGGGGGGGCGGGGGGAAGAGAAAAATGCTAAGCATATATTTGAGTTTACTATACCGAAAATTTCAAAATTACATCTCAATGATCAATTAAAAAAAAAAAACCACACACACAAAACCAAAAAAAAACCACCACAAACATCTGGTATGTTGTAGAATTAACTAAATGGGATAAATGCACCTCTAAAAAAAAAATAAAAGCTATAATTGAAGACACTGCCATATACTGTAGCTATATAATAGATATCAACAGGAAGTATCCTAATAATTACTTTATTCTTACAATAAGGAAAAAACACAGACACAACACCATATCAACTTAAATACCATCCTGGTGAAACTTCTAAAATAAATAAAAAGAGAATGGTATTTAAAGATGCTGAGTTAATCAAGGGAATTAAGATATTCAGCTATTTTGAAATTGTTTACCAGATCAAAGAAAAATTTAATATTCCTATAGGTGTTTAATATACTGTACCAGCATCAAAACAGCGAGCTCAAAAAAACCAAATTTTCTTCAGAAAAGTGCTATTGATTTCTATCCAGCAACTTTCATATAACACAGAAGAAAAATTAACCTTAAAACATGTTTTATATAATAATCAGTTATTCAAGAGTTTTATTTGTTTGTTCCCAGATTTTTAAAAAAATTCCTCAAGAAAACCAATGAGGGGAAAAGAAATAGCAATACTGAAAAATCCTCATCTACCTTTATGCTATCTTTAGGCTCCTGCTTGCACAAGTGTGTAAAGCAGAGCACTGAAATTGATGGCAGTTGCCACGGCCAGTACTAAGGAATCCCAATATGGGATTAAGTTTCAGTTCAGGATTTAAACTTCTAAATACTTGTTATCAGGTATCAGACTTCATTCCTGTGAATTGTCCCAAAGACTTAGAAGCAACAGCTATACACAGATCTGTAAACTGCAGAATTGCAATATAGCTATTTGCCCTTTTAATATTTAAAGCAACATGTTAGTGACAGAAAGTAAACTAATATTACTGGAGACAATTCACCTAGTAGTAACATACAACTTTAACAGGCAGACAGTGTTTTCTACAAAATCCTAAAATAACAGGAGGTGCCGATCCTGCTGAATACCTGTTAAATGAGTTCTGCTGACTCACTGAGGCAGGTGGCTTGCAGGTAAATGAAAAGTGAGCTGGGTATATTAGTTTTTATCTGGAACGTGACTAGAAAGACTTCACTGCCATTGCTGATGGAAAGAAATTTTTTTCCAGCATCCTTCAACACAAGTGTTTAGTCTTTTGATCAACAAATGATACGCAAAGAACTTTGAAGACGTAGTTGCCTTAGAAGCCTACCTGTTCTTCACACCTTCATTCGCCTCAATTTCAATTTGCCCTATATCTTTACTTTCTTAGAATATGATACCATTTTAAATTATGTGTCACCTACCAATCTCTACCATATTAATACAGAAATTAACCAATAATTATAGTTTAACTAATTGGAGAAGAAAGAGTAGAAAAATTACATCTGTGCAGCAGAAGTCATTATCTTGAAAGTTAATCCAAGCTAGTAGTAATAAGTACACAGTAATCCTTTTTTTTTTATTGTTTTACTTAGGTTTTAAGTAATTTTAAAGAAATTAAACTTGTATTAAAATAACTACATTGCAGTTTTTGAAAGCATTAGTTGCATACTCATCAGTCCCACTATTTCTCAAGGCATTTATTACCAAAACCATATAATCAGCATAGGCCATTAAAACACCTAGAACAATTTTACATGTGCTTGCCATTATTCATTTATTAATCCTTCAGTTATGCCCAGTCTTCAACAAATTGCTATAAAATCTTTGTAGCAAGCCCAGTAAAAGGCAAGTCGTGAGTAGCACACAAATAAAAGTATTTCATACGCTGAAGTCACATAGGAATTCTCATTGCTAATATTAAAGACAGACATATAATAGCTGAAAAGTAGCTTTTCCACAATGCTACATACTTTAAGCACAACAGTGTTAAGTTCACTGTATATATCAATATTACCTCATACAGCAGACAGCCTAGAGACCAGATGTCAGATTTGAAGTTGTAACCATTTTCGTGTATTCTCTCTGGAGACATATAATAAGGTGTACCAACTGCAATAAATACACAAGTATTTTTGAATGAAAATTTCTGGTTTTATATAGTAGTAAAAGTACGGGTTTCCTGGCTGAAAAACATTTTTCATCTTCTACATTTCTCATTTCGCTACACGTACAATTTCAATTCATACTTATGAGTCTTCAGTTTGATAGAAATACACATGAATTAGATATCTATTTCATCCAGCAGAGCTTTATTTTCACTACTGATATCTAATTACCAGAATTACTCAGTTGTAGAATACTTCCAATTTTTTGCTTTTAAAGAAGCTCAAAAATAATTTTCTTCTGAAGAGAACCAAGGGAACATACTACATGCTCTCACACACACACCACACCCCCCCATTCCTTTCCAAACTGTTATCACTGTGGCTAGAAACAACAACAGCTAGAAATTCTCGTCCATGGCTTGAATTATTTTTTTTTAATGAGTTATCTGTTCTTTCTTTTGAGAATATACAAATCTAAAAAAGCTGCTTTTGAAGCTAATAAGCACAATTTAGTTTGAATATCTGAAACTAAAATTAAGCCTGAAATCCAGGATCTTCAGCTTCCCAGAGAGGAAGGCAGGAAAACCTGCGAGCCCAGCAGAAGCCGAGGTTCTTACGAGCAACTCGTCCATCTGCTGCAGGACTAGACACTGCGAGGGCTTTTCAGCTCCCAAATCCGTGGCTGTCCTAGCTTAATCCTGCCTCAGAGCTGTGGGCTCTGGAGACGTCTGCGCTTGAAAAGCAGCATTTACTAGGACTGTCCCAGAGCAAATTTGCATTGGATACTCCGGGACATCTCTCCCCTTGATCTTAATCAGACCCCACCCATCTCTGTCACAAGTTACTTGGAAGAGATGTTTCAGCTCTGTAAAAAAAGCCATTAAAAAAAAGTATCCGAGTGATGGGTTCATATGTGACAGATCAACAAAAAAAAAGAAGTCACAAAAAATAATGGCAGTGGCAATTTTGGTGCATTGCCTCTGAAGTTTCTCCCTATAACCACCCAAAATGACTGCCTAACAGCAAAAAGAGTCACAGATCTGTGTAGATTTTTACTTCAATTTTGTGTGGAATATTTTCCTAAGTCACTGAGACTGACTGCCTAACAGCAAAAAGAGTCACAGATCTGTGTAGATTTTTACTTCAATTTTGTGTGGAATATTTTCCTAAGCACTGAATCCTGATGATGAAAACCAACTGGATTCTGTCAATTCAATACAAGTTGACCTTATTTCGAAACTAAGTATCTTGCAACACAGCCAGAGATTAAAATCACCACTCTCACTGCAAACTACGAAAATTAGAGTATGAACCTCACACTATTTTATTTAACAAAAAGATCTCCTATCACTTCTGCACTTCTGAATTAGCCTCATCTATTCAGAATTCATCTCTGTATGAATACTGGAAACAGAGATATAGTGAATATGTAAGTAATTCCAAATCTGAATAATCAGGTTAATAGTTTTAATTAATCAGATTAACAATTTTACTCTAATCATTTCCAAAAGTTAAAGGTTTTGCTTTGACAATGTGCCCTATCTTTTAGAAAGGCTGACATCTCAAACTATGTCATAATTTCTTGGGGGGGGAGGCGGGAGGGAGGGAAGTACTTTCCTACTTGAAAGGCCCAGCTCTGATTGGGAAACCCAGTACCACCTCATCCCAGGTCAGGCCACTGCTGCTGGTAGCCCGTAATTTCAACTGATCTCCTTCTCGGCAAACAATATTGAAAACAATATTCCAAACCAATATAAACTGAGAACGTGCTTCTCTAACAGACAGGCAAGGACCGAGGTCCCATATTGCATCCTACAATGGATTTGGCCCCCTAAATATTCTGGGGGAGACTTCCAGCCCTGGGAAAGCAGAGGCTGCCGCAGCCCCTCTCCCCAGAAGCTCCCTTAGCACTGGCCTGAGGAATCACTGCAGCTCTGAACTGAGACTGCGAAAAATCAAGAGCTTAAAAGGAGAACGGCTGGGGAAAGGCAACTCAAAATGATGGAGTACTGTGAAAACCATTTACCCTCATGGGATGTTCGTATTCACCCACAACAGAGGAATGGTCAAGAGGGATGGTCTTTTCCCTGCGAAAGAATAGGCACGCAGGTGGGTGGACTGCAACACCAAAATAGCTACCAGAATATCCAGAAGCAACTGTTATTCTAATGTATCAACAGCAGTACTTTAATGGGTGTTTAATGACAGCTGTCTTAAAATTGGAAACTGTAATTAAACAACATTTGGCATGACAGTTTTCATATTATTATCATCCTTACTGTTGTACTTCCCCCTTGAATTTGTTTGTTTGTTTTTTTTAAACTCCAAGGACTTGTGAGCTTGGACAGCTCTGAAAACTTTCAGCTGTATTTTGCATCCATTAATTAATGCACTGGTTTAGTATATTCTGATGCTTTGTTGGCAGAATTCATCTAAAAAATACGTTTAATAGTAATCTGGTTCTTAGCTGGTTACAGCAGCACTGCCTTTGCTGCTCTGAGACATCACGCAAGTAGCTGGCAGTGAGTAATGTGCCAGGAAGAGGCTTCACAGAATCCACAGGGGGCAGCTGAAAACACAGAGATTTGAAGGTTCATAGTTTACCAAAAGCAAAGGTAATTTTAACCAGTAGCTCTGGGAAGCCTGCTGATACATTAGGGGTCTGATATGACTGTGAAAGATTGATGATAGTGAAAAGGAAGAACAAATGCTATCATTTTACAACGTTTAGCCTAGTGTAACACCTTAACTGCAATACAACCTGAAGCCCCCGATGACCAAGTGAAAGGAATTGAAATCACAGTTATGTTAGTCATTGAATCACAAAAACAACCTGAAGATCTAGACATCATTACTACTTGTAAACTGTTTTTAACAGAACATGGCATGCAAGGTTCATTATTCTGACATTCAGGAACTACTGAAGGCATTGCAACGATTCTTTAAAAGTGTGAGCAATCTCAATAGGTAGCTGTACCGCTGGCAAGCAACTACCAGATGTGATTATACGTTACGTTTCCTTCCTAGATTTTTTTTTCCTTTCTGTTAAGCGAAACACAGCATCACAATACTATAAAAGACATGCGACTTACTTTACTCATCTGAAGACACAGAAGTGGGATAATACAAGACAAAAAAGTAACATCTTAAGGTGCCTATGTTTTTAAGAACAAAACCTGTAACTTTAGCACTCTATTCACTGCATTTGCACATCTCGGATAACCTGCAGGTCTGAACGGTAATCTCCTTGAAAATGGCCTGGGTCAAATAAACTGCTTCCTCAGAATCTGCTGCTGCTCAGGAGCTCCCTCCCTTTAAAGATGCTGCAGATCCAGAAACTGTTGTTTCTTTAAGCAAGCTTTCTGCTATTGGGAGAGGCAACGCACATAATGGAAATGGTGATTATCAGGGGACAGGAAGCTGGATCTGAAGGATCAGAGGCAAAGAAACTATTACGAAGGAAGTTATGATATAAACAGTCCATCTTATTACCTGCATAAACACATAACTCACGCTGCAGCTGAGTTAAAGAGGAGAGCGTGTTCACCTGAAAACCAACAATGCATCGAGGAGCTGAGTGAAACACAGTAACTAGCTCTAAGTACTATCAAGCATTTTTAAGCTGGGAGAAAAATCTGCCTGGTAAATGTTAATACTACTAATACAAAACAATGTAATGGTTGATTCAGAAGGTGTTTAATAGACTAGGTTTAAAAAAGGCCATATAATTATTACTGATGTTCCATGCATTAAAATACGTAACTATCCAAGTTCAGGAAGGGGGCTAAAATCACTTTAGTAACTCTTCTGATGTTCAAAGAATTCCAAAACTAGACTTCAGTTAAAAAAAAAAAGGCCAGATTTATTTAAGTAATCAAAAGATACGGTTTATGAATGACTTAATGTCCATGAGATCACAGGAATTTTATAACACAGAGTTCAACACAACATGCAAGTGCTTAACAAGACGAATGGTTGATGCTGAAGATAAACAAACTAAGTTACAAATAAGGTGCAGTTATGGAACAGTGAGGGTAACCAACCACTGACATGACAAATTCTCCATAACCATTTTTTTTTACTTACTTATTTTAATATAGGTGTAGGAGATTTCTAAGTCATAGGCTCGTCTTCAACCACAGATACGGGACCTAAAATACTGCACTTATCCAAAGTAATTCTGCAACCTAGCCTACATTATGCAAATAGTCTTACTGCAGAAATCAATCTATAAATATCTTGGGTTATTTTATAATGCAGCATTGTAACAACACAATATATCTTCAGCTTTCAAACTCCTGTAAGAGATCTCAGGTTTTTGTACATAAAATAAGAGCTGTTTTAACACAGCTTCTTTGAGGACTGCCATGAATCAGCTGCAGTTTTCCCTGCCAGCCTTCCTGTACACTGAGGGTGCAGGTTCTCAGAGCAGTTTGGTTGAGAGCATGAAAGTGGAGCTTATTCTATTCACAGCAAAACGGTGCTGCATACCACCACCTCAGCACCGGCTTTGACACCCTCTGCTGGGTCAGAGATCCATATCTATGAGGAAAGGAGAGTATTTGCACGCATTTTTACAAGGTATTTTATTCCCCACAACCTGCATGAGTTTACAGTCAAATCCCTATAACATAGCTCTATGCTGGGGACAGGAGTACGATGGAAATGACAGAAGTTGTCAAACTGCAGAAGAAACCAGAATTCAGTACAGATGAATTTCAAGCATTTTAAGACAACTGCAGATCTGTCCCTTTGCCCTGCAAGAAGGTATTCACATCATGGCAGCAGTGTCTGCCTGGACAGCATACCGTGCGGCCCTCCAGCACAACCACACTGGAGAACTGATTTTTTTTTTTTTTTTTGTAATTGAACTACTACAATATGGACTATCCTTAAATCCACTGAATGGCTAACAAAGATGATAAAATGCACATTTCCATGAGCTGGCCTCAGAATTGCCATTTCAAAGAGCATAAGGCCTGGCATTCAGCCATTAAAAAAAAACAACAACAAAAAACCCCTAACACACACAGTCATAGGGAAATGAATAAGAAGCCTTTCTTGGTTCATCTTCCCCTTTCTAATAGGAAGTCTTCTGAAACCAAGAAATTTTGTCAAGTTTGTATGGAATCAACAATACCAAATGCCACCATTTCCTTTGCACTTTTGGAAGGAAAATTTTCTATTTTCAAAAAGGTATATACATGCCACAACAGAAAATTCTACTGTTTTGATAAGGCTGCATAGAAAGAGTTAAGAACATTAACAAACCCTGTCCAGTGCAGTATTTTCATTTGTTTTAAATGGACCACCAGCAAGTATTCTAATTAAATCAGTATTATTCATAATTAGCAGTTAGAAGCTGTAGCTAATGAAAATTTTAGTACATTTCTTTATCTCTGAAATCTACTGAAATTTTTATAAAGCCTGTAAACAAGTATAAATTGCTACACATAATATGTTTGTAATTCACTGGGTTTTGTGCACCAAAGGTTTATGGAATCATAAAAAGATACAACTTTGAAAGAAATTTCAAGAAAACCAGCATCAAAAACTGCATGAGAAATTAATGTTAAAAAGTGGTCTCTGCTAGTGACATGATAAATCAGAGTGTCACTGTCTCCACTGTAGCCTAAGTTAACAGCTGAACACAATCTTTTTCCTAGGCTGAATTCTGACATTAGGTCATAATTAGGAGGGAAATGGGAGAAGAAGAGATGGGGAAAAAAGAAAATAAAAAAATAACAGATCCTCTACCAAGACACAGCACCCAACATCAGAAACAAAGCTTCCATCCCCCTACCCCTGCTCTCTGGATGGCTCTTGTATTTGTAAGAGGTGAGCTTTAAAGGGCTTGGGGGTTTTACGCTGGTTTTAACTCTAGCTCAGTCTTCGGTCCCTTTGCAACCATTCCCCTGCAACGAGCCAAAATAACCCAGTGTTGAAGCAGTTTGTTCCTCTTTAACTTCCTGACTTCTACCTTAGAACACAAGTCTAGCTCTCCCACCCTCACAACTGACTTTTGCCTTCTCCACGTGCTCCTGCCCACAGATTAGGATTCTCAGCTTCCTGCAAATACAGTCCAGGAGCAGCTCCCTCTTCACACTGCTCATTTACATCCTTCTTCCATTCGCAGGCAGTAGCAGGACCCAACTACGACAAATAAGATCTCCACAGTGCTGCCAGAGACGGCCACTGGGCTACCACGGCAGCATGAGCGGCAGCACTTTAGTTCATGGCACAGTGCATTATATAGTGTCAGATCTTTAGGGTTGTATCTGAACTTCGACGTGGAACCCAAGCACATTTCCAGTCTGGTTCCACTGTTTCGCCTCTGTCTCTTTCTCTCTCTTTTTTATTAATGCAAGATTGCACGTCCGTGTCTGAGTTTCACCTCAGTCCTATCAAGAACTCAGCAGTTACTCATGGTTTTGAGTATACCAGTATCAGCATGCACCAAACATGATAAAAAGAGGAGGGCACAAAAGAGTGACCAAAGGCTTTCTAGAACACAGGGAAGTAAGGATTATATCAAAAAATTTCCTTTCTAAAATAGTTTTTTTTTGGCTGTTTACACAAGTATCGCCCACACTTCAAATGTGGTACAAACATGCTGAACATCAATCCTCTCTCTTTTTCCACACTGTACCGATAACTGGGACTATCTGAATAAAGTTAAATTAAGAGGTGAGGATAAATATGGCATATTTTAATCCAAGAAGTCTGATATTTCGTACTCTAATTAGAAACATCAGCATCTGAGCAAACACAATTCTTTGTGTGTCCTCCCACGGCCCTAAGACAGGGATTGTAAGTATTACTTAATATCTAAGAAAGCCAAGAATGGTTATCTTCCTTACCATGCACTCTTGTCAAACATATAAAAATATCCAAATGCTTAATTACAGAATTGTCACCATCATTTGTTAAAAACTCTCACTGAGCAGCAGTTGAATTGATTTTACCTATCTGTATTCAAGTATCAGCAAGGTGCTCTGCCTGCCTCAATACGCTTGAGAAGGAACAGGAGACAGTTCTGGATGCTGCCATCAATGGCCCTGCTCAAGGGGACTAAAAGTTCATTTCACACCCTTTGCAGACAGTAAACAGGCTTGAATTCAGCAACCCACTAAACATAGCCACTCCAGCGGGGGAAAATAATTTTTTTCTTAACTAAAAAAACCTACATAACCATACTATAAACACTAATTCTTACATTTCTCTTTAAAGCAGATGCTACTCTATTTACAAAGCTTTTCTCTTTTAGAGATATTCTCTTAGATTCCGTCATTAGTCCATTCCCTATATTTAAACTTAAAATATCTGCCAAATTTTTACTTTTTCTTCTTTAAAGGCTTCTTAATCATCCTAGTCTCCACATGCTACTTAAAAGTTGCAAATTATATGAAAATTTTGTTTGGAAAAGATAATACAATGTTATTTTTTATGTGCTAGCAAAGAATAAATTGGGCATTTCAGAAAGTTTTTTTCTATTCTTATAAAAATAATTTTTCCGGGATTTTTTTGTTTGTTTTTTGGGGGGTTTTTTGTTTTGTTTTTGAAGTCTTTGTGGTTCATAAAGCCTGATCTCTCGTCAACTTACTTAGCTTATATTGAGAAACTCCACCTCAACACAGGGAAACTCCTCTATTAGCCCTTTCAAAGCATATAACCAACATGTTGTCAATGCTACCCATACAGGGACACAGAATTACTAGATTCTTTCCAACACTGATTAAAGTTCAAATAAATTTTAAAAAATGCATCCATATTATTGATCTTATTTTTTCCTAGCATTTCTAGAAAACACTACTGTCATGAAGACTTGTTTTGAGCCTGGAATGTACATTAAATGATTCAAACAAAGGCGGGGGGGGAACCAACGATCTGTACTGCTGAAAGTGACACCTCAGTGTTACAGCTTTTCTGTATGTGTCCATGGTGCTGACCATTTTTTTTTTTATTATTTAAGAAAAGCTTTAGCTGGACCTAACCCTTTTCCTCCTCATGAGTGGGCACAGTATTTCCACCATGTAAAAAAATCCACCTCCCCAACACCTGTACCTCAAAGAAAACTTACCTAAAGAATGTGCAGCTGTGGTTTTGGAGCTGAAAAATCGACCAAGTCCAAGGTCTCCAAGCTTTACTACCCCTGTAGCTGTAATGAACACATTAGCTGGCTTTATATCTAGGGGGGAAAAAAAAAAATTAAGAAGTTTAAAAAAGTCGCAATGAGGTTGGCAAGAAAAGCTACTGCGCTATTAATAACAGACCAAAAGAGGCTTTTATTTACAGCTAATTTTAACAAAATTTGACTGTGCTGTTCAGAAAGAGCGAGTCTGGGATTCGGAATGTCAAATTAACTATTTTAATAGTACAAACATCACTCAAGCAAAAAATTAAGAGCCATTGCAAGTATTTTAAAAAACAAGCAAACAACAAAAAACAAAAAAAAAAAAACCCACACCCAAAGAAGCATATCCAGGGAGTTCATTATTACTTTATATAAGCTATATATAAGGACTCCATTAGAACTAGAAAACCTCTCATTATGTCTTAAGTAACAGACCAAAAATGTTTTCAAGAACTGTAAGACATATTTTTCATCACTTTTGCTGATCAGATTACCCACAGTGGCATGATGTTATTTATTTGAAATAGGTAACTGATTCTCTTTAATAGCAGGCATTAAAAAAAGAAGCAAGTTTTACTCAGGAGAATGGTTATTTGAACTCGTCAATGGAATTGGGCTAATCAAGTAGAAACAAAGAAAAATAATGATGTATACCCCAGACAGTTATTTTTCACAACTAATATTCAGTTTAAGTTTTAATCCAATCCTTTAGAGACAACAGCAAAGATTTTTATTTTACGATTTTTAACAAGGTACCTATCCTGTTAGTCTTCTAAATAAACTGACCTGGTATTTGTTTGGCAACTGTGTTTAGCTCTTACTCAGCTCAAGAGCAACGCACTGTGGCTCAAAACTTAAAAAAAAAAATCGCTTAACTTTGGTAAGAGGGGATTACAGTTTTCGTAAGATATGGATAGAGTAAAAGGAATGGTTAATAACCCTTCAAACACCAGCATTTTCAGGTTTCCAACAAAAAGTTACAAAACCTTATAAGCTTTAGAAAGGAAGACAGAAGCGGCTATGTTATGCTGCTATCTGACCTATTTTTCAGGAGTTTGGATCACCCTTTGTGTAACAATCCAACACGGATATCAGCTCAACTTAAAAATAACTTTAATTGTCATTGGTTTTGGTGTGTAACCATGGAATTGTTAGATTTGCCATAGGTTTGCCAGAAGCTTTGAAGGTAGTATTTCAGTCTAAGGAATTTAAACTCATTTTAGTTTTGAGCTAAAATATACTGAAATAGACTAGTTCAGTCATAAAAGCATTAAAGGAAGATACCTATAACCTGTGGAAAGCATCTGTAGTTTTATGTCCTTCTCTTTGTATAATTGCACTTGCAGATATCTGTACAAATGCGTAAAGGAAAAAAAAAAAAAAGAAGAATCACAAAAGAAAGCCATTTGCAGAGGCATCTAAGTTGATCTGCTGAAGGGTGCAACATTTCTAGCTGCAAATGACAAAGCTCAGAGACGGAGGGACTTTTGCTTTCAGGCAGCTATTTGCATCCCAGCAGAAGGAAGCCACCAATCTAAGACATGTAATTTCACCTGAACCCAGAGAGACAGCCCGTATACAACTTGCAACTCATAGCCAGAGGGACTTCCAAGGCAAAAAAAAAAGTCGTACATCTGAGAAGCAGCTATGCTACGATCTGTTTTCTTTGACTCAGAGTTACAAGGTAAAATGAAGTCAACATACGGAGGAGACAGCAGTACAGAGGTTTAAAATGGGTAAAAGAGATTTAGTACCTGACAGGGATAGCTGGCAACTACAAGGGCTGTTGGGACACGGTACTTGACACAGAGATTGGAAATAGTGGAGAGGAACAGAGAAGGGGAGAAAATGCTCATGGCTGCACATAATCCAGTAGATAAGGGAGTAAGGGAAGGGCCTATACATCACCAGAAGGCATGGCAGGAGGCAAATACTTTTGTAAGAAAAAAAAGGTGCAAGAGGTGAAAAGAATGGATGGATAGCTGTGCAAGAATGCAGGTAACAATACTTGGGAGAGACAATGGGCAAATATAGAATAATAAGAACAGGACAGAAAATAAGAGCCAGCTAAATGAATTGAGCAAGCAAAGAGGTAGCAGTGGCAGGGTCTCCATCACTTACAGAACTATCACTTATTTTGAAAACTTGGTATCACAAGCCATTGCTGCAAACAAATGCCTACCACAACAAATGTACAACCACAAACTTCTGTCACACTTTTCCATTACTTACAAAACATTACAGAAACATACATTGTGTCAGCTGTCAAAATTGATTCCATTATGACATTATTTGGTGTCATTCGCATTGAACCAGCTTAATTTTCACATAGTAAAAGGTTTAGTAAAGACAAATCATCTTTGATCCTATATTACCTCTATGCATAACACGACGAGAATGCATATGTTCCAAGGCACTGCAAAGCTGAACAAAGTACTTCCAAACTGTTCTTTCAGGAATCAACCTCTTCTGTTTCTTAAAATGCTTAAAGAAAAAAGGATGGAGACTGAATATTAAAACTTAAAACTTGCATAAAATGACTGAAAAAAGATAGAAAATCCTTTATTTAAAAACCAAACAAGAGGCTCACAACCTGATGAGAAAGGTTTAACAAAATGTGACACAGAAAGCTTTCCCCTTAAATATTAATGCATGTATCATCAATGTGTGTTTAAGTCAGTCAACACAGAGCCACAAATGACATTAATGAAATAAAACTGCTATCCCAAAAAAGGATTTACATGGTATTTAGCAATCCTCAGTGCACGATTAATGTGGTCAGAATAGTCTAGCATAGAGTAAGTGGCCACGGAACAAATAAAGGTCAGATATAAAGGTATGTGGCCACAAAACGTCCCAAACGAAATGCTTCCTTACACCAACATTGATTTCCATATCCTCATTTTCCTAAATAGAAGAAAAAAATAGTAGTGACACACAATCACAAACAAAGATCATGTAAGAAGAGTAGATCAGATTAGTCTTAGAAACTTCTGCGATACATAAAAGGGGACTAAAGGAACTGTGATTTCTGAAAATTTCATAGCGGTCTAACTCCTGTTCAAATATTTTCCATCCTGTATAAACAACCATTACTGATCACTGGTAACGGTTCAATGGCCTGTTAAAGCTTACATGAAACATAATTGTGCTCTGCTACACACACCTCCTTCAAATATATTCAGGGACTGGAATAACACAGTCCTCCAAAAACACATACTGAAAACCTGGAATTCAGCCAATGCTACAACGTGAAAGTTTGATCATTATAAATTTTGCAGCTGAAAGTAAGAAGACTGAAAAATTGTTGCTCTTTTAGTCTCTCTTTTTAAAGAATTTGTATTTTGACAGATTTTAAACACATGAAGAAAATATATGAACAACATTAATACTAGCAAAATTAGATGGAAAGCGAAGTACTTGGATGTATTTTAATAGTGTGTGTACATGCACACTTCACAGTCATGCACACCCTAAGAAAGTTCATAAAACAAACATTTATTACTCTGGAAAAATAAAAATATTTTCATATACTATGTTAAAATGTGCCACTGAGAAGTTGACGGCTGTATCTACACATTAGAGACGTGCAGGAGTACGAGAAAGATGTTTTTAAACTAGCTATAGCAAAATGCATCAGTCATACAAAGGATCATAACATTTCACCAAAATGTTTTTAGTTATAGGGATTATTTCAAAATGCATTTTCATTTAAATGAGGCAAAGCATACAAATTACTTCTTTAAATATAATTTTCTCTCAGTCTTGGACTGAATCCAAACAAACCCTGTGTATCTGTTCTCCCTATAGCTGGATTTGCATATCAGAGGATTGTTTGATGTCAACAGGAAGATGGAGACCAGGTTTCTTTTCATTTAAAAACAAATACACAATACATGTGAGTATGTGCACATGAAAGCATAGTTCCTTGATTTAAAATGCATTCTGAAATTATCATAATTATAACTAGGTACTTTATTTAAACATTCTGAATTATCTTTTTTTTTAAACTAAAAATCTAAGCACAAGCAGTGATGAAACACCATTCACAAAATGTCTGAAGTGGGAAGATTTTCCATTACAGTTTCCATTCCGATGTACTTAAAGTGCATCAGTGCACTTTCAAAGTATTTATGTACAAGTATTCTTTTAACATTTTATTCATTTGCCATCTATAACACTGTAGCTGACTGTACACTACAAAATCGGCTTCAGTTCTTACAGTGCAAACATGCAATAACACAACAGTTTTTAATCCAGTCTCATTCTACTGAAGGTATTAATAATTTTGCCTTATAATAATAACTTCTCTTCCTGAAAGCATCAATAATATTATTAACCCTGTAGAATTTATCCATCTAAAGAGGATGCAGAAGAGAGCTGCTGGATTTACTAACAATGTTTAAACTAAACAAAGAAATAGGCACCATTTTCACTTGTAATCCGGTATTTTTAAAATAAACTCACTGAACATTATTTTCTGTAGCGTAATTAATTAAAATATCTTCCATCAAAATACATATTCTCAATGTTTTCTTAGGCTGTCATCCACCAATAGCCAAAATAGCGATGAAAAGCCTCCACTACCAAAAAAGATTTATTTTGCTATCGAAACAAGTTGTATGTTTCTAGGAAACAGTCCAGCAGGCAGTGTTAATTCTGAGAAAAGTCAATAAGGAAAAGGAATCCCATTCCTGTTTAAAACCTTACCTTCTAACAAGAAATATAAGTTGATGGAAAACATGGTCAAACCTATTTCATTTCAAACAGCATCATTAAATTCATATAGCACATATTAACTGTATTCAAAGCAGGATCCTTTTCTCTCTCCTCCATTTTAAAATAGTCCACAATGCAAAATGCAGTTCTAATGGTTGTGGGGTTTGCCCCCTTCCTACAGGGAAGCCAAAACGCAGAAGACATGATGCCAAAAGAATAATTTTTAACCTCTATTGCAGCAGAGCATAGTAGCACCACAAACAGTTAATACTGAAACTAATTCACAGCCTAGTGCTGTACTGTTTCAAGCATCCTAAGGTCCACATAATCAAGTTAACTTAATACAGTTACCTCCCACTGTATACAAGTTGCTATTACGCGCCCAAATTTGACCTCAAAGGAATACAGCCTGACATACAGCTTTCTAAAGTACTCTCACCTTCAACATTTTACTATTCTGCTCCTTCCACTTGTCTGAGGCTCAAAGGACAGTCCTGATGTCCCTCAGACCACTGACCTTCTAGGGTGTGACATTAAAAAAAACCCATAATCCTGTTTGAGGTGAAAGATCAGTCTCAACATAGTTGAAACTAGGCAAAAAGGGAACTGCTTGTACATGTGCATTAAAAATTTGGGCAGTGTTGCAAGCTAGTGTTTTATCAGCTAAACAGAGAATACCACGCATGCTCAGGCAGCAGACTGTCTCCCAGCAAGAATTATTTGTTTCAAAAGTCATATCCTATGAAATTTCCACCTCTGTCTTTGAGAATGGAATCACAAAAAAACTACTTTGAAGAGTTTTCACAATGTCAGTACAGATAAAACTGCAATTCAGTCATTTAATGCCACTGGAAATTTTTGTGGTCATAAATTGGCTATTCAAATGCCTTGAAGAGCTTTAAGGTAGGCAGGTTATATCACCAGTTCGTCTTTTCATCCGTTTTTACAGAATGACTGAGCAGTTGCGTTATGGCAAAACGGAACTCTCCTGGTTTTCTCTAATGAATTGCTAAAAGAAAAATTAAATATTCTCCAAATGTTTCCATCCTAGTAAAGTTAAATATAGCTGCCCTGCACCTAAACAGCATATGCCATTCAGTTTCTTGGAGGCATAAAAAAAAAAATTAAGTAAAAGGTAGACGGGGAAAAAAGTTTAAAGTCAATATAAAAGCATGGAATTATATTATACTGAGTTTCTAAAGATGATGCTTTAAAGGTCAAATTCCAAAAGCAAGAGTGACAGCAATTAGTAAATGGTCTTATCTAGGCTTAACAAGCACAGTTCAGAGAATACTCTTAAAGGAAATATGCATGACTATGTTTGGCTTTTATAAGAAAACTAAGGATTTCCTGCAGATCAGTAAAGACCAGTGAGTATGGGTGATTTCAGTACAATTGGAGCTTTCAGATATGACTGCCTACATCTCAGTAACCATGCTTGGAAAACATTTAGCATTCCGTTCCGACGTTAGTGTCACAGAGAATTTTAAGGTACGATTTAGTCTGGTTCAGACCCCACTGAATAGGAAAAAAAATAGGAATAAATAAAAAAAGATAAAAAAAAACAATGAGTGTTTAACAGCAAACTGGACTATAGAAAGCAAGAGGTTTATGAACATCTCTTGCAGAAAGATGATAAACTGATCATCTAAACAATTTTGCACAGTCATTATTTAAAAAAAAAGTCTGTGAAACTGTTAAATGAGCTCACAAAAACATATACCTGGATTTTTCACTGTGCATGCTCTAGGCTAGAGTTGCCTTCTGAAAGAGAGGATTTGGGGGAAGAGTAAAATGAGAATGATCATTTCCTTGCTTTAAATAGATTCCTTTTCCTTTCTTTCACGTCTTGATGAGGATCTTGATTGCATCTGTCTGTTCTCATGACTTCACTTCTGGCTTACAAAAATATAAAGAGGTGGTTGTTTTTTGCTTTTTTTATTTTATTGCATAGACTTATCATAACACAGTGATTCAACAACCAGATACTTGTGGGAAGAAATCTGAACTTCATCAAGAGGAAAATGACACAGAAAGGATTATTACAAGGAACTTCCAAGTAGCACGTAACAAAGTTCTTGGCCACTTCTGCCTGTGTTTCTTTGGGACTCTTTTTTAATATGGACTAGCAGAAAGAACAGAGAGAGGAAAGAGGAGGTCAGGCAGCTGTAATAGGAAATTATGGAAGTGTGAGCAAGAGTTCTCACTCTGTGAATACAACAGAAACAAACCAGAACTGGCAAGGGCATGCAGGGTCAAAAAGACACCAGTGAAGATGGACCTCAACATCTCTACATTTCGGAGTAAAGATCAGAGACTCATGTATATAGAAGTGAAGTTTCTACATAAGTCTTACTTTCTATTTAAAAGGCTATATAATTCTAGTAGGAAAGCAGTGTCCCAGGAGTTTTGTCTGGCTCTGTTAATTCATGAATTCAGTTGCCCGTCTCTTTAGACCGTGGTAAGTTTTCTGCCGTTTTTCCTTGCTTTCTGTGTAGAACAAAAATAGAACTTTCCACCACCTCTCAATTCATTCATCCACAAGGTGATCAAATTTCCCTACATTTCAAGAGTAGCAGCTGTCTCTTAGTTGTAAAAATAGAACAAATACAAAAGAACCCCAAACTATTTGGCATCTACCAACTGAACATACAGAAAGTAACAAGTACTTGGCCAATAAAATAACTAATAATAATAATAATAAATAAAAATATTTACCTGGTTCTTTTTCCTAACTTTTCTTGACAGTTGTTTACATCTCCAGTTACTGAAGATGCCATACTTGTTTTTTTCACTTCCAGAATCCACAAAAAAAATGCATTTAAAAAAAAAAAATCAATCTTCCTCTATTAGTGATCTTAGTATACAGCAAGTAACTTTATTTAATCAATAGCAATGAAAGACTAAGACAGTACAAAAAGTAATAGACAAAATAATTGTACTAATAGAAGTACCTACTAGTATCAGAAGGCCAAATTAGTAGAATGAAACTATGGTCTTTCCTAAAAAAAAAAAAAAAATTAAATGGAAAAACCCACCATGTGCACAGCACAGAACCAAGATAGAAACATCTTCTCAAGCACAATCTTCTTCACACACAATCACAAACAATCAAAATAAAGACATCTACTCACAAGAAATGGAAAGCCTTGTAAGAAAAACACAAGTCAAAACTGTTGTATTTTCCATTTTTAGTATATATTCTTTCATGCTAATAATCAAATAATCAGTCTTAAGACTCCTGATTAAACTCAGATCCCTTAGAAAGCTCTGAAAAAAGTCTCTTTATGTATGTCTATATTTTTATCCAACTGCCTTTGCAAGGATTCATTTCATTTTTCCTTATTGCATACTCCATCTACAGTCACTCTGTTCCACCTAACGTTTTTGCTCATGCAAAAAAGCAAGAACATACAGTGGTCAGAGATAAAGATCACCTACTGAAAGCAGATCTACTTGCAGAGCCATTAAAATAAAATTTCTAATACTGCATCATTTTCATTGTCTCTGCTGTTACCGCTGAGCGGGTCTTCTTAAAACACATAGCCACATGTTTAAATTCAACAGTATTTGTTTACATGCATCTCTCTCCAATAAATCCCCTTGGGTAAACCGGTACAGCATGAAGAGGTGAAACTCGTGCTTGAATCATTAACTCTACTTCCTAATAAAAAGCAATAGCATGACACAGTAAATACAGAGGCTACCATCTTAACTTTTTTTTCTTTTTACTACAAATAAGGCAGAGAAATTCAAAATCTTCTCCCTTCATTCTCAGCAAGTTATTCATATAGCATAAACACTGACACTGCACATTTTTCAAACACAACTGTGTGAAAAACTAAAAATAATCTCCAAGTATTGTTTTCAGGGCATTTCAAACAAGAAAAGCACCTAAAACTATTGTTTAATAAAATCCTTGAATTCTCCCGGCTCTTTAACGGTTCATGGAGCCAGACAATTCTAGCACCAGTGGGCAAAGATGGAGATGAAATACCCCAAGCATTTCTGCCCCAGTTAGAGCTATTTGAACAGCTTGTGTAACAGTTAAGTGAAGTTTAACATCAAGTTAACTTTTCATAGCTGCCTGACACCATTACTCTCCCTGCGAGTACAGCCCGTCGGCTTACACAATAGCTTCAGGTGTGATGTCTGTGAAGGGGACTGTCCACAAGACAAAACAGCGTTGATAGTCTAATTATTTTAGCAGAAAATCTGCCCGCTTATTCTTATTGTTCCAGTGGCAGACACAGACAATGGCCGATTCACAGAAAGACTAACAAGGCTGCCTGGCAATTACCCAGCTCAATTACCCCACCAGTTATGAACTGCAGCACCAGTCAGCTTTCCTTCCGCCAGCACATATACGTAATTGGCAGATGGTAAACTGCTGCCGCTGCTCTCGCTCTGGTTACCTGCGGCCGAGAGCAAAGACGACAGTCAAGCACCTGCCAGACACCCCAGTAACGCGCACGTACGGGGAGCAAAAGCTTACCAGAACTAGCTCTCCTACCTTGGCAGGGCTCTGTGCCGTTGCTTTTTCTTTTAGGGCTTCACGGCTCCATCCGCAGAGTAGCTGTTTCCCTTGAGAACACCCAGCCCCCCTTTTTTACCTGCTACATAGCTAGCATATACATACAAAGTTGAATAAGGAAGCGCTATTTTTTAATTTTTTTGGCGGGGGGGAGGTTGGAGTTTAAGAAAAAGATTTTTAGTAGCTTTAAAAAAGATTAGTGGCAAAAATTAGCCTGACTAGTTCAAAGCCCCAAGGTTTCTCCTTTAGGAACAGGCACATAAAAATAATTTAGCTTTGATCTGTAATTAGCACATACTGTGTTACAGTATCCTAACATATTACATGTTTCTTCAAGCTACACTATCTTTTTAAAGCCTTTTCAAAAATGAATATACAAAAAAGTTAGGAGTAAAGGTGATATAGAATGTGAAAAAAACATTGAGAAAAAAAATATTTTGAAGCTTTTAACACTTATCAATTACATAGCTTCAGGAAGGTGCCAAACTGTTCTATATTATAAAACATAACCATATGCTAAACAAAAAGACTATGTTTGGCACGGGGG
>NW_008795702.1:855932-873095 GCF_000699145.1 Aptenodytes forsteri | reverse complement strand
AGAGATTCCACATTTTAAAATTTGCATTTATAGATCATAATAAATCAGTATCATGAAAAGAAAATACACAAATGCACAAAAGACTACTTTAAAAATACTTTTTCCACAATCGTGATGTCAAGTATTTGGATGTAAATATATGTATAAGAAAAATCTCAGAATTAAAGCCACCATAATTTCTCCCCCTTGAGAGTGTGCGTGTGCACACAGTTTTCAGTTCTGTTTTCTTTCTTTATGTCAAAAGACCCTTTTCTCATTCATTCATGACACTCAGCTAATGAGCAGTTTGAAAATGTCTCTAGGCTTTATTTATTGTGCACTATTCAAAGCCTATTACAAAATATAAGTTTCATTATATTTAATGAATATAATGGGAGGGGTACAGTTTCCTGATATGCATCATTAGAATATCAAATTAATAAAATAAACTTTGTGAAGTTTATCTCCACACATGGCCTTAGAAGTGATGAGGTAGTAATACCCCATTTTACAGATTAGAATGGGGGCAAAGAATTAAGATCAAAAGTGTTAATTAATTCTGGCACCAATTTAAGCACCTCCTTTTCAACATACTTAGCATTATGAAACAGTTCATCTTCAAAGCACAGTTTCCACTCAGAACAGATAAATCTGTGAACGCTCAATACTTCTACAAATCAAACCCCAGAGTTTTACCTTCATTATCAGAAATACAGAATAAGCAATTACAATTCCCACCAAAAAATAGTGGTTGAAGTGGTTTATACAGTATCCCTTAGGAACAGTACCAGAGACATTAAGAAAGGATGGTCTTTGGAAGAGCATTCAGTTGTATTAACCATGAAACCTTTGTCTTTCTTAAATTCCCTGCCTTGAAAACGACCACCGCAGCAAAGAAGGCAGCACAGATGCAACAAATGGTGGTCCGTGTACTGCACCACCATGATTCCTACCCAGAGTAGCTGCACCCTTAACACTGAATAGAGCAGTGGTTCTTCAAAGAAGAAATAAACCTGTAATTTGCTGGAGTGTAAGATATTCAGTTGTAGGATTTTCTAGCTTTTGAATGCTTGATTCTGCAGATTCAGTGTTGCTTCCTCAGGTCACAAGCAATTCCCTAGATTCAAAAAAGCATAAAAATAACTACAGAAATGCAGGCTCTCTATTATATTGCTATGCACAGCTTACCAGAGTTGGCACTTTTACAGCCACAGCCACTATTGCAGCTGGCCAAGTAACTTGCACAACAGAGTAACAGCAGGTAACAGATGGGTACTGCCAGCGGACTTCATTTACATTTGCCAACAGCAGCAGAACAGCAACGCTCCTGAACCCCGAGTCCCATTCCACATTCTGCGTGGCAGTCCGCTACAGGACAGGTTCTTCTTTGTGTTCCCCTGTATTTGATCTGTAATTCCCATGCAACCTGCCTCTTCTCTGACCCCATCCCAGACCTGTCCCCTCCCTATTTCTGTCACTTCATCCCATTTTCTCCATTTACACAATCGCATCCTGTTCCCAGACAGTCTGAGTTCTCCTATCCAGGTTCTCTTCCTCCTGGCAGCCCGTTTGTCTGTCTCTAGGATCCTTGCCCAGTCTGTCCTGTTCTCTGGCAACACACTAGCTCTCCTCTAACCTCACTGTGCTCATGTCCAGTATTGGGACTCCCATTTCATAGTTTCCCAAATCCATTACTCTTATTCACTTATACTCCTCAGTCTCTACTGCCTTGCGTCATAACTTCCCAGTCCACCTTCTCTCAAAAACTGCTCACCAGCTAGTCCCAGTCCACTTGTCTTCCCTATTCCCAGTCAGACCCTCTCTCTCCCCCCTTAAGGATCACTTAAGCTGCTTGTCCCAGCCTACTCTTCTGTCTGCCTAGTCTTTTGTCTTCTCCACATTCATCTCAGATTACTCCCTTCCCTGTGTTAGAAAGAATAAATACCCTCTGAGAGATAGGAAAGCTTCAGCCCATCCAAAGCATCTGGAAAAAAGCTATTTCTGGCAAAGCCGTTTCAGTCACCCATACTATAGGTTGAAGCATTCATAGTCACTCAAGCAGTACGCAATGCTGTCGGCACTAAGAGATGCAAGAGGTTCACGCAGCTCTACATGTACAGAAATTCTCCACTTTGGCTGCTATGCTCCAGCAATTTCTGTTAAGCACATATGAACTCTTGCGTTAGAAGAATTTAAGCTTAGGTGAATTTTCACAGCCATTATTGTAAGAAAAATCCCCTTTCCAAGTTCAAGGCACAAGGGGCTTACAATATTTCAGATACAATGGTTGCCAGATTTTAAAATAAATAAATAGATTAAAGAACAAACAAACATACATACATCTCGGCAGAATAATATATTTTTCCTTAGCTGTCTACTAAATCATACAACATTTTTGGAAACATACACTACCAAGCAGGCAGCTGGCATGCAACATTTTAGTATGATATTGTTATATTTTGACAAACTGAAAACACATTCTCACACAGCTAAATCTTTGGCAACCCTAACAGCAAACAGAGTTACTGTCCTGCTACACACATGTGCACACAGCAGAATACAGCTTCCACAACACTGCCATTCAAACTACATTGGAGACATCATCATTGTCCCAACAGCCTTCCAAACATACCTCCTACAACTGCTGAAGTTGTAAATCAATGTTTTTTATGATGAAGAGATAGCCAAACAATATAGTCAGTTAATAGCTGAGGGTTTCCCAAAACACTGGGTCATGCCCCGGGAAGGGGTAAACACCTGACCTGCTAAATTCTGACACTGCACCTCTTCCTTACACAGGTGCTTCCCTAACTTCATACTCCCAAAAATCTTCCAATTATCACAGCAAAAGAAAATTATCACTCTTGCAATTAAACAGAGTCAAACTATAGCTAACATGTGCTATCAACATTCATCAGATAACCCCACTGTCTAGCACATTCCCAGGACAGCAATCCACCAGAAAACAGTTTGATAAAACAAGTGCCAAGTTTCCATTCTCAGCAACATAACCAGGTTCACTGCAGTGAGAATGGTTAATCATGGGCTACTAGCCATCCAGCAATCCAGGGCAACTAGTTTGCAGACAGAAAAAGTAATCAGCTTCTGTAGCAGTACGTGCCCCCTCAACTCTCTGCCACGCTGCAAAGATCAGTGGGGCAAGATGCACTGCTAAGTCCACAAAAGCAACTCACGCAGAAGTTCCTGACCTGCATCTGATCACCACCCAAGTTCAGAATGCTGTGAATAACCCTCCACTCAGTGCCGTCCAGCCTCACAGACACCACCGAACACTTAAGGCAGACTGTAGTAACTACCCGTGCCCCTATGTTCCTTCCAAATCCACTGCCATTACAACATCTCTATAAATCCCCGAAGGCTGTCATCTCACCCTGTAGCCACCTCACACTATAACACGCTCAGACTGCAGTCATGCGGATACCGCAACAGAGTCGTGGTTGCTTTACACAGGCAGGAGCAGCACTCCGGGCTGGCAAAGCTGCCAATGACCAAAGCTAAAATTGCTTCCACTCTTTAAGCCCTTAAAAACAGCAAGCTTCCTATAATGCAGCACAGGCAAGTTAGTCAACCCCGGAGTACTGCAAATAAGTTCCAAAAAACCTCATTGCTAATATATTTTGGCATGGGGAGAGGAGGGAGGGTCTGCATCCCAGACCATGTGGAGAAGAGAAATTGCCTGATGCAATTTCACACAGTGAAGCCCAAAATATCCACCACTGGTGAAACATCAGAATGATAATCGATGAGATTTCAAACAAGTTTAAACAGAGCTCCAGCTACTGCAACGAGCAATTTAGATATGCATCAGTTGCTTGGAAAGAAGTGACTATCACTGTATTTTGACTGTCCTATAAAACACAAGTATGTTTAAGGACAAAGAATTCACTGTTCCTGACTACAGAAACCTGAGATACTAATATGAACTTCATACTGATGAGAAGTTTTAAAATATTTGTCTTATTTTACCTAGCTAATTATAGTTTGTTTATTTTTTTTTAATTTAAAGTTGAAAAAAAATACACACAAAAAGTGTTCTCTGAAGAGTGGGTGAAGTGCCTAGGTGACATTTTGTAGAATTCAAATTATTTTCCATCTATCTTGAGAAAGCTGCAAACATATTTTCAACTTTTTAGATGAAAGCTTTCATGCTTGTTCCCAAAACATGATTAACTTCCTTAAGATCTGTATGACATATTCAGTTTAAAGTTTGCTTTTTTTTTTGGTGTGCTAAGATTATTTGCCAGAAAAACTAAAAATACCTGCAGAAATGAAACAGACCTAGAAGTTCATTGCTGATTTAAAAAAAAAAAGTGTCTTGATAACAAACCTTCTTACAAGCCTTTCTACTAACTTCATATTTAATCTTAAATAATATACTAATTATTCTGCAAGATACTGAAACAAGAGAATTTGAACTATCTTCAGCACAGACTTTACTAACTAGTTCTTTTTACTGAATCATTATAATGTATTTTCTTGATTAATGCAATTAGTAGGTTCTTCTTTATCCAATATATCAATTGCTGTTTGTTTTTTTTTTTTTAAAAAAAACCCACTAAAAATCCCAGACCAACAAAAAAGTCCTCAGAACAATTTTCTCCCTGTCACTGTCTGTGGTGGAAGAGAACCATGATTAATAGGAAAAGGGATCAAGCCTCAAACCTGCTTTACAACATACTTTTGTATTGCAAAAGGAGGTGGTATTACAAGGTAGCCATGTATTATTACCACATTCCATAGTAGAGACCACAGACACCAACAAACAGACCATGAGCAACTGGGAACTAGCACCACAGTTACTAATTATTTACTTGTAAAAATCTTTGATGTAACAGTATCCAGCAGCCTAATTCACCAATACAGAAAATCAAGAATTTTTCCTTCTTTCACCATCCCTACACAGGGGTTACACAGCATTGAGGTACATATTCTAGTGCAAAACCAACTGTGAGTCAAATGCAAGTATTTCCCCCTCACTGATAATGTTTGCCTCTCAGTATTACTGACATGCCACGTCCAAGAATTCTACCAGGCCATTAAAAGCTGTAAGATAAGAAATCCTCCATTTTGGATCCTCCTACTTTTTGAGGATGGAGGCTGTACTGAAACATCTCCCTGTGACAGAGGTAATTAAAAAAAAAAATAAGGTAAAGTGGATTAAATCTGTGTATGTACATACATAAACACACAGAGAGACAGAGAAAACACAAGATACCCCTGATTTCATTATGCAGTTTGTAAATGCCAATGCACAGCTGCTTCCCCCCCACCCCAGACATACAGCAGATTCTATGAATTCTATTAGAATCCATATGAATGCACCAAGTGATTTTCCTCAGTTGTCCTCTCAATGGGGACAAAGAGAGTATTATTCACAGGTAACAAGAGGGATGGTGTAAAAGCTGGGCAGCAAGGATGTGGTTCATTAAGGGAAGAACTAAAGAATTCATTAAGGTGCACTGTGAGACACAGCAGCTTTGCAAGAATTCTCTGATGTGTCAATAATGTCATAACAAATACCCAAGTAAACTAGTTAAGTAGTTTTCCCTCACATTAACATTGGTTTCAGTGTCATTCAAGCTGTGGTCATTTACAATTTCAAAAACACGCTTGATCCTTCTATAAATCACACAACAAGCCTGGTACCCAAACACCCTTCTGGGGGTGCCTCAACAGCTTCCAACAAACTTAGAACACAGCATTCTAGCAAGAACACTGGAAACCAAAGCATGGTTTGTTTGTTTTAATAACACAACATTGTTATTTACCTTAGTAGTGTGACAGGCAGCCATTCTGCTAGGAAGTTTCCATACCATTACATATCATTTACTTTTCAGGCAATTTTTAAAATACTTCTTTAAGAAGATGCTATATAACTGATATGCCCCACATTTAAACCCATACCATCCAAGTAGACTACCAAATCATTTCCTCCACCAGCAGCATAAAGACGGAGTGCATTGTGACACCTCATACATATTTAATAATAGCCTGATAGGCTGTCATTAACATCAAACAGCAATCTAAGTTTGCTACATTAAACATGATCCCTGTGTTAAGAGGACAATCACAAAGTGCCTCCAGGATCGAGCCTGTAAGAAATACCCACCGACTTGGACAAGGTGTAATGAGGCCAACTGCACTGAAGAAGCCATTATACACACATTGGGTTTAAAAATGAGAAGGGAGGGGGGGGGGAAAAAAAAAAAGGAAAAAAAAAGCAGGGGAAAAAGAAAAAGCTTCAATGGGTCATAAGACCAGACATGCCATAAGGCAATCTGTCACACACTACTCATATTAATAACTGTTGTGTCAAAACTGAACATTCAAAAGAAAAGACAAACCTTCCTTTATGTTTTATGAAATGTAAGCCCACAGAATTAATAATTCATAAGGTGAAGAAAAATATCAGATTTGGATATAAATATTAACAGAACGCTGTCAACCTGTTTAGAACCGAAATTTTGACTGTCCTACCTTACAATTATCAATCTAGAAGGGAATATTCTTCAAAAGCTCAAAAAAAAAAAAAATCAGTATGAAAGTCATTAATGAAGAAATTAACATTCTCTATTCATGTAGGTCCTAAGCAAAACAGCAGAACTCTGTTCTGTGCCTAGCTGTTGCTGAGCAAATGCTAATTGACTGGCATTATTTGTTCCCAGAGTTATCCTGTGTTGACAACAACAACATTGGTGTGCACACACGAAAGTACACCAAAGGGACATACTAAAATCAAGACCCAGTGGAAAAGGGGTAGGAAAAGAGGGGAAGTAGTGGTCAGATGACAAACAAAGATTTAAAAAAGCTAGTTAAAAGTTCACCTAAGTTTCAGAATACAAAGTTTATACAAAGGGTCTTGGATAAATTTTTTCTGATTAGCTGAAGAACAGGCATTTAAAAACTACAGAAGAAAGCAATTAACCCAAAATGCACCACCACATATCAGTAAGTTCACTGCATGTGATTTCAAGCAAATATGAAATACATTTTCAGAATATCTGTTAGTCCCAAGATAAAGAGGTATTTAACTAGACCTATGAAACAATGCAGTTATTTCCATTTTAATCTTTATTTTGTTTGCTAAAGTGGTTAGCAGTTGAAGTTCAAGATCTAGAAGAAACTACTTCTGCCTTATGACGCCAGCCCTCCTCTGCTTTCACTACTATTACAGAGAATAGAATATTGGAACACAAAACACAGTTGTGCCAAAAATCAGGAATGCCGTCAAAATGTATTGTTCTAAATGGTGGTGACAGTGCTTTTCTTTTTTTTTTTTTTTCTTCTCCCCAGCGCTAATATAATTTCAGTCTAGTTATGTCCCCATCTGCACTTACATTCTGGGCAACAGTGTCAAAAATACTTACATAAGCATCAATATTGGGTATACATAAAAAAGTCAGTTTAAACACTCCACTTTTCTCCACAGTTCCTGACATTTTCACTGCATTTCACCCAGTGATGAGCATGCAGAATGAAGAGCCAAGAAGTTGAACGTTACAAGCTTTTAATTTTTTTAAAAAAGTTAATTCCTACCTTTATCATTCTAGAGAGGTCTCCAGCATCAGCTAATTCCAACACTATATTCAGTTCATTGTCTTCAATGAATGAGGCATAATATTTAATTACATTTGGATGATTCAGTTGCTAAGAAAGCAGAATAATAATGCACATTTTAGTGTAGAGCACATCTTATCTTTTAAGACTGACAAATGAAACATTCTTATTTAGGCAAACAAAACCCTAAAATCTATTTCAGGATGATACAAAAAGTATATGCTTATGAGAAGCTTTTACAGATAAATATTTTGTAAGAACTTGATGGCCTTATAGGATCAACATGATGACTGACATTGCAATTTTAGAGGAATTTTGCTTCAATGTATCTATGCAATAGCATGCTAAACTTATCTGAAACAGCAAAGTCAATTTTTAAAATCAGTATTTTACTGTACACAGGACAGTTATTTACAATACTGTGGTTTTAGCAGAAACTTCTACTTGAAAAGTTACCCATTTTTCTATAGGATTTACTTCTCAATGTTAATTTTTAAAGCAATAAATATTACAAAATTCCTTAAGTGAGGCTTATAAAAAACTCTACACAGACAACAGTGGACACCTCAAGTATATCTATGAAAAACTTAATACACTTTGACGATGGCTGCACATTTTTTAAACAAATCTTTTACCTTAAGAAGATCTATTTCTTTGATGCAGTCAGCACGGGCTTTGGCATCCATTAAATCAAATATCTATGCACAAGAGAGAAGACATTTTTATTAAGTGATTAAAATACAGCAAATTGAGTGATCGTTATCATTATTTCATAGCATCCATAAAGCAACTTGAGTTATGCTTTTCATGGCAAGACATAACATTGCAGTAAGAAATATTCCTACTGCTCTGATGTACTGATTCACTGCTGTATAGATTCTTTTAGCCCCCTCATAGGAAATAAGTCCATTGTAAGAACGAGTTTTCCAATGACTTAATGGCCACTTCCGCCTATCTGTTCAAACACACAGCAATAATTTGGCACGTTTCCTTCAAGCTGGTTTTAATCCAAATATCAGCTTCCTCTCCCATTCCTGCCACACCATTATCACAAACTGATTCTTTCTAGTACTGAGCATACCTTTTTTCCCTAGTCTCTTGCTACAGTCATCTTTTTCTATTCTAAATAATGCATACACTTTTACTCTCTCTCTCAGGATCAAAACTTCATTGTCACCTCCGATTCTTTCTCTCCCATTTCTTTCCCTTCAGCAAGCAAAGAAGTGATTGGGGTTCTGCAATTTGTTTACGAGAGCACTTTTTTCTAAGCCCTCATCCGTCACCTTGACTTTTACAACCTTTTACAGTTAGACATCTCTGCTCTTCATTTTCCCCCCCCACCTCCCACCTGCTCCAAATTACTTCGTAACGTATCTCACTTTTGCCTCCTCCAGTTAACCACGTTACTCTCCACTAGTTTCAATTTTTGTTTGTAGTAATTTTTTCCTGCCATTAGAGTCCTTGTCCACGTTCTACACATCTATATTTGATCTAATGTCTTTCTATTTTCACTCCCTTTTTTTAACCACCTTTGGGTTCCCTTCTCAGGGTTCCCTTTCTTTTTGGGTTCCCTTTCTCAGATGTGCATCTCCATACACTGCCACCGACTATTCCCCTTAGAAATGTCCAAAATGTTACTTCTTCAAGGAACCCTTCCTCTCTCATTTGCCATTACTTTCTGAATAAAAAAAATTTAAAAAAAAAAACCACACAAAACCCAAAACACACCAAACCAACCCCAAAAAACCCACTCATCAACTTCTGTGTGGTCTGCCTATTACATTTTGAGCTATCCAGAAGAATAATGGAGATGCACTATGAGTTTTAGTAATTGCCACAACATTTATGAGATTACCTTTTCCGGTTACACCTTTTCAATGCACATTTCTTTCTAGATAAGTCTCCAGGAAAAGATGTATTATGTGCTGTGAAGATCACTGGTACCTGGTTCCATCAGCTCAAAATGATCAAAAGCTCAACAGCTGACAGCTTCCATTTCCTATCTTGCCACCAACTCCAGAAACAAACGTAAGGATTAACAGCACTTTGAGTACTGAATGTCTGCAAAGAGGTCATCTCTTAAACTGACTGCATAACTGTCCACATGAATCACACCTTCTTTCACTCTCCCCAGAGAAGTTCAAACAAATCAGAAAGTCCACATGTGATCTGCTAAACCTCACCTTAATTTTCTATGCCACTATGCATAGTAAGTTTGTCATTCCTTTAATCAACTGGAAGGAGAAGTCTAGAGACTTCATCCATGGAGCACAGTCCTCACAGAGCACACATGTGCTCTTGACTAGCCACTACTTCCCTTCAGACATCCAATCTTCTGTCTTCAGAGCTGGCATAAGAAAAAACAGCCTGGAGTGGATACACGAGTCACTTTTTGACAAAAAGACGACTGTAAGTCAAGAACTGAAATGCCAGGCTTGCAGATAGTAAGAAGAAAAGGGGGAGGAGGAGCAAAGAAAGAAGAAAACAAAACTATTTACCATGAAAGAAAGGGAATAAACCATCTCACAACTGCTTTTATATTAATGCCAGGGTGATGGGAAATAAACAGACTCAGCTAGAATCAATTATTCAAGGAGGAGACTGCGGGGGACTTAACGGAAACACAGCAGGGTAAGTCACAAGAAAGGAATGCTAACACTAAGAAATAAAGCAATTTCAGATGTAGTAGAAGAAAACAGTTAGTACTACATATGAAATTACAGGTACAAGTATTAAGAGGTAAATAACACTGATGGGAAAGACAGAAAATACAGTTTATGAATTAAGGTTGGGAACTTAGTGAAGGAGATGAAACAGCCTGCACCTGTTACAGATCTCAACTCTGAATGAAAAAACATTGCTCTCTAATCGTTTTGACAATAGACTGAAGTCCTAGTATTTGGTACAGTCATGAAGGACTGTAATGATTTTTCTAGGAAACACTTAGGAAAGTTCTAAACATGAGAGGTAGCACGTTAACTGAGAAAGTACTGGGAAGACACGAGATCATAATTGTCTTTCCCTGTAACCTAAGAGACCAGCAAATGGAAATTTTTATACCCGCTCTCCCAAAAGCAATCAATGAAAGCCTGTACTGGGGAACAGGGAAAAAAGGGGACAGGCAAAGGGGCACGTCTTGAAGCTTCACACTTTTACTAAGTTCTAGATAATAGTGAGATAAGAACATTCCTTATAAATGATACAGAGATTAGACGTAGACAGAGAACTCCAAACACACTGGGGAACCTAATCAAAGCTGCAGACAGAATTTTAGACTGAAAATTATACACAAATTATCTATTTGTAACATTTGGAGAAATCACCCAAAGCACAATTTCAAGACTTAAAACCAAAATAGTTTCATTGTGTGAAAAACCAGGGCAGTTTTCACCTGTTAGTGACTGTTCCAATATGCCAAGAGGCTTATTAACTTACCTATACAGGAGTGTTATGAAAAAACATTGCTCTCTAATCGTTTTGACAATAGACTGAAGTCCTAGTATTTGGTACAGTCATGAAGGACTGTAATGATTTTTCTAGGAAACACTTAGGAAAGTTCTAAACATGAGAGGTAGCACGTTAACTGAGAAAGTACTGGGAAGACACGAGATCATAATTGTCTTTCCCTGTAACCTAAGAGACCAGCAAATGGAAATTTTTATACCCGCTCTCCCAAAAGCAATCAATGAAAGCCTGTACTGGGGAACAGGGAAAAAAGGGGACAGGCAAAGGGGCACGTCTTGAAGCTTCACACTTTTACTAAGTTCTAGATAATAGTGAGATAAGAACATTCCTTATAAATGATACAGAGATTAGACGTAGACAGAGAACTCCAAACACACTGGGGAACCTAATCAAAGCTGCAGACAGAATTTTAGACTGAAAATTATACACAAATTATCTATTTGTAACATTTGGAGAAATCACCCAAAGCACAATTTCAAGACTTAAAACCAAAATAGTTTCATTGTGTGAAAAACCAGGGCAGTTTTCACCTGTTAGTGACTGTTCCAATATGCCAAGAGGCTTATTAACTTACCTATACCAGGAGTGTTTCCCTACACACCTAAATGAGAAAATTTTGTGAGCAATTTTTTTTTTTTTTTTTAATAAGCTATGCCTCTGATAGGAACATAAATCAATACCTCTCATAGAGGAGTAACAAAACAACAAAGTCCTAGACTCAGGACTGTGAAAGATCTAGGATCAAGGCACAGGAAAGAAAGACTAAGTTTTGTTTGTGTATTGTGGTTGGTATCGCCAGTACTTCTAATTTGTTATTAAACACCCTGGAGTAGACTAGACCAAGCAGCTGCTCTCATGAAAGGACAGACTTGAGTTTTATAAACATGACTCCCTATACTTTTGCTACACTTCATACAGCAGAGTGGCAGATTTGTCACAGCTTCAGCTAAACTGAATATTTCAAACATTACCTGAATAAAATAAAGCAAGACAGAAAAACTGAGTCTTTTTTGATCCTTACAAAGACAGACAATCTGAAGATTTACTGTATATCATTCTTGAGGTTCTCCGGTAGACTTTGGTCCAGATCTAACCTCAAAAGACTATAAATAGCATTTCCCAGAAATCCAGAATTTCAGTTTTGCAGACATTAACGTCCTCCAACAGCAAGATTAGGAAAAAAACCCAACCCAAAACAAAAACAAAAAACCCCAAACCAAACAAAAAAAAAAATCACCCAACCCATGGCCTCTGAAGAACCTCTGCCCTATCATACCAGATTCAAACAGCTTGCAGAGATTATCTTTCCATTTTGCCAAACTGCCACAGTTTGGATCAGAGGCCCCTAGTGTAATAAGCCACGTCAGCTCACAAGGAGGCTACTGTAAACACAACGAGAAAACCTCCACACCTCATCACCAGAAGATGACTCAACACTGAAGAACGTCTTTCATTGTGGCTTCCATTTTCCAGTGTAAGATTTTAAGAGCTTAAGAACATCCTTTCAAGTGCATGTCAAAATTACACATGGCACCAGGCAGCGATCAGAAGGCTTGTTTTGCAGGAGCTGCCGCAGACCAGATGACCACACAGGAGCAGCTGTCCTTCGCTTGTGTTTTACTACAGACTGGCCATTATGAAGAGATGCCAGTACTTCCATCAAAACTGTAACAGCTTACAGCTTTGCAAGCAGACTAATTCCATCTTTGGCTACTATCATTCAGCAAGCCAACCTGAAAGGTCAGCTTCTGCTCCCCCCTCTCTAGCATGCGTGTTGCGTGAGATTTCTCACACGAAGGTCAGCTTCTGCTCCCCCCTCTCTAGCGTGTGAGAGTTCTCACACGCACACACACACACACAATTTGTAGCCCTATAAAGGCAGTATTGCCATTGCTATTAGCAGGCCATAGGCCTCCGACCGCCTCAGAAACATGAGGCCTAAAGACTTTCCACATTTTGGCTGGACTTCTTTTGGCTTGAACTTATTTTTTTGAGCTTGGATTTAGCTGTAGCAGCACACACTTTGCAGTTGAGAGACTTAAATGTAATGAAGTCATTACAGTCAGATGACTTGTGTCCAACTTGTTTTTAGATTCAGCTCAGCTTTGTGCAACTGCACGGTCTTAAGGAAATTATAGCAAATACAATAAAGGTCTAGCAAAACCAGCGTGATTAACATCAGTAAACCTTTGGACCAACACAAACCATTAGCAACTGACTGCTTGAAAGCACCCAGCGTATCCCACGTAGAGCCACCACCAGCATCCTCCTCCCAGCGGAGCTCAGGAAACTGGAAGGGCGAGCCTGAACAGGGTTGATGTGAAGAAGCTTGTGCACATCGATTATTGGGAGCTAGCAGTAATTAGGCTACAAGTGTTGGCATCACTGTAATTGGCTAACAATAAAAACTGCTGCATTTTGATTAGACTGCTAGGGCATTAATTAGACTAACAATAAATTCTAATTCTTGACTCCATTTATGAGGTCAGGATCACAGGGTAATTCAGGTTGGAGGTGTGTTTCTCTAGTCAGCACAAATTGCACAGTGTAATACACTCTTATTTAAAATTTTAATTATTTTCCCCAATTTTTATTTTCAAGGACTATGATAAGATTAACATTTCTACAAAGGAATTATGTTTGCTGTGGAAAACCTAGGAATAAGCAAAAATTATATTAAATGTTTTTACGATGTGCCAGTTTTCACAAAGAGTGTAATCAAAAAATCTCATTGCGGTAAGCACTATACTTTAGTTAGCAATTACTGTGAAATTCCTGAAAACAATTCAGCAAATACAGCTGAAGAGACTTAAGAGAGCATTTTAAAAGCCCTCTGCAATTTTCCTTTCCACTTAACAAGAACGCTAAGTGGAACAAAAAGTCCATTTTTAGCTCTCAGTTTTTCATCTCCCACTGCAATCAATAGCATACAAAGGAAGAGTAGAAGGACAAGCATACATTGATACTTAGTCCAAAATATTCCCCTCTGTGTGCTATGCAACTAAGGGATCTCTGGTAACTTTGAATTGAATCACTTCTCCAGTACCTTCATGTGGCGTAGATTATAATTTCATTCTTTCAGCATTCTAGAAATACCAGTTGTATTGTACAAGTACAAGTACTGTCAAGAGGTATCGATATTTTTAGAATAGTTTCTAAGCTATTGTAGGATACAGAGCAGGAACTGTTCCCTATGCAGATGTGTAAACTAAACAAAAAGGCTGCAATACACGAAATCAACTTCCTGAGTAAAGTTCTTGCAGACATGCTCACACATGCAACTAGAGCTCCTAGAAGGCTACGTGCATAGCAAGAAGGTTTAGAAACATTTAACCACCAGATGGAAAACATCAGGCCTTAGCTTCTAAGTGTATACTGTATCCGATCAATTACCAGCTACCAATTTAACTCATCATCTGAAGTAACGTGCCAAGTTGGGAATCTACTTGATTCCTCTTGCTGTGAAGTCCATCGCTTTTCCAAGTTTTCCTTTTCAGTACTGAAAAGGATAAAGGTCTTTCTAACCTCACCATTTAAATGACAATTTAACCTATTTCTGTTTGAAATTGTGTTTAAAATAAAACTACCAAAAAGTATTTCCAAAGCAAAACACAAACATGACTGCTGTAACATAAACCTACAGACAGGCAAGCAAAATAAAGACTTGAATGCACGTAAATATTAAGAGATATGACACTGCATAGCAACAATGAGCATTAGAGTATTTTGCCACCACAGCACTGCTGTGCCGAGACAACAGTGCTTCATAAAGTGTGAAATTACAAGTGCTTTCCTAAGATTAATTATCTCTAATTCAGGCCTGAAGTAGCAATCCACTGACAATGAACAATGAATAATGAATGTAAGTGCTAGATAAAAGGATTCATTGTCTGAATCTCTAACAGAGGGGTCTCCAATTTGGGAATGAAAGGGAAGGAAAGGTGGAACAACGTAAGGCAGAAGTGTAGTTAATCTGGAATTTTGTTGAAATATGCAGTTTCACATAATATTTTAAATTTTGAGTTGCTAAGGTTTACCTAAAAAATAGCTCATAAAGTGAACTCATACAGCCTTACAGTCACTGACTGATATTTACAACTCTTTTGCCCTTTAAGGATGTTTTGTGAGCGTTTATTCCAGAATCTAGCAGTTGCTTACTTCCCCCTTGGAAGCGACCACCAGAGCACTCATTGCTCAGAATGCCACACCACACCTCAGGGTGTTGATGGCTCTGTTGCAAGGGTTACTTCAGGTGGCAGTAGTAGAGATGTACTGCTTCTTCCTCAGGCATGATCTTTCAGTACAGTTTGGACCTCGGGCTTAACACGTGAGGAAACTTATGTGGAAGCTCGTCTAACATATACTGCTATGTTCATAGTTTATCTGCGGTTGATCTTTCCTGATGTTTCTTTGACTCAAAGTATAATTTAGACATTAATGAAAGTGAAGTAATGAAGATTTGTGTTTTAATTCTGGTTTTATCTAAGTAATATTTCAACAACATCTCAGAAACATAGTTCCACGGAAAAAGAGAGAACCTAATTATTTTAAATACCAGTTCCCTAATTACAAGAAGGCAAACTACACATGGGAGGATGAAGCACAAAAGGTACGACGAGAAGAAAAGACCCAGCAGACTATTTTGTGTATTCTGCTGGTTAAATTACTAGAAAGAAGCTGCAAATTAAACAGTTTTCACTCTGCTACATATCCTACTGGAATCCAAATGAAGAATACTACTTCTTCGTGTCATCTGGACTCAGCAGCGACTACAAATTCAGAAAGAGTGGTTTCTGTCACCATCTGCTTGTCCTTCCTCCCACAGCATCTTACTGCCACTTGCTTCTGCTCACATCGAGTTCCACAAACATACATTTTGTACACATTAATATAACATTTATCAATATTGTACATATTTCAGCCAAATAAAATTTTAATAGCAGAAAATAAACATTCTTGTTGGAAAGCTTCGTAAGAACTCAAAACTGGCAATCCTTTAGAACAAATAATGGCCTGAGATCCAGACTCTTAAAGTTGTACATATTTCAGCCAAATAAAATTTTAATAGCAGAAAATAAACATTCTTGTTGGAAAGCTTCGTAAGAACTCAAAACTGGCAATCCTTTAGAACAAATAATGGCCTGAGATCCAGCAACTCTTAAAGAGCGGATAACTGAGGAATTCCAAGTCACATCAGACCTTGATGGTAGACAAAAACATAGGGAACCACTGACCGAATATAAAGAGAACAGCTATACACCCAACCCAGCCAGGAAAACAAAACAGGGAGGGGGTAGAATGGACACGACTTGCAAGATCAGAGAGGAAGGCATGTAGTAGTTAAAATCTGCTATAAGAAAGGGCAGAAAATGGGAAAGTAGAAGAAAGTCCAGATCTCAGTTATGTTATTTATCACAAAGTACAGCATTTAGAGACACTGTCTCAATGTGGAAAGCGGTATCCATGCACAGGCCTAAAATAGAGAGAATAGAGCCTCTCCCTCATGACAGAAAGAAGCATTCCTCCTGTTTTGTCCATGTTGACCTTCCATTAATGAGGCATCAGGAAAAAAGCAGCATTTTAATTTGAATAAAAGAAAACATGACTGAAATTAAAAGCAAGAAGCACCATCATAGAGCAGACCCACAAGAGCTCCTCTGAAAAGCAATCACTTCTCACCAAAAGACATCTATGAAAATAAATTTTATAGTGAAATTAAGTATTGTGACTATATTTAACAAAAATATTTCTAGGGAATCTTCGGGAAGGTCACAGAAGCACAGTAACAATTAAGATGGTCTTCTGTCCAAATGGAACAGCTTTCAGCTTGCATAGTTGACATCTAAACGGCTGTGTCAAACGCTCAGTGCTGCCACAAGCCTTCTGAACTCCGGGCAATATTTCATCGTACACTTAGGAATTTTTTTCCCTTACAGGTTAACCAAATCGCACTTTCCATTCAGATAATAGTCTTCTATATACATCCAGCCCTCATACGGAAAGTGATTTTACAGATCACAGAACATAGCCCCTCCTGACATGCACTAGGCAATAACATTCAATGGAAAACCAACAGCGTATGTTGGATAGTTTAAGACAATCGGAACACTATCAGGATAAAGCAATCTGGGAGAGCCACAA
>NW_008795702.1:833432-850932 GCF_000699145.1 Aptenodytes forsteri | reverse complement strand
GCTCTAACCCCTCGTTTTGAGGGGAATACAGGGGAACTAGAAAAGAAAGACCAGAATAGCAATGCTGAGCAGTGATATGTAATCTCTTCTGTATAAGAGGAGACTTGATAAACTATTGTTCTTCATCTCAGGGGGAAAAACACCCCCACCAAACAGTAAGGGATATGTGCTGCCTTTGGTTTACCAGGTCTAGTAACAGAATTGTTTTTCCTCTCTTCAGATGCTAAAAAGCTCCCATTCTGCTCATGAGGAAATTCTAGAATTTGAAGTCTACTGTATCAGACTACTAATCCATATTTTCCTACCTTCTTGCACAATCCTTTTTACAGTATGTAAGAGGTTTGGGAGTACTTCGATATCTGCACTTTCAAAATATCCTTGTGATGTAATGAAGTACAGTGTTTTAACTTTGTAGATAATAGACTACGACAGAGATTTCAGGCACTTAATTCCAAATAGGAAATGAGCTTCTAATGGCACGAAGTCTAGTTGGAGGCCAGTAACTAGCAGCATACTTCAGGGGTCAATACTGGGTCCAATCCTGCTCAACATCTTCATTAATGATCTGGATGATAGGGCAAAGTGCACCCTCAGCAAGTTTGCTGATGACACAAAACTCGGAGGAATGGCTGATGCGCCAGAAGGTGATGCTGCCATCCAGAGGGACCTCGACACGCTGGAGAAATGGGCTGACGGGAACCTCATGCGGTTCAACACAGGGAAGTGCAAAGCCCTGCACCTAGGCAGCAATAACCCCAAGCACCAGTACATCTCGGCGCTGACCTGCTAGAAAACAGCTTTACAGGCCAGACCCTGGGGGTCCTGGTGGACACCAAGTTGAACACGGGCCAGTAACGTGCCCTTGCGGCAAAGAAGGCGAACGGTGTCCTGGGCTGCATTAGGAGGAATGTTGCCAGCAGATGGAGGGAGGTGATCCTTCCCCTCTACTCAGCACTAGTGAGGCCATGCCTGGAGTGCTGTGTCCAGTTCTGGGCCACCCATACATAGACATACTGGAAAGAGTCCAGCAAAGAGCCACTACTGATCAGGGCACTGGAGCGTCTCTCATATGAGGAAAGGCTGAGGGAGCTGGGAACATCCAGCCTAGAGAAGAGAAGGTTCAGGGGGGGATCTCATCAATGTGTACAAATACCTGAAGGGAGGGTGTTAAAAGACAGAGCCAGGCTCTCTTCAGTGGTGCCCAGTGACAGGACAAGAGGCAGTGGGCACAGACTAAAACACAGGAGGGTTCGTCTGAACATCAGGAAACACATTTTTACTGTGGAGGTGACTGAGCACTGGCACCGGTTACCCAGGGAGGTTGTGGAGTCTCCCTCCTTGGAGATACTCAAAAGCAGTCTGTACATGGTCCTGGGAAACCTGCTCTAGGAGACCCTGCTTGAGCAGGAGGGCTGATGACCTCCAGAGTTTCCTTCCAACCTCAACTGTTCTGTGATTTTGTGAAATAGTGTTTTCAAACTAATTGGGACTAAGCCAGTATATTGTTTGGCTAAATATTCTCATGCTCCTCATCAACAAATTTCAGCGATCAGGATAATTTAATTTGCTATGAATAGGAGCATATATTGACACAATATAATGACCAAGAAAATTAGAAGAGATTCACAGGTTTATCAAAACCTGACACACAATTCTTCATAAATCATTACCTCACCTATTGCTCATAACCTGCTGTATTTTCAATTCTAGTTCTTGTTTCTCCTAAATGTATCAGCAATTAGTACAGTAACTTCTTTTCATTACCAGCTTTCACCATAAGCGCACTCCATTAGCAGCTCCATAAGAATTAAAGCATGTACCTGGCTCACAGGAAAAACAATCTGGATTAACAGGACAAGAATGCCACTGAATGACTATTTTAGTATTACTCTGGCAATATGACTATCAGAGCATGTTTGCTCCTGTTCACTCTTTATCCCTTGAAATGCAAAACAGTCAATATTCTGATGCAGGTCCAGCTCACATCTACAACCCAAAACCTTTCATCTCAAGAAAAATCAAATCACAAAAATCATGCTTAGTGCAGTTTACACAGTAATTGATTTTAAAAAAGAATAATGAGACACAGATTATGAAAATGCTTGACAGTTAACCAAAGCTGAGAATAAACATTAGTTTCTTCTTTTGTAGAAAATGCCTAGTTGATTACAGCAGTATTGTTTTTAGGTCTGTCCTTAGTTCACCACAGAGGAAATTGGATACCTGTAGATGAGCCGTATTACTTGGAACAGAAAAACTAGAAGCATATTTTACTAGTATGGATTCATAAACTGAGTTTGTAGGTTAGAGCAACATTCCTAAAAATTGAACCAGTCCTCAAAAAGTTGATTCTGTGAATCAGAAACAGGTATTCAAATACACAGAAGACAGACAAGGAAATATGAAACCTGTCTGTAGTCAAACAGAAAACGTAGGAAGGTTTCCCAGAAATACAGAAACCTTAATCAGCTGTGTTCTATTTTCTCTTTAGTCAGGAAAGAAAAAAAACAACCTGTAATAATAATGGGGACCCTTTATGATATGCATAAAATGAATTTTAAGGTTTTTTTTGTTTTGAAATTACAAATGTATTTTCTCAAAATATCTGTATGCACAGCTATACATTCGTTTTAAATTTCTAACTGTTGTGCATTGGTATAAACACATTGGTATAAGTGCTATTAAATCCAGATTTTGTTATCACAATGCTATAATAAAAACACTGGAGCTAATGAAAGCCAGTTATTGTAAAAATACTAAATTTCACAAGCTAGAATTCACCTTAGTTTTTGTAAAATAAAGAGCACAAATTGCCCTATCACCTACGCTGTTAACAAGAAAATTACAAAATTTAGGTTTCAGCTTTGTAAAGAACTGTCCAGCTTTTACTTTGGAATGGTCACCACAGTAAATATTTTTAGGGTATTCCTCTACAGGCTCTTGCACTCCCTTTGAAGAATTACCTCCTAAAAATGTCAAAAACCAATATCCCAATATTATCTCTTATCAGATAATCTTTATCCTTTGTTTCACACCATCAACACATATCCAAAGATTAAATTTCTTACGCATCTTCTTTCTAACAGAACTACAGCTACTGGGAATTTCTCTTGCCTGGTTTCAACAGGTAATGGCCCTAATTCATATAGTATCACTGTCAGGAGGTATAAGAGAACGTTGAAGGTAACAGTCTGAAATAAATATAGTAATTCTAATACAATTTTGAAACATATAGTGTTTAACAGCTCACCATTTCTCAGGAAAACAACTGCCTTCATCTTTGCTTCCTACTCCCACTCCAACTCCAACCCCTCAAAGTTGGTGAAGCAGTAGGAGGCAGAAATGAAAAGTAGTTATTTTCTATGAAATATAGGACTGATATTCAATTAATTTCAAGATCGCCAGAATACACTCTATCTGCTTACAGCTTCTTTGTCCCCACAAGAAATAATGTTTTCTAATTTCTCACTTTTTCTATTTAAGAAATGATAGCATCCACTCTTGAGTAACTCTTAAAAAAAAAAAAGTACCTGTGGCTGAAATGGTGGAGCAGTAGGCCCCTGCATGCCTTGCGACTGTTCATCCATTCTATCACGTAAAAGCGTCCCGTATGTCCTGAAAAGAGAAACAGAGTCATTACACTGTAATTCAATCTGTATTTATGATCAATGAACATCAGCAGAAGAACTGAAGAATTAATTTTCTCATTCGCATGCTTGAGTTTATAACATTTAACTATTCCAGCCCTACACTGTTTTAGGAAGGAAGTTTTCTTATGTTTAGCTGTTCTATAAAAATGAAATAAATCACTATACACATCTGAACTTATTATTAAAAGATGTGCATTAAACTACTTGAGCCAGACAAATGGCTCTGTCTGATAAAAGCTGCATCACCCCATTATTCTTCAGAGGCACAACCACTTGTTTTAATACGTAGGTGTCTGCTGGCCAGTACCTTAGACCTATGGGCAGCATGGGAAATAGCAGATCAGCAGAAGAGTTATGACTGCTGCATTAATTTATCTGTAGATTTTAGGGAGTATGCAAGAATATTTCCATTTAAATAGAAAAAAGCTAAACATGTACACTCATTACATTCTGACAAGCTAGCTAAGAGGGCTTTGAGATACCATATTAGGAGCACAGCCTCTATTCCCAACTATGAACCTCTCATATCTCATCAATAAAATGGGATGAAAGATGCCTGCCAAGTTCCCAAGATAGAGACACAAGGCTTTGACCAATAATAACAGCTGCAAAATGTGCAGAATCATTATTAGGAAGAACAGGAGAGACAAAATTGCAAATGCTCAAGAGGCTTTTTTCTCAGCTAAGCGAATCCTTTCTTAGGCTACAAGACATTTTGTTGAGGGGAAGCAGGTGCAGCACCCAGTTTTATTGGTGCCTATGAGGGCCATCTCTGTTCAGACGAAAACAACAAAGTTCACTGGCAGCTTCGAATGCAAACAATGAAATAAACTTTTATACACGTAAGAGGCAAGCCCTGAACAACTCTTTCATCACACAAACACAAAGTGTCTCTGCCTATTACCCGGTCAAACCTGCCAAGGCCTTCAGAGGAACAAGAGTCATGTGTCTGACTGGAAAACTATTCTTGCTTTTCAATTTGTTTTTTATTTATTTATTTTCTTATTTCCTGCTCCAAATCCCAAAAGTTCTAGAGGTGGTTTGACATATGTCGTGGTTTAATCTCAGTCGGCAACTAAGCACCACGCAGCTCACTACCCCCACCCGGTGGGATGGGGGAGAGAATTGGAAGAGCACAAGTTAGAAAAACTCGTGGGTTGAGATAAAAACAGTTTAATAATTGAAATAAAATAATAATAATAATATAATAATAATAAGAAGAAGAAGAATACACAAAACAAGTGATGCACAGTACAATTGCTCACCACCCGCCGACTGATGCCCAGCCAGTCCCCGAGCAGCGGCCCCCCCCGGCCAGCTTTCCCCAGTTTATGTACTGAGCATGACGTCACATGGTATGGAATGTCCCTTTGGCCAGTTTGGGTCAGCTGTCCTGGCTGTGCCCCCTCCCAGCTTCTTGTGCACCTCCAGCCTTCTCAGTCAGTAGAGCATGGGAAACTAAAAAGTCCTTGGCTAGTGTAAGCATTACCTAGCAACAACTAAAACATCGGTGTGTTATCAACTTTGTTCTCATCCTAAATCCAAAACACTGTACCAGCTACTAGAAAGGAAATTAACTCTATCCCTGCCGAAACCAGGACAACATAAAACACTTTTCTGATACCTCTTAAAGATTAGGCTATTTCCTATGATAAATTTATTCTGATAAATCTATATACTTCAAATACTGCAAACATGTCCTTCTACACACAGAGCTACTTATGTTTCAAACCTTTCTTTAGAATGAGTACGTAAAGATTTCTCAAATAGCATTTAAGTTCAGCATGAAAGCATACAATCTACTACTATCTGTTAAAACACAAAATAAATCTTCCCAGTAATTTCTTTCGAGAATATTAAAAACATTAGAAATAACTCTCAACAGAAAGCAGCAAACCTTAGAAATGTTTTTCAAAGCCCACTGCAAAATATTTAAGAAACTAACAAATAGCTTGTGTTCACAGTACTGTTGTCACTCTTACAGCATCATTTTGATAACATTACTAATAGACAAAATAATCACAAAGCAGCTTTGCAAAGCTTCTCAATATACTGCCCTAGTGTACTAAACAGTGGATTGGATACGCAAAACAAGTCATTAGCAATCTGCTTTCACTCCCCCGTTTAAAGCAGTCAACCCATGCCATTCCAGTACCATTAGCTACTCGTAACACCAAACCACAGCCAACCTCCAGAGCGACTAAAGGCCCCAACAGCTTTGCCTTCCTATCCTTAGTACTCCTGTATAAAGCATACAGTTTGGGACTTTCTGTTGTTTTGTCTGAGTATTAGCTGTAATTAATCCAAAGATAAGAGATCCGAAAAAGAAATTTCAGGCAGGTCAAGGGCGGGGGGGGATCAATTATCAAACCGAGGTGAGAGGCAGAGAAGAGGAGGAATTGCAAAGATTTCTAAGACTGTCAGAATGAGCGTGGTGAGAAAGGGGGAAACAGCTGGCGGATACATGCTGCACACCACAGGCTAGGCAATCTTTAGCCAGCCCTAGGACACCAATATTGACACTTCTTACAAGTTCTACAACATCTCCCATACAACCTCCCCACCAAGGCAAGAAATCGTAACACAACAAATTAAATTGAATTATTAAATTAAATTGAAAATTAAACCGTTGTCACAAAACTGCACCCAAGTTCTCTAGTTAGATTCACAGAGGTTTATGCAGTTGCGACAAATTCTGAGGGAGGAATGCATGTCAATCTTAAGGAATCTTCTGCTAAGTTCTTGCTGTAGAGGTCTTTCTATCACTGCCAAGAATTCCTTTCTTAAGTGCTGTTTCGAAGAGCCTTTATAAGAACTCTAATCTTTTCGATAGTGTCAATATTTCTACTGAAAGTTTTGCAGTGTGTTTTACTAATATGTTTACATATTGAAGACTGTTGACCACGTAATGCACCAATAGATAATTCCTATGGGTCACAAACACTTGTTTCACAATCCCCAGGGAAAAGAAGTAAATACAAAACTCTTTATCCTCTATTGCAGACATTTATCCAAGATTAATGAAGTCTATGCTGAAATGTTTAGATGATGTATGTTGATTCAGGAACTATACAACCCACTCATCTTGTCTGCATGGTCAGAGGCACTGACTAGAAGCGTTTGGAAATTTGTGTCTCTAATTTAGGGAGAGTAGAAAGGGGAGAAGTCATATCATTACCACTGCCAATGGCTCTGCCCTCTGTGGCTTGTTTTTATAATAAAAGCAAGCAAATTAAAGAGGTAACAAATACGTTCTACCACAGGAAGCATGGAAGATTTATTAGCTTGTGGATTTTTTGTTGCTTTTGCAGAGGAACGACAAATATTGGTATTTTCTGTCCATATATGGAAGTTCTTTTATTTTTTTAACTTGTTTTTGTCTTTGAAGACTGCACGATAGATTCACATTTTAGAGTAATTTGGCATTTTGATCATACAAAATGCCAAGGATGCAAAATGAATCTTTTGTACTGTTTGTCAACATAAGCAAGAATTAGATTTTGCTGCTTGAAGACTGTTTTCACAGTGAGGCATGTCTTTCACCTTGATAATAAACTCCAGAGGTCAAAACATAGTGGTATAATATTTATCATCATTAAATTTAAATTGAGGCAATAATTATTACTCTTCCAAAGATGGTCTTCAAGTTCTAATTTATGGTGAAAAGACACTAAAAATACTGTCAAAGAGTCATTGCTTGTTTAAAATTGAAAAGCGAATACAAGACACATTTAAATGTGACATGTCTATCACCTCTTTAAACAAGCAATACAATGACCACCTTCTGCAAATCCATCACCATGATATAAACTGGTTCATGGAAAACAGACAACAGACGAAGCGAGAGGCAAGCCAGCTATACCACCACCACCCAAAACTTCCAAAGTGCCAAATACAACTAACGTTTGTAAACGCTCTCACACTGATCATGTAGGAGGAAAGGACTCCTTGCCTTCACCATATCACTTGCAAAGATAGGAACAATGAAAGACTCTCTGAATCATTTATCTTGCAAAGATGACTTTCATCATTTTGAAGATGAAAATCATTGGGATTCAGACCAAACTGTACACAACGGTGATCACAGGAACGCAAGCATATACAGTAAATCTTATACTTCAATTATGGTTACTAATACTTTGCAGGAACGAGAAGACTTTTGGTTAACTACTAATGCTTTAAATTCTTTGTCTTTTTCAGTTGATCAAAACAGTAGGTGGCACCTACACATAAAGGATGCAGGACGAAGTACCTGGGGATACAGACAGCACGACCAATTTTTCATTTGAAATTGCAATTGCATAGCAACTCCCGTAATAGACACTATTTACTCCATGCACCGAGCCCACCATACAGCAGAAGGGAGTTGAGTCCTCACCAGTAAGTTAGACTATCACACTGCAACTGCCTGAACTGGGTAGAACACCTTTTCCTTTCTTCAGACACGGGCCTCGCTGTCCTTATTCACTTCCTTAGTGGCCACCTCCAAAGCTCTCAAGTATCTGCCCATGCATCTAAAGATCGTGCAAAGACACAAAGTAGCCCAAAAAGCAAGGGTGCATTCCTACACCCCAACAGAAGCTCATGTCCCACAGTCAGCACTCGGCCTTCCAGGTGGTTTCCACCAGCCTGTTAGAGGAGAGGTGGGACTACCCACGACTCTGTTAGGGAAATCGGAGCAGAGGACCCACTCCTAAACAGGAACCAGAGCTCATCACTGACCTTTCACTGGAATGTATTTTAAAATAACATTTTTAAAAGAAAAAAAAAAAGATACCTGGGAAAAACTTGAAATCCTTCTGACTTGAGTCAGAATATAGATGAACTGCAGAATATAGACGTAACTACACATAATTGCTAACACAGAGGAACATGAAGTTGCACCATTCACAATGTGCTGACCAGGCACATGGTCACTTTAGCTGCTGTTCACAAAGGACAGAACGTACTATGTTTACTTCTGGATTGCACCATCAATTAAGGCAGGTATTTTTAGTTTTTGCTATAGCCATTATTTTAGTTAGGTTAGAGCCGAGGCCCTACATACTCCTTACTTTTTGGTGTCAAGTTAGATTCTTCAGTATCTAACATGGATTTAAAATGACAATTTTTAGATCCCTAAACTTTTCAACTATGTTTACTAACTAAATTCAAAGATAAGGACCATCCTCAGCTGAGAAAAAAAAATACACCCATATATTAATACTAGTTTCCATATAAGCATACAGGCTAAAGGAGTATTCCCATTTGCTTATATCACGCGTTGACTCTCAGCTACCCAAAAGCACAATTTAAACCTAGGTAGAACATTCAAATAGTCACCCTGGTTGAAACTAAAACAAACTGTGCTCTGGAAAAAGGGTTTAGATTTCTAAATGCCTTACTGAATACCCAAAACACAATTACCCAACCCACCACACCGGTGTTAATCCCAGCAGTTTATGCCAGGGAGCCCAAGCCTGCCAGTCCGATTCCAGCTCTGCTCTCCATCACCTGGAGAGCCACGTTGACATAACTGCACCTCTCAACTCCCAGATCAAAGCCACGTACCTTTTGGGAGGAGACAAACTTTAGACCCAGCAATAACAGCTTAGCCCTTGAGCTTGACGCAAGCAGGTTAAGAAACAGCCATCCTACTGGTTTATAAAACATACTGCCTTAACAGTCATTCTTTACCTCTTCAAGGCAAAAGGTTGGCCATTTGGAGGGAACTGGCTTGCTGGTCAAGCCTGGCCCGCACTTTGTCAGGTCACCAACACCGATCAACCCTCTTCAGCACCCACTCAACGCTGGCATCCAGGGTGCTCGTTGCAGTTTACAAATTTCCAAAGTAATTTCAAAAGCAGGGGCTCAAGATGCACACGGGAAGGATCCCGGATGAAGCAAGCAAATAGCAGCAGCTGTAAACCGAGCACCCCGAATTTATTGTTCACGTTACATTAAATGACAGCACAGTTATGAGTTTTCCAAAGAAATGGGAAGTCAGAAGTCATGTCCAATAAAGCAAACCAACTTGGAATCTAAATCTATCGTAATTCTTTAACATTAAAATTTAATTTTTTCCTGGTGCTCTGCATAAACCATTAAACAGGAGAAACACATAAGTTTTGATGTCATAATAGAAACATTTTACTTGCAAAGTGAAAGTCACTTCAGTTTCACAGATATTTTTAGTGCATTCCTAAAGACCGGGAAATACTTAGAAAACAAAAGCCCACATACGGTACCCCAAAAGCAGCTCTCGGAACACTGACATGTCCAAAGCCTTTATACACTTCCTGTGCCTCAGCATCTCCAAAAAGCACAAGAAAACCAACACCCCCAGCAGTTTACCTAAAACTCCACTCTCTTACTTCACATGGAGGTTTGCTGCAGTTTTCCCCCCCCACCAGAACGCAACTGGAAAGATGAAACTCAACTGGGTTGTAGTTTAAGTGCTAAAATACATTTCAAGAAGTTATTCATCCACCTTTATACCACCAGCATTCCAACTCAGTATTTAACATGGGTATATTTAACACAAGCAGCAAGAGATTCTATCTGGAAAAAACAAATTGCCAAATAGCAGGAATGACAGCACAGGACATACATAGTGTCTTTTCAGTAAATTATTCCTGACTAACACAGACCATTAAAAAGAAATCTGGTTAAAGACATCCACATTACTATGCCGTCCATTCATAAAGTTACACACTCAGCTTAAGGGCAGCATTAGCAGTGACGAAATAATGCTGAAACACTTTAAATATTTAAAAATAATAGCCAATCAATGCCTTTCCATTAACCATCATGATCTGTGACTGGTCATGCTCCTGCCCAGCCCACATTGTTTATTTCTCAAAAATACTAAACTTTTTATCAGTCTGCTGTCTAATCACAAATTACAAGAAACATACAATCCACGATATAACGTTGTCAAAATATTAGTGAGTTATTTAATTTATAGTGTACTGCAATGTTGCTGATTATTTAAACTACTCATTCATTCAATGAACAAATATTGATATATGCCAAATAATTACCACACCAGTTTATTTTTCTCACTCTGTGAATAGCTAAGTTATTATGTATGTATTAATAAAGCAAAATGCATTTAAGCTGACACTCACTTGACCTCTGCCAAGACAATCAAGACCTTAATTGGCAAGGGATAAAGCAAACTCAAGACTGGAAGACCAAGTTAATCATTAGCACAGTAAAATACGTCATTTATCCCAATTAGTACACATACATATATATGCACACATTATATTTATATGTGCATAACAGTATATATATGTGTGCATATTTATAATGTGTCTATTCATATTCATAGACTATGCATATATACCTGCATGTGTGTACACACAGAATATTTACTATTAGCTGACAGCGGTAAAAATGAAATATTTGCTTCACATTGTATTAAAAAAAGTCTTCTAAAATGTGAAAAATGCATACTCATTTGTGAAATTCTCTGCAGAAGCTTTTACATCAGAGAAAAGTTGTATTTGCAGCTTTTAAAGCACTGAAAGTGATTGAATATATAGATGCATATACAGCAGTAGGATTAGCCTTAATTTTAGAAACAGCTTCTAAAAGCCTTTAAGTTTTTAATACACTACCAGACCAATACTCCCCATGGGACGGGCAGGACATTCCACTCCTCTGTAGGGACAGCCTTGAACGTGGACAATACAAAGTCTCCATACTTGTTAATCTACAAGTAGCTATCGTCTATCTATATGGAAATAACTAATACTGAATTTTTCAACAAACTTACGTCCAAATTCCCTACGTATGGGTGGTCCAGTCAAAGAAGCCAAAAAACACACAGATAGTTAAGCTGGGTTAAGAGTGGGTTAAGAGTTGGTTTTAGCAAGAGCAGAAGTAACCATACACAAATAAAACCTACTTACAAAAAAGTAAGGGGATACACTAAGAGTTCATACGCAATTTTCTCATCCATTCGTCCGGATTTTTCAGGCATGTTTTCATTCCAACCCTGAAAACAAACATGCCAGTCACTGCCATTCCCCAACTACTAAGACTTCGCTCTCTGTCAGTGCTGTCTGACTAGAAGATGGAAGTCCAAGCTCTTCTGCTTCAGAAGTCCACTTCCCTTCCTCTTCATTCATTTGCACAATTTAAGAAGTTATATTTTGTTTACTTCTCCCTCTCCATTTCAATTATGTCACTCAAGTAGACTGTTTATCTCACAAGGTGCTCCCAAAGGGTTGCACATACACTGACTTGCCCTTTTTTGAACCATTTATTTGTTATTTCATAGGAAGTGAAGAAGAAACAGAAACTGAAACTGCTCGGGTAACAGGCTTCTACATTTTCATTTAACTTCTATTCACCTGGAAAGAAATTTGATAACCCATTTCTTCATACCGAATAGCCAGTTATAAAGGACATAAGCGGATCACAATCATGTCACAGTGAAAAGTTTTGCAGGGAATGAAGTATCATATCTAACCACAACACTATCAAGAAAAATCCCTCAGCCCACATCACACTCTGCTGTGCTGCTGCCTCTGTAGGGATGCAGTTCTAAGACAGCATGAACTAATTATGTGATGCTGCTGCTTCGCCTGCCTTCAGCCATACCTTCCAGACCCTCTTCCTTCCAGTGAGGTTCCTGTGGCTACCCAGACTCCCGGTAAGGTAACTGAAACTAGCTGAAAACTAACCTTGACAAAAAGTCACTTCGTTCCATTGCTGAGACAAGGACAGAACTGTGATGGCAACAGATAGAGGGGAAGACACAGCTGGGGGTAGAGCAGCCCGAACTTAGATCGGTTAAATCTATTGTCAAATTACATCTCTAACGTGAAATTATACAAGCCAACCTAATAGCTCACTGACACCAAAGGTCTTGCTTTCTCTCCCTTTCTCTGCCACATGTTCCTGCGCAGCCATCTTGAACTCTTTGGACCTTCTGCTCATCTGATTTAATTCCCTAATGCAGCTGGGTTTATGTTCTGCAAGCAGTGAGCTGAATCAATGCATATGGGAGTCTGCTGAAGGCCAGAGAAAAAGTTAGTAGGGGAAGTTCAAAGATGGGAGGCATAGGAAAGGGGTTGTAGAAGAAACAGCCTTTTTTTAGCCTGGAGAAAAGGAGGCTGAGGGGAGACCTCATCGCTCTCTACAACTACCTGAAAGGAGGTTGTAGCGAGGTGGGTGTTGGTCTCTTCTCCCAAGTAACAAGCGATAGGACGGGAGGAAACGGCCTCAAGTTGCACCAGGGGAGGTTTAGATTGGACGTGAGGAAAAATTTCTTTACTGAAAGAGTGGTTAAACATTGGAACAGGCTGCCCAGGGAAGTACTTGGTGGAGTCCCCATCCCTGGACGTATTTAAAAGACGAGTAGATGAGGCGCTTAGGGACATGGTTTAGTGGGTGGTGGTGTTGGGTCGACGGTTGGACTCAATGATCTTAGAGGTCTTTTCCAACCTCAATGATTCTATGAACAGAACAACTCCCTTTGGCAGCAGCGCACTAGTACATTAGCTCACCAGATTTCATTTTACTTCATCCTTAGGTAGGGAAACTAACTCAAAATAGCTATGACAGGAAGGCAAGAGCCAGCATAGAGAGAAGGCAATTTATTCAACACCAAGCCAAGAGTTTTGTCAACAAAATACTGTACAGGAAAGTAGAAATAGGAAACAAAATAAATGGAAGGAGAATAAATCAGGGTAACAAGTCAAACTGGGTGGGGGGGGAAAGCAAAGATCTTCAGAGAAAGGAAGCTAAGACATGATTTGGAAACACTTGCAACCCCAAAACCTCGCAACTCCAGTACGCAGAGAGGGAGAAGAGGAGACCTTTCCCTAATGAAGGGATGGTTTTAAATGCATCTGTAAAAATAAACTATTCATAAAGAGATGCTGAAGAGATTTACTAAAAGTGTAAACAGCTGAGCTTCACACAGGAGTTAAAAAAGATGCAGGATAAATTAAAAGGCTAGAAGCATTGTCAGATAAACCCGTTATTGCTAGGCACAGGGCAAACACACCCAGTTTGGAAGGCTGGCTGCATACAACTGTGCCACAACCATGGCTGATAACATCCACATTGCTACAGGTAAAGCAGAACACGTTTAACAATAAATCCCACATAGCCCTTAACAAAATGTCTAAATATCTTAGAAACCAGTGCAAGACAACACCTTGTGATATCATACCGCAGGTGTTAGATGCACATTCACAAGCTGAATAAAATATATCTGTAGTATATAGTTTAAAACCTGTGCTACCCCAAAGATGATTAAATGAATGAAACACTATACAGAATCAGAAAAGAAATGCCAGCCATATTTAACAGGCTTTCTATGATCCTCTGAGTAGCATTACCTTTGAATCCTGAAACCATGCATGACAGTAGCGAGTAATGCAGGATCCCTGGGTCCAGAAGCAAAGCAGCTAGCAGCCAGCACACTCACTTCAGAAGCAGGCCAACACTCAAGTTCACAGCTGTTTCTGTGTTTTACATTAAAACACCACTGGCTAAAACATGCAAGATCCATTCCTGGTTTTGGAGTATCCTCAACAATGAGCCATACATTAAGTGCTCTGTTTGCAGGCTGCTTGCTGCTCCTCTTCTGAAGTCCTACTTATCTCCACGAACTTCACAAGCAGCCCACGTACCTAACACACAGTTCTGGATTTCAATCAGGGCAAGTACTGGAAGTTCACTGCTGCAAAGACAACTCCTTTTTTGGATCTGCTCTCAGATGAGGACAAAAAGGGTACAGAAGAAGGGCCTCTACAGGACAGAATGCTATGCATTTTCCCACCACAAGGTTTTACTTATTTTAGAATTAACTTTAAGTTCACCTGTGATATTTTTGCCTTCCAGCTTTCAAGGAATCAATAATTTTGTAAACTTTAAACAGACAGCAGAAGATTAAAATGAACTGAAAAAGACTGGTTCATCAACACTTCGCAGCACCTAACTCAAACCTCTCCCCAAGATTTCAGCAAGGATCTAATCTACAAGCTCTACATGTACTTTTATGACATTGTAAAGTAATTAATCTGGTCCAACACAGATCTAAGTATTAAATAAGACAGCAATAACTTTGTTATAAAACATTCCAAGCAGATTAAAGCAAAGAGGCTTGAATGCTTGAATGCAAACTCCCAAATGCCAGACGATGCACATTTAGTCTATTTACTTTGTCACCTATAATCAACAGCGAGAAGTCACTAATATCACAAGATTAACTACATGCAATCAGGTTTTAACATAATTTTTTAGTATTTTCTTACAAATTCTTCTTTTTAATGCCTTATTTAAAATTTTGTAACAAATTCCCTTACATAAGCATGTGTTCTGTCTGCCCAACAGGGAATAACGACACTTGAAATACACTGCATATTTTCCTATAGCTACAGAAATCACGACTGAATCACAGTTATGTTTCACATGCCAGGGACAAACGCACGGGATTATCTTCACCAGAGAAGCAACTCATTTTAATAGCATTGCTTCTCTTCAGCTTTTTTACCTAACCTGACAGGAAGAATCCTTTTAATACCTACTAAAAAGGAAACAGGTAGTGATGTTGTACTTCACTCCAGGGGTGAGTTCCATCCCGTGTGGCCGGGGGGGGTCAAGTGGCAATAAATACAGCAAATCAGTGCTCTAAGGGCTGCCCTTATCACCACTTTGGTATTTCGGTCAGTTATTTTCATCCCTGTTGCAAAGCACATGGAATGTAGCTAAACCGAACAAATTTTCTGGAAATTAGTCAGTTAATACTATGGATAGTCATAGGAGTTAACCTGCACAAGATAATCCCCACCCCCAACATTCCTAAGCACTACTCCTCAGGAATCAGGAGGGATTTTTGGATAAGCCCTAAATAATCAAAAAAATTCCCTTGGAGGTAGAGAAGAAGTTATTGCAGTTTGACTTTTCCCAGGAGACTTTTCAAGGTAACGTGAACTCATCCATTCAGCACAGATGTTTGGAACAATGTCAAACTTCAGAAGGCAACAAGGCGTTGATGGCAATACAGCTGAACGTAGGGCTAGTGTAAATGCAGGATATTGTACTAAGTTTATTAAACATGGGGGGTTTTTGCATGCATGAACAACGCCTCACCAAATTGTCTCTGTGGGCAAATATACTGGACTGGCTATGTTTTGTGCGACTGAGCTCGACTTTGTTGCACAAAAAAGAAAGGTATGGGTGGGCTATATGGCTCTATCTTACAATTCAGAAGATGTCACACCATAAAATGAGCAACTGACTTCTTGTACTCTATTTTCCATTTGCGTTTCTCATATGCTCGCAGGCCTTCCTTCAGGTGAACTCTAAAATGTTAGATTTTTCTCTTCTTTGGAAAGAAGTTTCTATGGTGGGGATGAGATTCCACTTGTCTAATTCTTGTAGACCCTGGAAGACACTGTGATAAGCCAATCAAAAGAGATTTTTAGTTGGCTAATATTCCTTGATTTGTTCTCAAATTACTGTTTTACTCCAATGACTAATTGGTATGTTGAATACAAGATATCTATGATAAAGGCAGCATCTCCACCCTTACAGTGAAAATCCCTATGTGTGCTTTGAGAAGTCATCTACCCAAACATCAGATATTTATAAATATAATATCTTCATGTTTTGAAATTAAAGAACAAGTGTTCTTAATATGTTCTTTCTTCCAGTATCAAAAAGGAAAAAAAAAAAACAAACAAACCTGGAGTGCTCCATTCTTACTTTAAGAACAAGTGTTCTTAATATGTTCTTTCTTCCAGTATCAAAAAGGAAAAAAAAAAAACAAACAAACCTGGAGTGCTCCAAGTTCTTACTTTAAAGCTGTTGGACACTGACTGTAAGTTTCCGTCCTTCCACAATACAGAACAGTTTTCCTTCCTCTGCCTAAGTTTTTCATAGCCCGTGAACTAATGACTTATCCCTCTCAAGACAGCCTGAGTCCAAAATTTCAAATACAGACATTTCTACAGCACTGTAACACTGAATTGTCTCCTAGATTGACCTGAAAGTAAAATATTTTTAAACTTCATTCTTCCCCATTTAGCGGAGCTGCAAATATCCACTTGACACCTAATCATCCAAAGTGTCTACCTTACAGATTAACATATCATTCACTGTAATTTCTGCATCTCAACTTTAACACAGCTTTATACAGGAAATATATCCAGTACATTCAGCAAAATTACTACGCGTGTGTGACCTTTCCTTAGAAGTGATGCTGCCATTGCAATCTGAGGAAACGGTGCTATCACCTCAAAGGTGACAAAAGAAAAGTTTACCAGTCAGTGCAAGAAGTGAAAAAATTTAAGAAATAAGTTTTTTCCAGTATCAAGAATCAAGTATTCGTGTGATTTGATGCACACACACCTCACCATCTTTTATCAGAAGTAGGTTTAACATCCAAAGTAGTTTTACCATTCACGAAGCGATGCTCCTTACGAAATGCAAAGCAAACCGAAACACCGTCTGCCCAAAGAACAATATTCTGAATTTCTGATTCCTAAAGCCAAGCAGGCACAGTTTGCAGGGACACAAAGTGGAATTCAGGGCCGGTACGAGTATAACCGAGATCAGGTGCTACGTAAGGCAAACGGAGGAGCACTGGGGGGGGAGGCGGAATACCCCAACAGATGGAGGATGCCTCACTTCCAGCGTTTCCCAGTAGGCCTCAGCTCCTCACAGCTACTGGCGCTGCCACCACCCGGGAGCCTCACCAAGCAGCGAGGCAAGGCAAACCCAGAAGCCACGGGAGGCTGGCGAGAGCAGAGACGAGGGAACGCCGGCCCCTGCAGGAGGGGCCCCTCACGGCCAGGCACCCCCCTCTGCCCGCCTGCCTGCCCCGGGCGCTGCTGGTGCCGGGG
>NW_008795702.1:801591-831887 GCF_000699145.1 Aptenodytes forsteri | reverse complement strand
GCCTCGCCTCCGCGGCCGGTTCGAACTTGGCCCGTAAATGTTCTGAGGCGGGGGCCCTTCCCCTGCCGCGTGTGGGTCGCGGGCGCCGCGGAAAGCGCAGCGCTCTCCCGGCGAGACCAGAAGCGTCCGGGAGCGGGAGAAGGACGAGCTGGGGGCCCTGGACACCAGGGGCTGGTTCCTCCGCCGTTCAGCGGACAGCACTGGTCCAGGGCTTTGGCCCAGCCTGCTTTGGAGAACACTGCGTGTCAAACGACGTGCTCTTCATTGCGTACGTGAATTGTGACGCTCGGTCTGCGAGATACTAGGTATTGGCTGAGTAGGTCAGCTGGAAGTGACTCAAGCTCCTTTTTGCTATACTTGGAGAAATAAAAGCGACAGGAACAAAAAAGGCCGGACTCTCGATGAGTCCTGTCCCACCAGCTTCTACTTTTGCAACAGCACTGGGGTTACGTAAATAAAAAATACTGAATTCCAGAATACCACTATTTTTCAGGTTCCTGAAAGTTTAGCCTGCTTCAGGATGAGGAAAAGCAATTAACCTCACAGAACCAACGGTGGGGAGAAAGTATGAAAGCTGGCCACAATTTCCCCAGTAAGGTTACGGATTTTACTGTGATCAAATGGCTTATTCCTCAGGTGTGGAAACCCTCTGTAAAAGACAGATCAGTGGCATTCCAGTGAGAAAACTCATTTAAAACTATCTTGAACCAGGCGTACTTTATTTTTTCCAAAGCAAAGTCTCATTTCAGTTCTCGTAAGGGTTGGGTTTGGGGTTTTTTTGTAACGGGTAAAGTAACACTTGGTTTAAGTCTCTTGCAGAATAAATAGGAAATGGGCCGGTGTGTCTGGGAAAAGTCTGTTCACCCCCCTCTGTACAAAACACTACTGTCTGCTTCTGGGGCAAACTTTTCAGCTTTGAGAAATCTGCAGAGTATTCAGTGATACAAAGTCTTAACGAAGTTCGCAAGGAAATTAATTTTTTGCTGGCTCTCATTTCTCTGGTGTTAACACATTTATTAACCATTCTGCACATTTCCTCTTCGTTTCAGCATTGGGTTATTTGATGCCACCAGCCAAGCAGAGTGACGAGGTGACCGCTCTGCCTGCGGAATCAGACATACCCTGTCATCTTCCCCTTTGAAGTCCATCTTGTACTTCTTTAAAAAGTACAGTCCAAAAGAATAAACTGGAATCATGATTAAGAGGTTTATATTTTTTTTCATGGATAAGCTATCTTGCAAAAGCAGCTTCTTGAACAAGAATTTCCTGGATTGTTTTCTTGTAAAAAGTGCAATACTTCAGGTTTCCCCACGTACCTGAGTGACAACTTGATAGATCTGCCATGTAACGTTAAGAAGTTACTCAAAAGAATTACAATTGGCAATTCCACTGAATGTTTTCCATCTCCAAAAGTCCCTTTAGTCTCAACCAGAAATTTAGTTGTGCGAGACAGCGATGTATTTGCAAAACCTCTGATGGAAAAAGGAGGGATTGACATTTGGTGTGTAGCTGACCACAAAATACCGAGTCTTATTAGGTATAAGTTTTTTGCAAGCACAGGCAATTACTACTATAATATCCAGCTATTGCTCGTCTCTAGATTCTCTCAGATGGAAAATGAGCAGTTCACAATCACCGGGGCAGACCTAGGTAGCATTTGAAGCTTTTTCTGCATTCAGGCATTAACAGAGAAGAACCCAGAGCTTACTTGCCTTTTGCTCCGGTAGGTTTCTCCAGTAGGCTTCTTAAAGGTCCTCCTTGGCTTAATCTGACTGCATTGGGCTTTTTTGTCTTTCATCCTATTTTTATACTCACTGTACTTACTTTCATTCTTTTTCCTTGATTTTCTCCATGCTGTTATTTCGCTGTAGCTACCGTTGCTACATTTCCATAATATTTTGACTTCCCTGTTCAGTTGCCTGAATCCAACGGCTACTTTAGCCTGACATTACCAATTGCTGCAGCATCTTCTCTTTCTCTTATTCCAACCTTGCCCTTCTCAGAGGATGGTTGTTTCCATTTCCTTTTTGGTGCTTGAGAATCAGAAAACCTAAAAACGAAGAGGCTTCTTCAGTTAATTAGCCCATCGTCATGACCAGGCAAGAAGCCTTTTAGATTCATGTGACTGCAATGCGGCCGTTAATTTTAAATTTGCAAAACGACAAATCTTCCACATACCATGAAAGATTGTCTGGAGACCTGTGCTGTACAAATGTTTATTTATAGAAGGATGTTTTTCTTTGCTTTTAATGCACGTTTTCCGTTTAGTAGAGTCATCTAGTATTCCCTGTAACGGAGCCTTTACAGCAGACAGAATCAGAAAGGCAGAAGAGGCTCCAGAAGATCCAGTGGCCTCAGGGACCGTTAAGGAGCGGGCTTATCTCTGGCAAATGCTTCTCTTGGAGGCTGGAGGGGACACTGCCTAACCAGCGAGCAAAGGATTAGAGAAAATGGACAAAGACATGCTGGAATTAAGGATCTGGGAGGGAGAACATGGCTTGTTCCCTAGGTCTTACCAACTTCTGAAGGCATTGCCAGCAAATGCTCTACACCTGGAATCAAACAGGCCAGAGGCAGAAGGAATGAGGACCTGGCTATTTGTCAATCCATGCTGTACTTCACTAGCCTTGCAATTATAAATCTATTCACATACCGATATTAACCTAAGAAAGCTCCACCAGTCTTTTTCTGATCATTGAAATCTGTGAATATATGTAACCTATAAATATGGTCAGGGTTCAAGGGTATCCAAAATATCAAATGATGACAAAGGATATTATTTGGAATGGCAGTGTTACGCTTGGATTGTCACTGAACTAGAATGGTGTCCTTTGCCAGGACTAAGCTACTGGACCTAAAAACGGCTGGAGACTGTTAAGTAACAACATAAAAGCCAACGGGTAACTCAGATGTTTAGACCTGCTCCCCAGATGATTCCTAACTTGCTTTCTGCTATTATCCAAGCCTCCCTACGTCTAGATTCTTGAGATGTTCGTTAACAGAATAAACTTCCGACTCAGGTAAAATACAGATTTCAAAACTTTAAAACTTTCAGGCAGAAAGAGCTCACTAGGACAGTGGAGCATGGGAATAGATGTCTTTGGGGTCACGGGGGTAGGAGCATAACATAACAGCTCACTGGTTAACAATTCTTCAGGTTCTTCAAATCAATAAACTACAGGAAATTAATCAAAAGGAGCAACTGCTCTGCTCTAAGTCCTTGAAGCCTGAAAATTCAGGCTTCGACTTTCCCTCTATCCTGGTTCTTTGTTACTAACAGTAAAAAGGCTAGGATAGCTGCCTGTGACACGGTGGGGGAAATCAGAAAGGCTGTGAAGGCAGGAGTAAAGAGAGAGATCAGTTGTATCTGGACCAGATAAATATTATGATAGGTCCTTATACAGAACTTAAACCTTTAGACAATATAAATCATTAAACGGAGCGATTCATCAGGGGAGCCTGAAGAACTCCTGACGTGGACCAAGGGGGGCAGCAGACCTTCTTCAGAACTTCCATATCAAAGAACCGTTTCAGAATTTTGATCATAATACATTCAAATTCAGCACCCTTGTAGAAGTGAAAAGGCCAAATAGATTTACCATAGCAACAGTGAACGTTGAAAAGAGGACTACATAAAATCAAGGAAGTTTGTTTAAATTAAAAGGAATAGCCAAAGGGGAAAACAACCTGTATTAGAATGTCTGAGTAAGTATGTCATCTATCAAAGTCAGTAAGAGGACCTCCGAAAGACTAGCAGAGCTCTACATGAGAATAAAAACCAAAAAAGGCACTCCTAAAAAAAATTCTGTTCAGATGAGGAAAACAGAAAATAGCAAAACCTCTGGCAAGCTAAATGTGAAACTGTAAAGGGCAGGCCAAAAGCATTTGAAGGAAAAAGTTGGTAATGGTGTAAAACTTTATTGTAAAACCTCTTCCAAACACATCAGAAGCAGGAAGCCTGCTGTTGTAGGCTTTGCAGGGCCGATAAATGATCATGATTTAAAGACAGAAGGATTCAACAAAGATAAGGCTAGAAAAAATGCGTGTTTGCTTAGCTAGGTATTACGAGAGATTGCTACAGGGGAGCCCTTTATACCACACCAACCTGCTAGAGTTTTTGGAAAGGTATGTGGAAAGGGTGAGCGTGGATGATGTAAGATTCCTGTATTTTAAAAAATCTGCTTGACAAAACCTTCACTAAAGCTTCTTACAGAAATTAAGCTGCCCTGCAATAAGAGGAAAGGCCCTGTACTTGGCTAATGACTGATTTCAGATAGGAAAAAAGGTAGGAATAAATAATCCATCTCCACAGCGGAGGGAAGTTTCTACTAGAATCTCACAGGGATGTGTGCTGGGACCATTGCTGTTTACATACTCACTATAAATAATAGATAATAAGGTGACCAAGTTTGCCAGTGGTACCAAATTATGCAGGATAATAATAAAAAAACCCCCTAGAATTGGAAAACGTGGGAGGGATGAAAACTAATGGTACGCAAAAACGAGGAAAAATGTGTGGAAAGCTTCAGCTTAAACGGAAGGTGACTAAGTGAGATGACTGAAGGGAGAGAGGAGATGGATATGTCAGCTTATGAAAGGCATAGAGAAGATAATTGTGATTGTTATTGTTTTATTGATTGATATTGATAAAAGAATAATTATTCCTTATCTCCTATAATGTAAGAATTGGGTGGCATAAAATGAAATCAGCAGGTAGAAGTCTTAAATGAAACAGATAAAAGCACTTTTCTATATGGTGACTGCTTAAACTGCGCAGGTGAAACGTACGAGTGGGTTAAAAAATTTCACAGAAAAGACCATCAATAACCATTTAAACCATACATGAAAAAATGACGGGTGTGACCGCCAGCTTCAAATCTTTTTAGTGTTCAGACAACAAACACCGAGGAATGAGATTGCTTTATACTTTCTTCCAGGTGGGTTTGTAGAAGTCTTAAATGAAACAGATAAAAGCACTTTTCTATATGGTGACTGCTTAAACTGCGCAGGTGAAACGTACGAGTGGGTTAAAAAATTTCACAGAAAAGACCATCAATAACCATTTAAACCATACATGAAAAAATGACGGGTGTGACCGCCAGCTTCAAATCTTTTTAGTGTTCAGACAACAAACACCGAGGAATGAGATTGCTTTATACTTTCTTCCAGAGGTGGTTTTGTTCACCATCTCACAGAGGTGAACTGTGTTCTAATGAAAATGGAGGCATTCTTTTTCATACAAATATTGACATTTTTAAACGTTGTGGCAACTGACCACGCAACTGTATACTTAAAGCAGGGCTTCTAAACCTGAAGGCTGGCAACTCAGCTTCAAGTGACATCAGAGAGCCCTGAACCCGTAGCAATATTGCTGTGTGGGAATGTGCAGCTGCATAGAAAAGTGTGAGAAATACTGCGCTTAAGGAATCTAAAACCATGGCAAAATTTCACTAAGAAATAATTAATACAATGCTGTCAGTGAACAAGTACCTCACTGTGTCTATTTTACACCTCCAACAATAATTATTCAAGAAGCTGATTGTTTTAAATTTTGAATTCAGTATTTTGAAACAGAAAGATTTTAGTCCTCCTTTCATTTAGGGTCCCAAAAACATCATTAATATAATGTACTGTTTCAGATTGCCCCATAATTTTTTGTCACGTGCTGGAAACTTGTGCCATTGATGAAAAACAGAGTATGGACACCGAAAGTGGGAGTAAACTGAAAATTACAGTCTACTTCCAGATTGAAAACTGCCAAAATAAAATCTGAAAGGCATTCATCCAGCCAAAGATCACTGAAATAACACAAAATAAGGCATAGGTATAGGAGATTGAAACACCAAAGGTTAAAAGAGGGTTTTCACCAGTAGGCACTGGTGAGCATAGTGAGCGTGCCTAGGCCTGGCAGGAAGCTAAAAGGTGCTGTTCGGATGGAAATTTATTAGAGTTAATAATTATGACGTAGAACTTTTGTGATTTGTGGAGCTGCATTCAGGATTTGGCACAACGGGCATCGAAGTGGCACCTCAGAGCTGTTGGTGGTTTCCGTAACAAATACCCAGGCAGGAGAGCGCTCCGCCGGACAGAGAGCTGTTGCGTTTTCCCCGGTGCCGCCCGTCCTAGCAGAACGCATGATGATCGCTCCCTGCAAGGCCTGGACGCAGCAGTGTCATTCCCAAGGAGCTGACACCAGTTTTGCTCTGTCGGTTAGCTGGCAGCTTTGCCGCGGCAGCAACGTGGGCAGTCCACGCTCCCGCCACGGCGCTGGCCGTGTGACTTTTGTGGTATGATTAGCAGCCTGAAACCATGGATCTACTTCTAAACCTGAATGTTTTGGTTGGGAAGGCAATGCCCGATGGTACAGCTAGCCTTTTAAGATTTAATTTAGTTCCTAAAAATTGTGACTTAAAAAAAATGTCCTCTGTGCAGTACCTTTTCCTAAAATTTTGTGCTATATAGGCGATCACTCTGAAGTATGTTTCTCTTTTCCAAAACTTTCCTTTGCTCTATCACACTGTTATTTCCATGTGTTATCATAATACATACATTTTCGTTTAACTGTAGGAAGAAAATATTTGTATGTTTCCTACGGTTACCACAATAAGCCCGACCTAGCTTGGGCACTGGTAATGAGGAAAAACAAAGTTCGGTGCAGGATAGTTGACCGTGGGCTTATCTCCGTACGGGACAGGCTATTCTGCCCATCCAGAGTCCCAGTCCATTGCAGCTGGATGAGCTGGCTTCAGGTTTTGTAATGCCCTGGCCCATCCGCATCTTCCCTCAGTATGCCCTAGCATATTCCTAGCATTCCCCGTGTTCCCCGAGGGCAATCTGAACCTAGCAGCCCCTTGAGGGGCTACTCTCCCTCATTTTAGAAACCAGTAATAGACTACCCAGCTAGCAAGTTCAAATTCAGTTTAGAGATATTTGTACCATGCTCGAGTTACACACGATAGCAGTGACTCTGTTCAAGAACCCAGCAACAGACATACTTGTCTGTATGACATCTTGCCTCAGTCCTTCATATTCAACAAATATTTATCATAAACCCTTATGCATCAACCTACTGTTCTTCTCAAGAATTATTTTTTTTTGGCTAGGACATCCTCTCTGTCTGTCTAAAGGTCCAATCCATTTTGAACCTCACAAATTTCGTGGCCTCATGAATGCTGTGACAGCGAACCTCTCATCGGTGACTAGGAAGTATTTCCTTTATACATTTTTAATTTTCCACCTTGTAAGTTAATTGATTACCCTGCTCTGAATGCCAGAATCTGTCTACTAGTACATTTTTCCAACGGTAGAAATATCTGACTTGTTTCTGGCAATAACCCTTCATACGTGTAGATGTGGCACTTAGGGACATGGTGTAGTGGTGGACTTGGCAGCGTTAGGTTTACGGTTGGACTCGATGGTCTTAAAGGTCTTTTCCAACCTAAACGATTCTATGATTCTATACATGAGGTTCTTTCACAGAAAACCAGGAACTTACTCATATAAAAGAAAGTCTTACAGAAGCAGGTAAGCCTTTCAGCTTCCAAATTGTTATGTCTGTTTGTCCAAGGCAGCAGTGTTTACGATATGACACAGGATTAGAAACTGCCTTCAAGTCTATAAACATGTACTTGCCAATAAAACCTATAAACTGTATATTTGGTGTCACTGAGGTCCAGATTCTTGGCTAGTGTAAGTCGGCGTAGCTGCTCTGACTTCAGTGGAGTCCTGCTGATTTACACAGCTGAAGACCTGGGCCTTAGCTGTTGGATCTGGGAATTTTAACCAAAATAAGAGAAAATTCAGTCACGTTTGTCCTTTCCTTCAGTAAGTCATAGCTGCCAGAAATCATGTTATGCTTGAGTCACCATTACTACAAAACTACAGAAGAAAAATGCAGTAAATTAAAGAAAATCCACAGCTGTTACGCTTTAAGTCAAATAAAATAAATATCCACGTTTACGGATCCATATGCAGAATCACATTAGCTTCAGTGGTGTCTAGGAAATGAAGAAGTCTCTAGAAATTTACTGAAACCTTAACCATAACTTTTCTTCCCCCCCCACCTGAATGAGTCCTTGGGTAGGTCAGACAGCGACACTGTTGTACTCACAGTGTTCAATCCCCAAGGAATCCATAGAAGCAACTTGTTATTTTTACGTAGTAACACAGGTAAAATTTAGAAGTTTGTAAAATATATTGGGGTTTCCAATGGAAAGTGATAGATAAAAGCATTTCTTGGCTATTCAGCACACAAGTAAGTCATGAAGCCACAGACCTCATGGAGGTGCGTATTCAAATGTATTACGCTATCCGCTGTATCGTAGCAGGTGATACAATTGGACAGCTATTCAAAACGCACAATTAAGATCTTCTTACCCGAATTCAACAAGATGTAGGCCTTTGTAGAAAGGCAGCCTGAGGTTCATGATTACTTAAACACCATTTAGTGTTTACATTTAGTCCCGATACAGGACAAAAAGGTATATAGGTTGCATGTAGGCTCTTTGCCCAGAGACTAATATAAGTCTTTGCTAATGTTCTGAATTCCAGTGTTACTCGATAAATTACGTTCAAATAGCTTTATTCAGTCTTTCCATATAAGCTTGACCAAATTTCCTAATCTCTCGTTCCAGCCTTCCAGCTAGAAATAAAATGACGGTAAAACGGCATTCGTTCTCCTAGCATCCTTTCTCTTAGCCTGTGTCACAGCTGGTTAGAGTGCAACTCTTCCAAACAAGAGTTGTCTCTCACCATGCCATTGCACTTTGCCTGGCAGAAAGGAGCCTATGCCTGTGCTGCAATGCAAATGAATAATAATTTATGATGATGTTGGAAGGGTGTTGACAGAAACAGAGCTAACGGCACTAGCGGGGAATAACTGCATTTATAGTAAAAATAACTATTGTCAGTCAAAAAAAGCAAACTTAATTTCCAATGTTTAATCTTTATTAGCCGGAACTCCCAGTAGAAAGAACATGATTTTCAGTGGCAATTTTGCTAGAATAAGGACTGCAGGATTTTTCTACTGACTTCAGCAGACTTTGGAGCCAGCTTTAGAGAAAAAAAAAATCCACAGAACAAGTGAAATAAATATTGTTGGCATTTTACAATAAAACGGGAATGCATTTTATAGGTGGCTAGCAGCTTGTAATTACCCTTAGTAAAACTAATCCTTTCCCTGTGCTTATTAAAATGTTTCATGTATCAGCAAGCCGTGAAAAGGACTCACTACCAATCTCTTAACTTGCACTAAAACTGAGAAACATCCACTTGAGTCATAGTTCCCAGTGCCAGTCCTGTTTCTCTGCCTGCTATTGGAATTCAAAGCCTCTGAGGGAATTAAAACTAACACATTAGTTCCTAATTAAATCCAAAAGGGATGTGAAATGTAACCAAATAACTTTATAGTATTTCTTGGGAACATGGTCTCAGGAGGATAAGGAAGGAGCAGTGGCTCTCAATTAATGATTTTCCTTCTTCTAACACACAGAAAATGTCTGCAGTATTCTTTTGACCCCTTTTAATTTTGTCAAGGGGAGCATTTGACTCTTAAAGCTTCCCCCTGCAAATCTATTTTAAAAAGTTGCTGCAGGTTTGTAATAATTTAGTAGGATAAAGAAGTACAGTCATTACTATTGCAGTCCTTTTTTCTTCAATTAGTATTTCTAATCACATTAGACATGTTTTAAGTATCCAGAGAGGATGCCTGATCCCTACAGCTATCGTGAACCATTAACTTTAATTAAAATTTACAAGTCTAATGTTGTTACATCTGCTAAAAGCATTAACTGCCATGTTAATTACCAAAATGTTAATGTTGCGTTAAAATATGAATGTTCCCTTTTGACAGTTCATCTGTGGTTTAATTATTTATTTTTGGTAGAATATCTCCTAAAAAAAGAAAAAGGCATAAAAGCAGAAATGCTGACCGAAATAATGAGACATAATGGGAAAACTTCATCTAAATAGAAAACTTAATACTTTAGAATACCAATTGTTAGCAGAAACTCATTTGTATCCTTTGCTGCGTCTAAAATAAATACATGGCGCTGGTGTCATGTCTAAGATGTTATTGATAATTGCAGCACATCCTTTTGCTATTACTCTGTAGGGACACCTAATCTGCGGGACACGGTTCTTAAATCCCCGTAGCTGAGCATCGTCATTGTTTTGGCCCTGCAATAGAAACTTCCCCCAAAACAAGATTTCAGGACCTCACATCAACAACTTCTATTGAATTGCTGAAGGTTTCCCCATATGACTCATTTCAAAATGGATTTACAAAAGGAGATGTCTAGAACTCCGTCCTGAAGTTACCGTACTCCCTATCCCAAGAGTACGGGATCAAAGTGTAAGACTTTAAATCACTACAGTTAACAACAGGCATAGCAAAGTATTAGCAGTTATTCATCTAAAGAAAACAGAAATCTCTGGTTAAAGTAAGGCCGTCGCTTGCTATATTTCATGGTAAGATACTCCTCTATCATACTATTCTTAAAGGCATTGTCATTGAAATGAATAAATGAGAAAGTTCTCACAAATTGATGTTAAATATAATTGTTACATGTTTCTCTCACATCAAATAATTATTTTAATGGCTGAAGTTAACAGTCTGCCAAGTAATTTCTTAATGTGTTTGTAAGTAGGTACTGTTAGATTTCATGCCATAATCTATTTTTTTAATTCACATGAGGAAACCTTAATTTTGCCTGTAGATCTATGTTACACGTCAGATGCACATTCCTCACTCGGTTCTCTGTTGAATGTTGGAAGTAGGCAGCTGTTTAGCGGCAAATGCATAACCCGTTTTGTAGGGTGGGAAAAATATACTTTTAGAGATCAGATGTCTAGTTCACAAATTTAGACGGTTTATTAGAATAGTAAGGTTTTAAAAATCTACAAGTCACAGTGTTCAGAATACAACATTTCAAATTACTGTTCCACACTTACTTTAGCATTTTTTAAAGAAACTAGACCTATAAGTTCCTTCTCATAATCTGAAAATGACAAATTCGCATAGACCGCTGCAAGTTGTCAGTGGACTGTCAGCTGGCAGGACAGCATGTATAGCGTAACACCTCTTGCTTCACCGCAGCCTGCCCTTTTCTGATGTCCGGATTTTCTCTCAGCTGTACAGTGGAATTAGGTAGTTCCACTCATAAAATAGGAGTTTTCATGTAATATATTTAGAGCTCTTCTTCTTAGAGGTAGGTGTTGTACCATTCTAATTGGATTCTCCTAGCAGGAAAGCTGTGTTCAGTTGTCTTTTCACGTTAACATTGTAGGAAAATGCTGCAATAACGCATCATTTGTCTTCTACAGAGTTCGGAGGACTCGTCTCCATATCCACTTGCAGGGCCTTTAATAAAGGACCATCAAATGAACTGGTCTGAAGCAGAGAAAAGCTCTGCAGTCTCCCAGACCTTCAGAACTAAAGTTGGTCTGAGAGTTCATGGAATCTATCCCCCTCCCCCCCAAAATAAAACTTTCAAGCTCAGACAGTGTAAAACCCAAGCTACGGCTGGTTACGTTCTTGTAGATTTGAGCCACGCTGCGTTCACATTCAACAGGACTCGAGATAAGGCTTACGCTGGTGTGCTCTGATCCCAAGGCTCTTTAAAATACTACTTCAAACAGAAAGTATTTCCATTTAAAAATAATAGTTGTTATTATTTTGAAGAATGTAGCAAGTTGCTAAAAAAATGTTTTCTAATAGTCTGCCAGAAGGCAACCTATCTCCTGGGCTTTGTTTGCTTGTATAGATTTCATTGCCTGCAGCAATACTTCTTAAAGTCAAGCTTACAGAAACTTTTGTCTGTCGTAGGGAGATGAATACCTTCCAAAGCTCATTATTTATCTGGGAATATTCAAGCGCTCTAGAAGAGACGAGGAGATATTTCAAATGATTCATTTGCAGTTAATCCGACATCAACTTTTGTGTTGCAAAGCTCTAACTTACATAACTTCTTGCAAAGTTCTGTATTACCACCAGTCTTGGAGCATGACATTCACCCCTCTCTTTTGGAGCCTTCCAGTTCTTACAGCATGGGGAAACTACTTAACTGCTTTTTTCCTGAGGAAAACTAGAAACACGGTTTTTATTTGGTTGCTTGTGGCTGCTTGCTTGACTGTCGTTATAAAGCAGAGAGAGAAGGAGAGTGCTGTACAGCCACCGAGACACACAGACAAGCGAGAAGCTTCCCTTTTCATTTCTGCAGTTATCGTAGCTCCTTTTATTTTGTGAAATGTAAATTCACCCCACTGTACCATGCCCACAGAGTAGCTCCAGCAAAAATGTTGCCTTTTCTCAGTCATTCTGATTAAGGGAACGCAGGCTCTTATTCAAGGAGGTAGCATTAAGGGAACAACAGAGCGCCTGTATTCAACAGGTTCTGATTTGTCACAGAATGTACACTAAAAAAAAACCAAAAATAATTTGTGTTTAACAGCAATGCCTGCCTTAAAATTTGCGTATCTTCTTTCTCTGCCTACTTTTTAATCTTTTGTTCATAGTGCATATACTATTAAAAGGGAACTTTAAAAGATTTCTCTCATTCCCTTCACCAAACTTTTGGGTGGAGGATGCTTGTCTGAATACACTGCGATAGCTGGCAATCAGCCTAGCACACCGTCCACTGAAAAACTGCGTTATTCAACTGTAAAACAGTGGAGTCGTCTTATTAATGGTTAATTAAAAGGCCAATGTAAGGGCATTATTTTATGATCTCCTTCAAGATATGTTCACAACAGTTTTTATCAGACAAAACATCAAAAGGCAAGCTGCACAGTTTTGCTGTCCATAACTTTTTGAGAAGAGTGACAGACTCAGCTTCAACAGTAAACCTTTTTTTGACCTTTCTTCTGAATATACTTAAATTCTTGGATGAACATAGTGAAAAGCACTGCACTCTTAGAACTACAGTGGAGTTCTGAACACCCCTTTGTTGCAGAATCACTGTTGTTATAAATCTAGTTTTACTTTAAAGAGGACAATATTGCTCACACGTACCTGGTTTTGTCCACAGAGGAGCTCCAATGCATGGGTACGTAAGACCATACCTGGCATCAAGGATCTGATTTATATGGGACTACGCTATTCACATGTTTAATTTGGGCACATGGTTTATGTACCTTCCAGAACAACATTTCTGGTTCATTATGTGTATGCATCTGTGTGTGTGTATATATGTATATTTGTGTGTGTCATAAACAATGTGTATATATCTGTAAAAAATATTATATGTATAATTGTAATTAGCATATCAGAAAAAATACAGTAAAAGTCTTGTATCAGGTCAAGGAATACTGAAAACAAAACTTTGAATTTCAAAAGTGAAATCTTGGCTCATTAAAGCTAATGGAAATTTTCATTTATTTCTCCAGGATTTCCCTTCAAAGACTTAATTTCCACCTAACATCATGCTTTCTGTTCTAATTACTTATTCTTCTGCAATTACCCGAAATAATATTCTAGCAGTGGAACTAACACTGTTTACTTGACATTTATCAGGCATCTTCCATCAGTCATTTTTCAGATCTGAAGCTTATGCAATTCTATTGTAATTCTGGACTCTTGAAAAAACATAGCATCAACTGCATAAGGCAGTGCTTTGTTGTTTAGAAAACAAATCTTTTAGACTTGTAAACAAATCTTTGTTCTCCATTTCGCATCTTAAGCACCAAAATCTTTATAATATCTCCTCATCCGCTCTAAGCTTTAGAGCCTCTCAAGGCTAATATGTGGGAGTAATTTCACCTTTTTTGTGTCGTCTCACTGAGGAACAGTATTAATCACTCTTCTGTAACTATCTTATACCCAGTGTACTCAAAAATACTCTTGACTAGCTCAAGGCTTCTTATGAGCTACTTCATTCTCAGAATCTGTAAATTTGGAGATACTTTAAGATTAATGTCTTATATCCTTTTAGAGTGTGCATTTATATTATTTCTGTAGCTTCCTATATAGCTGATTATATGGTTGCATACTGTTACATACTATATACTTAATTTTCAGAGTTAACAGAGCAAATGCTCATACAAGGCCGCCTGCTAAGCACTGATAAATTAGGGTTACTACAAGATCTGAAAGCAACCCAATGCCCCGTTTTAAAACTGAGCATTGCACCGTGTATTTTGCCATGTATTGAAATACCTGCAGCAAGGTGACGACATAACCAAGTGTCTTATGAAAACAGTGGTCGGGTACACGTAATTCATACATACAGTTCATACGCAATTTTGGTAATCTGATACAGTGGAATTTAATGATTGCATTGAAACCGGGTGCTATTTTACTACCCGCAAGCTGAACCTGCAAGTTAAGTGGCTCCCATTATTTACTAATGATCTCCCATTATTTACTAATGATAGGTTTAATGTAGCATAATGCTGCTACATCTGCAGTGTTATTAAATAAACCTACACATACAAACTTATTAAAAATCAAATACTTTTAGAACATGCGTGCAAAAATATGAACATATATACTATTATTAAATATTCTAATTAAACATCTAGAAATGTGCCGTTCTTTGTTCTACAAACTTCACCCCTGTGGATGGACAAACATATTCAAGACCCATCCCTAGTGCCTTACGTTTCTTTTGTCTAACCAATCCCCCCCATCTCTCCGATTTGTTCTTTTAATCCTGCCTTATGCAATGGAAAATGGGAATCTCTGGTGGGGTTTCCTTTGTGAGTGAAAAATGGAATATACAGTTTTGTTCCAGATACTTCCACAAACTACTGCTTCATCTGGCATGACACTACAGCTGAAATTTAATTTGGAGGCCTCCTGGACTGCTCTCCCTAAAAAAATAGAAGAAAATATGTATGAATGGAAACTTCGCTCCAGAATATCCAATTCACATTACATCAGAGTGAACCAACAATGATTTTCCTACTCCTTTTGCCGCTCACTTGCCGCTTTTTTCCTAGTAAAAAGTCATTTCAATTACACACAAGCTGCTGAATGAAATCTATACAGGTACAATGACTATCCCCTGCTGTTCACTAATGTTCAAAGGACGTTGTTGTTCTTTAACTCCTTATTTAACTCCTGATTTCCTAAAGGCTGACAATTAAATATTCCAAAAAAGTTAGGTCGCCAGAGATAATTATTGTAGCCTATTAAATTATTAAAATATGACTTTAAATATATGGACTGATCCTTAATTAAACAAACATCAAAGAACAGAATTCCAAAGAAATCAAACAAGGTACATTAATTTGCCCAGAAAAGACTTTCCTATTGTCAATGTTACACAAGTGAGAACAAGTATTCATAAATTCAGAAAAAAAATTGCACTTGTTCAGTTGTTTTTTCTTATGAAAACATGCCTTGGAATTAGCGTTATTGTTGTTTTAATCTTTTCTGTACCTTTTCATTTCTGTATCATTCATTTCTAACTGTGGCCAGACTGCATTATGAAAATCTGCCTACCTCCACATCCTACTGAAAACAGGCAGTATGTAGGAAAACGTATAGGTAGGATTTTTTATTTAACCAATAAACTAAACAGAAGACACCCAGCTTCCCAGTACTACATTTTGCAGAAGTTAAGGTATGCAGGCAATTCGATAGCAACATTGAAAGTGTGGAGGAACCATCCTCATGTTCAGGTTTTAGGTCTTCTGCAAGAATAGAATGAAAGGAGGACATGATTTTGGACTGAAAATCTTACTAAGTAGGTCCTGATTGTCAGTGAAAAGGACAGTGTACAGAGCCTTTAATAAAATAACACAGTTTTATAGAAGTGTGGGATACAGAAAATATTGTTTGTTCCCTCTAATGCTCTTCTAGGTTTCCTTTTCATGCAAACTTCTGTTTGCTGCTTATATGCTTCACAAGAACATACGTTATAGCTTTTTGATCTGTTGAAATTTTACACATGCTTAATAAAAATGGGATAAACCTCAGTAGTGTTGAATGGAAGGTGATAAACCTCAGGAATAACAAAGTCTTCTGGTATGAGCTGGAACTTTGTTCTTGGAAAAATCTGAGGAGGAGAAGGACATCCATGTGCTTCTTGACTACAGAATGACAATGACCCAACAAAATGTGATGCAAAGACATTTAAGGCAATGATAGGATACACTGGGAGCTGTATATTCAGAGATTGTAACAATAACATTTTACAAAGCTAATACAATCTCAGGTGGAATATTTCAAGCAATTTCTTGTCATCCGTTTTCAAGGAAGATTCATTCACGTTGAACCAGATGGAGAGAGAAGCTACTAACATTATGAGATGAGTATTATTTTATCGGAGTACCGTAATTTTTGTCTTCAGTTAAAAAAAAAAAAAAAAAGAAAATAAAAAAAAAAAAAAAAAAAAAAAGAGACAGGGAAATGGGAGAAAGACTCCCCCAGTTTAGTTTAGCGGGCCAGCAACAGAACTGGAATGAAAAGTGGTCTATTTGAACCCTATACCAGACCTTAGAGTCAATAAAAACGGCCCTTCATAGTTGTAGGCTTTCCTTGCAACATATGGCAGAATTCATAGAATTCACTGAATTGAGAGGATGATAGTAAAGGCAAAAAAATATTGAGAGGGTCTATGGTCAGAAGTAGTTATTAAATCAGCTACCTTAACCTATATAACAAAGCAAAACAGGACAAGTTTCTTCCTTTTGGACTGCTGCCTCCAAACCCCCACTCCAATCCTCTTGAACCCTTGCCTTAATAAATTCCAGAGACCACTGGGAGCCAGGTTTGGAAACACTCCAGCAGATGAACCCCTTTCTGAAAACTGAAACCCTTGTTTCAAAACCACATTCAATACAAGGTGACTCACAGAAGGCCTGAAGTTAGAGCCTCGTTCTCTCTTTTCTGGACTCGGTCCAAGCAGAGAAAACTCGGAGAGAGAAAAAGATTGTTTTAGTGATCAGGACACAAATAAACAAAACATGTATGAAACATTGGTATTCATCTGCACAGATACAAGAAAAAAAAATTAGCATTTATTCAAAGCTGCTTCTACTTTCTGACAGGTAATAATGATTGTTAATGGGACTGACATTTCCACTGTACGATCAAAACATATTCTTCAAAACCTATTGCATAATTAACATTACTTACACACAATTCACATCAAGTAACATCAAATTAGAAAGACTTATGGGGCTAGAGAACAGCATCCTGAAAAGCATCTTGTCCAGGTGTTAAAAGTGAGCCCTGATAACGTACCCAAGGCCATGCTGGGTTGCTTCTCTCTGTCACAGAAGTCCTCATTGTATTCTGCTGTTGCTAATAGTAAAAGGCTGCACACACGAATACAGGACTTTCAGGGACTCATTTTCTTTCTGTACCTTCTCCCAACAAGAACAGTAATTGATTAGGCATACAGAAGACAGGTTGCTACATCTGGTAATCCATATGAAATGGCAGGAGACACAGCAGGAGAGGCAGGAGCAATGTTCATGTCTTTACCCACCTGATCGGTGGGATGGTGTTGCCCGAGTAGCCTAGGATTAGGCAAGACAATAAAGGAGTTTAAATTCTTAATTTCATTCTATCCTTATCAAATCACGTACTTGATGCAAATTCTATTTGTCCTCTAAATAAGCTTCTCGCTCATTTTCTAGAACAGAGACTAATCTATGCACACATCTTTGCCCAGGTGTTTTCAGAAGCGCTGCACCTACTGCATATAAACATTTCAGCTGTGTCCTGATTGTAAGCCAGAGGAGAGACTAGTGCAGAGTCAACCATGTGGCCTCTTTGTGAACTAGAGGCATGATGGCCTGCAGCAGCTTTGCTGAACTAGAAACATGAAGGCCTCCAACAGCTTCCCAATGAAACAGTAAGGCAAAAAGCCTAATTACTTTTAATGTGGAGCTCAGTCATTGCACGAACACCATTATATGCTGTAGTGCCTGAACGATGACCTGGGAGGTGCCTTCCAAACCCAGAGTTTGTGCGGCTGGGAGGAACCTTGGAGACAATAACCCAATCGTTTGTTGCTCTTTGCAAACTCTAAGAAGGAACTTGACATATCTTTTGGGTTTGCGGTGGGAGAAGGAGGGGGAAGGGAGGTTGCTATCAAATAGTTGTTAGAAACATGCTAAATAAAAGGTCTAGATAAAAAAAGAACCTTCTTCTACAGACTTTGATGTTTCCAAACATTGATTGTCAATTGAACAAGAAAAAAATAAAGCAAGCTGAAAATGTGCTGTCAGAACTTTTATAACACCAAGCTTTTTTATGATTTTTTAATGCTCTGATGACAGATATATGAAAACGAGTGCAAAATGCACAGAAGAAAGAAAATAAAACCCCACTGTAGAATTTGCATAGACAAAGAAGTATAATAAAGAAGTATAATTTCCTAGCACTTAGAACAGCATAAGCATGGAGTAACTTTCAGGAGAATTATTTTTGCAAAACACCAGTATGTTTCACATGCTTCGGTTTCTAATATGTCATTGTTAAATCAAAGAGTATTTTTATATTTTTTTCAGGCATGTAGAAGAGTTAAGAAACGTGAAGCAAATTGTAACACTACCAGTAAGGTTTTTTAAAAAAAAGAAGTAACTTGTTTATATTTTTCCTCTAGATCAAGCCAACAGATAAAATAGCCTACAGATTTCCAGCGCAGTACATGAGCATGCACAAAATATGGTAATTATCTTGCATGAAAGTTTATATAAAAGTGTAATTATATCTGACATTTCAGTTTATCACTTTTTGAGGATTTATGCAGGAGATAGGTGGTACACAAGTTATATCTTCTTGCTGAATCTCAGCAGGACTAAATTTCACTCCATTTAGACTTTGTTACCTCTTCTCATTTTGCATACCAAACATTAAATAGCTCAAGCTAAATTTTAGGAAAACTGCATACTTACGCTTTGCTTAGAGCTGAGGGCTTGTCTACAGGATGTTAGTCCAGACTACCTATAGTGGATTAATCCATGCATGGATCACTCAAGTACAGAGACACATTATTCTGCATTAAGAAACGATTTAGGATTTTGCTTATTTAGAACATATTTATATCACATAGAAAGGGATCTGAACATATGTTTTTATTGGGACATCTACAATTCAACTGCAGTTGAATACTGAAATTAATGTCGCTATTGAAAAGAATCATAATATTGCACTAATCTTTGCATATATTAAATGGTTCTAAATTGTAAGTCGCATGTTACCTTGCCAGCAGTTAATCCAACATATTGTTTCTGGCTATCATTTATCCATACAATGTTATAAGCACTATAGTAAAAACAAAAATATAGTATTCAAAGAAATAAGAGCTAAGTTTGTATGGAAGCAATTTGATTTCATTGAGTGAAATTGGAGAGTGGCTTAAATTAGCAAGGTACCACACCACAACTCTAGTTCCTAAAAGTAGTCAGCAATGATCGTCAATCAAGCTATTGAGTTTTCATTTTGAGTACATTAATTTTTGCCTCCAAATAATGTATTCTATGTCAGAGTACTTCTCTGCCATATTCCTCAGATATGATGTTTATATGGCTCCAATATCCCACTATATTTTACCTCTTTTATTGAGTTGCACCACATCCTAGATACTTTAGGCTTTTAGATGGATACAAATATAAAATTACATTCCATGGTCTACAGCAGCAAATTTGCAGTTCTACAGAGGAGTAAAGATACTTTAACCAGTCAAGGTGTGGTTTTTTTAAGAAATGAAAAGTATTAAAGTTAGTGCGAAAGTTCAGCTGAAAGAGTGCAAAGATTAGGGTTTAATGAGACTAGATCAAGAAAATGTTATTTTAAGGAGTGTTCAAAAGAGACCCAGGATCAGATTTCCACAGTTTAGCCACTATAGTGTCAGCTGAGCTACAGTACTTGTCCACAAGCATCCTCTTAGCCTGCAGGAAATAGGTAATTCAAGTAGCATCTCTCCCAAAGAAATAGAGACAACTAAAGTCAAATTACTTCGCTAAGAGCAGGCGCAGACGCTTTCAGGGCCAACACATAGCAATGAAGTTTTAAGTCAGAGTAGCCTTACAGAGTGTCCCAGCCCAAATTCTGCAGAAACATGCACGGTTAATGGACTACCTTGCAAGATTTCTGAAGAGTTTCGAGAAGAAATATCCCATCCATCTGACCTCAAGCTGCCACTGGCAGAAATCTGCAAGTAGGTCCTAAGCACGTTGCTAACCATCTCCTGGAAGGTAGGAGGGAGAAGTAGGAATAGCCAGAGTACACCATGAGTGTATTGCTCAAACGCTTCTAAAATTAGAAGTAGTTATATATCTAAGTGATAGGAAAGAAATTAGCAATAAGGCAGAAACTGAGGGCGATTGAGAGAAAGAGTTCATGCTACCAAAACGAGGAACAAATGAAACCAACTTTCTTAATATTGGTTCCTGAGTTTTAAACTTTCAAGGAAAAAAAATCCTGAAATCTGTGGCCCAAGTTTACCTTCCTCGAAACTATCATTTGGGATGTTATATCTAAAAGACCTTTTAAAACTTTAAGTAATTTTGATTTTTACTTCCTGTAAAATCCACACTTACATCCCTGTCAGCACTCCAGTCTACCTGAAAAACCGTGGTGTAATAGCCCTACCATGACAGTCACTTCATGTCACAACTGGGGATTTCCAAAGTGATTGAAGAGGCTAAAATGTAGTCTAGCCCAGACTGAAGCTAGCACAGTGACACCGAAGACTAATTTGGCCCATTTTTTTCCAGTTTCATTTGTGTTCTCTTGTATTTGCACTTTTAACATCAAAATAATTTCAAGGGAAAAATCTCCTATAATATATTTGTTGGTTGCCAAGACCATAACACTAAGAATTCTGTAATGAAAAGGAAAAGGATATCAATTCCAGAAGCAGTTTCTTACGGTAACTTCTGTAGGTTTCGGTGCAGTAAAAAGAAGCTTGGAAGCACTTAGGATCCGTCTTTAGATTACGTGCTGTGTCTTTTTCTTCCATGGCATTTCTCCTGCTTTGGGATGCCTGGATGGATTGCCCAATAGAGGTTTGTAACAGATCTCACTGCCCGTGAGAGTCCCCCTGCAGCAAAGGTTAGTCCTGTCCCCCCCAGATCCCTACAAGTCTTTGTGACCAACGGCGCTGTCCACACTCTTCACCACAAATTAGGTAGTCACCTCTCTCTTCTCCTATTCCCTTCTTTGGGAAGGGGACATTATACCATCCTGGGTCCAAATCAAGACTTCCTTCCAGGAATCTTTTTCAAAACAGAGGCAACTCCCCGCAGATTCCCAGAAGTAAGAATACAGGCAGGCCGGAATACAGCGCAGAGATAGTCAAGCAAGGTTTCAGCAAGCTGGATCAGCATTGGAATCAGCAAAGTATTTAATGCAGGCTAATTTACCCGGTTTCTCAAAGGGCACTGGAAAGATTTAGTAGTTAATTATGTGTCGAGGCAGCACGCTCAGGGCACTGCGCTGTGACAGGAGACAGAAGGACCTGTTCTCTGCTCCGTAGCTGATCCGCTTCATAACCATCAACCACTTTGCCTGCCTCTCCTCCCCTTGTGAATCTGTCCTGCTCATTAAGAGTGTAAGGCTTTTTGGGGCAGGGAATGTCACAGGTGAAATCTTTGATGCGTTGCAGTCAACAGTAAAACTCCAAGCTCTAAGCATTCCAAGTTTTAATTCTATGCATTCATAAACTGTTTAGCACAGTGAGGGCCCTCTTCAGTTTCTAGGTGCTATAATGCAGACAAATTATAGCTATAAAGCATCTTTTAAATTATGATTTTAAAGCAAAGCAATAGAATCTTTCATAGCTAGGAGAGTATATTTCATCCAAATATTTGGTTAAATCCCAAGTCTTCCATAGAGGGGAAAGTAATTTTTTTAATCATAAAAGAAATACATGAAAAATAGGCACAACATTTTTTCCTTATCCCCTGACTAGGCACACTTCAGATAGATCAACACCATATATTGGAACCCGGACAATGTGAGGCATTTGGAAGAGGGAGGAGAGAGAAAAAGGGGAGGGGTTAGGAAAAAGGAAAAAAAAAAACCAAAAGCAGACCACGGGTTTGGAAGACATTTGAATAGTTTGGAATTGCTTTGAATACACCACTCTGAGCTGTTGAGGTATGACAAATTTGGGCTTTGTTTTAAACTGGCGTAGTCTGCTGTTACCAAGAATGCTTTTAATATTTCAACTGAAAGATATCCTTTAGGGTGACATACTGCAAACATGCTTTCTGTTTTGTTTTCAATTTTTCTTTGTTGTTGGAGTTGCAATGTAAATATGCACCATATTTTCCTCTGCATCTTCCTCATTATATTCATTTTAAAGTCTTCTCTATGAAGTATCTTCCTCCCAGCACCATAGCATATGGGAATATGTCAGTAGCCTGCCTCTATTCTGAGTTTGACAATGAAGATAGTCTTAGTAGTTTAACTATACAAGGGCAGAAGTTGTGAAGGTAGGCAACAACATACGAAACTCATTTGCAAACATCGAAGACGACTTCCTGAGCAGGCCACAGCAAAGCGTGAAATAAGCAAAGGATCTGCGGGGGGGCAGAGGGGAATAACTCCCACATATGATAAAAGCAAAGAAAAAATGCACATTTGTTGATACAAAGAGGAATTTCCTGCTTTTATTCCTTTCTTGCTTCAGCATGGCTCCGGTTCCTTCCATGCAGGTCTCTCCTTTTCCCCCTTTACTTAACATGAGAATTAAAGAAACTCAGGATTCCTTTAACAACCTATTGCTCCATTTCACTCAACAGCCACTGCTGTCCATTTCAGCAGGTTCAGTACCATGATACATGCTTCCAGGAAAGTCTTCCTTTCCTTATTTTTCATGAATTCACTTGTAATTCACCCAGTCAGCACCAACCTGTGCCATCCTATTTGAAATCCAAGGATGAGTTCATGATTACTATGTAAGCAGATTGGTGGCTACCAGAAGCAAAAAACAGAAGAGTGCTCCCTAAGAAAGGAAACCTACATTATGTTGTTACAGCATGTTTTCTAAATCATGCTTTTCAGACTGCAGCATTCTTCGATAGCTATTTTGTTACCATAGCAACTACAAGTACTTGCTGTGGACCGCTGTGCAAGGGACTGTACAAAACAGAAATGGTCCTCGCTGTAAATTCAAAAAAATTCTAAGAGGGGGATACAGATGCTTGGAAGAAAAAGTACAGATTATTGATCCACAAGATAGTATGTGATATCACTGGATCAGCATGCTCATAACCGGCAAATTTATTGTAGGTATCACAGTAAAGGAGAGGTTTGAGGAAGGGTGGAGCCTAAGAGCACAAAAGTGATTGTTTGAATGTGCTAGTTGGTGTCTGAACACGCATGTGGGGTTGTCAGAAGGCAGGATTTGCCACTTTTAGTAATGAACAGGATTGACGGAATTCAACACTTTCCTAAGATTGCTGGCTAATACTGAAAAATTTTGTGTTATTCCTGTTAAAATTTATCATCAGTTGTGGGTTTTTTCAATTTCATACTTTAACAATTTTACACAACTTTGTATCACTATGACCAAAAACAATATCAAATAATTATTCTACCATACACTTTATAAATTGTACATTAGACATTACATTGACTTTAGGTGTTGAAATTAGGTGTGTTATTTTTGTACTAGAGCACTTGTCATTGCTTTCCTGAATTTAAATTTGACTATTAAAAAATCTGTCGTTAAATTTTTAAACATGCTTAGATTATTAAATTTCAAAACAAAGCAAGAAGTTAAGTGCTAGGGAAAAAAAAACATTAACTCAATCTGTCAGAATCAGGATTGTCAAATGCATCACTCTAAGCAGCACTGTTTTTGCCATTTTCCTGTTTGCCTTTAATACCTTCTTTGAATAATGTTCAGCTGCATTTTTTGCTTTGTTTTTCCAAGAGACCCAAACTTGTCCTTTATCTTGAATTTATGGGCATAAATCAAACAAATCTCATTGTTCAGGCATGGTATAGGCAGAGAGGGGTTCTCAGCATCCTGCTACTAAATTCAGCAAATGACAACACATCACTTTTCTGATGCTGAAATACAATTCAGATACCTGTTTCTGCATTTTCTGTCCCAATTCTGCTACTATGTGGAGAGCAACCACACTTTCAGTTTTCTGAAGGTTGTATTAGAATAACCACATTAGCAATTTGTAAGACTCAATGCTATTTTTAGTATCTGAGTTCTTGAAGGTAAGTGAGATTTGCACTGGAGAACAGATCTGTTTTCAAACAAATTTCTTGAGATGTTCTTATGTCTGATCAAGCTTGCTGTTTAAATTTTTTTCTGAAGATTAGGGAAGCTAATCGCCCACTTTAGTGGGTAATTCATTTTTATTTATAATATCATTGGTTACACCCAGAATGTGCTTGAAGGTAAGTGAGATTTGCACTGGAGAATCTGTCTGTTTTCAAACAAATTTCTTGAGATGTTCTTATGTCTGATCAAGCTTGCTAAATTTTTTCCAGAATGTGGTGGGATTTTTTGTTGTTGTTGGGGGGGGCAAATATGCGTATTTCAAGAATTGAAAGCACAAATTTTTATCTAGATTTTGATTGTTGTCATATTTGAGCAACTGTTCAGCTGTGCCGGTGAGTCTTTCTGAGGAAAACTGGCCACATTTTCCCACAGTTGTCATGTATTTATCATACTGACTCCAGCTAGAAAAACCATCAAGTCAGAACCACTCTTCCAGGAGACGTGAACATCCTTTGTAGCAATGCCATTTGCAACATCAGAATAAGTCTGGTTTTGTTTTCAAATGTGAACATTAATATTTCAAAAGGAACAAGAAAGGCAAAATAGTCTTTTGTGGAAAATTAGCCCATTCATGAGTGCCGTGAAGAATACACAGACTGAGTTGCAAGGTAGATCAGATAGAATTTAGATCCTTCAACAGCTTCTTCCACATACCTTCCACCAAATCACTGTTGATAGATACAGTTTTCATGAACTGCCTTACATTTTTCCAAAGCACTATCTAGCAAAAAGGCATAAATAGAAGTTTATGATGAAGAATTACAGTCCAGGACAGTTTCTATATTCACTAATTTCATTTTCAAAGTGGCAATTACTGCTAAAAGTCTTTCCAATACTGGTCCTTTCAAATACTCATCCTCCCAATCAATGTATATAGAAAACAGACAGACAATTCTGTAAGCTGTTCATTCTTCCAGCATTTAAGGGGGGGTGGGGGTGGGGGTGGTGTTCCTAATCAGAAAAAGAACATATTTAAGAAATTGAATCAATAACTTGACACAGGAATAAGATAAAATGTAATTCTCTCAAACCAGAGGGTACACTGAATCATTTAAGAACTCTGCAGCAAAATTTGCTTCTTGGCAAACTGCTTAAGCATATTTCTATGACAGTGATTTGTCTTTTTTCTTTCCCCTGGCATTTCAAGATACAGATGGTAGATTTCTAGCATTTTTAAGTGTCTGGTTGTTGTGCTCCTTCATCATCACAATATACACACACTAAGAAGTATGAAATACTTGCTTGTACCATTTTCCTTTCATTTCTTAAATTGAAACAGTTTTTCACTGCAAGGTATTCTAATAATCTGTTCTCACACCTATTTTTTGATTGTCTTATCTTTTCTACACATTATTCTACCCACCCTGTTTGAAGACTACAGTGCAGCAAAACACCCAGGTTCCCTAAAACACGACTCTGAATAACAATCTACTAAAAAATAGAAGTACATATATTTATTTATATGCAATATTAGGCTGTAATTGACAGGCTGCTTTTTCATAGAAATTAATTTCATGATCTCATTTGAAATTGAGAACTACCCAAAGATTGATCAGTGATGGAACATGAAAGTTATGGAAGTAGTTTGCATATGGTGTGAGGAAAAAAAATTAAGTTAGATGGATTTAAAGAATTGAGCCATGTGAACAAAATCAGAATGAAAAACATTTAACAGCACATTGAGCAGACATAAACAAGGCAGGCCTGAAAGGGATATTGACACAATTAAGTAATTTAATTATAAGTTCCAGTTGTGTGAATGAATAGAAAAAGAGACATCTCAGTTATGAAAAATTATGCAATATTTGACTATTGCCTTGTCCTGCTTTCAGCTGGTACAGTGCTGTGTTTTGGATTTAGGATGAGAACAATGTTGATAACACACCGACGTTTTAGTTGTTGCTGAGCAGTGCTTACACTAGTCAAGGACATTTCAGCTTCCCATGCTCTACCGACTGAGAAGGCTGGAGGTGCACAAGAAGCTGGGAGGGGGCACAGCCAGGACAGCTGACCCAAAGCTGCTCGGGGACTGGCTGGGCATCGGTCGGCGGGTGGTGAGCAACTGCACTGTGCATCACTTGTTCTGTATACTCTTTTATCACTATTATTATTATTCCTTCCTTTTCTGTCCTATTAAATTGTCTTTATCTCAACCCACGAGTTTTACCTCTTTTCCAATTCTCTCCCCCATCCCACTGCAAGGGGGGAGTGAGCAAACAGCTGTGTGGTGTTTAACTGCCCGCCGGGTTAAACCACAACACACCTAGATGTGGGGATCACAAAGAAATGCTGATAAAGTGATTACTGCGTAAATGACAGACAAAGGTTAATGTTGTTCATAATTATTAAAAAGGAGGAAAGGAACAACATGATGAAAACACTAAGGGCTTTGTTTTACCCATCTTACATATGAACTAAAATCCAAACAACTGTAAGATCATGTCAGAATAGCTAAAGCTTTAGTTTGGATGGAGGGAAACAGGTGTGAAGATGAAAGAGTGAGAAGATGAATCTGCATGTTATCTGCACAGCAGCAATTCTTGAAGGACAGGTTCCCTGGCTAATGGAAAGAGCTTAGAAAGCACAAAATCAAGGAGGCCAGGCAGAACAAGATTTAAAGGAAGGACACCTACCACCTTCAGAAGGATAACACCACCATCCAAGCAAAATCTCACAACTGGAGTAGAGGCTTTGGCAAAGATATTTCAATTATGGTTAAGGCATAAAAGTGTACTGGAGAAGAACTAGGATGAAATAGATATGTTGTCCTCATCTTCTCTAAAAAGAAAGAATGAACGCTTATGGGTATCTTTCTGCATGAGAAACTAATCATTCTCACTGGCTCTGTCTCAGCTTCCCTAATCCCACAGCATTATATTGAAGTCTGAGAACCCAAGACAGATTGTTGTTCAATCATACAATTTTGGAGTGCATTTATAATGAACACCAAAGTCTGACTCCGAACTTGGCGTTGTTTTCAATGGGATCTGACTGCGTACAGATGTGACAAACTGTGCCCTAAGACTTTTACTGCAGGTTTTAATTTCTAATACCATTCATGTGCTCATTTGCAGGTCTAGACCTATAATGCTTTGTTAGCTTGAACAGCTGTGGTTTTATGGCTGGACTAGATTTGAATGAAAGTTTAAAGGCTTGTGTGTACTTATTGTATATGTCCAATTAATCTTCACTCTGCAAGAATGAGGTTTTCCCTTCTTTTTGCTACATCACAGTTCTTATGCTTGCTTTGGACTGCAAACCTGGCTCACACTTCAAGTTAACAAGGCTGAGGTACTGCCCTAATAATCCCTAACATGTTTAAACAGATGTTTATAGCTGCTGGCATACCTAAGCTCTTGTTTTAATTCATGAAGTTACTTGTTAAACCTGAAGTAAGACACAGGGTTTCTGGTGATAAAGTGTGATTTTTGCTATATATGATTGCTGGTATATGAATGCCAACACCTGAAGTGTCTCAAACTCTTCAAAATAAATGACTAGTACAGATATATGGGTTTTAAACCCCACAGCAAAACAGCAGAATAATTTTATCTTATACATGTTATAGTGTGTCTAGAAAAGAGATCAGGACTTCATTGTGCTGGGTACTATGTGCATTAGAAAAGGCATTTTCTTCTACATCAGAAGACTGAACAGAAGACAAAACTGACGTCTCCTCTCCCGTTTTATAGGCAAGTAACTGAGACATGGACAGGCTAAATAGTTTGCCCATGACCATGCAGCAGACCATAGCTGAGCAGGCTGAACACAGCTCTTCAGGGTGCTGGCAGGGCCTTAGCCTAGACCAGTCTGGTTTTATGATACTTTGGTACAGTCTTCCCATCACTTCTGATAGTGCAATTTAGGCCAGTAAACTTTAGGTTTTAGATTCATATCTTCGCTACTACATACTCATTATAGATGTTCGCTAGCATAGACTATGTGTTCAAAATGGACTACTACATGTTGATATGCAATACTGCCATTTACCATAATTGACATGGGACAGAAGACTGGCAGATCAGGACTCCTCCTGTAAACATAAGTTCACATTGGTATTTTTAAAATCTTATTTAAAATATTTTGTGTGTATATATAGATATCTCAAATTAGGACAAAGCATCAAAAAGGAATATATAACCTGACAAAGATTGTTGCAGTGTAACAAACTATTTTGTGATAAATTTTGAGGGAGGCATATTTAAAAATCTAGTTCTGGATTTATAAAATGCATATGAACCTGCTATTCAAAAAGGGCCGACAGAAGATTTTCGTAACTCCTCATTTAATTCATCAGATTGCTCTGCAGATGGCGATAAAATTTATTTTCTATTTAAAGAGTGTCTCGCCTCATCATAATCAAGGAAATACACTTTCCAACTTAACCAAAAACTTGGCAAGGAGAAAATGCTGCACTAGCACCAAGTAATCCCATACAAAAAGCCTGTCTCTCATCTTACTTGTTTTGCTGTGCCAGAAATATTTTTAAAAGACCATAAAGTAGACTTTTCATATTTTACTGTGAAATACTCACACTCACTTTTAAACACACATGCTCTCAAGACTCCAACAATTGGCTCAGCCTGGCCTGCAACACATGAAATAGATGTTTCCCTTCCCCACAAACAGGTCCGTGGGAAGTGAGAGCGTCGCTAGGCTGCCAGGAGGGGACAGAGGAGCATAGCTGGCTAATCGCCTGCTCAGGCCTTGCGGTGTGAAGGGGAAATGTCCTGAGAGGAAACCAAGGTCTTCCAGAGCACATTCTCAAAACTTTCAGATACAGCTGTTGAATCATTTTTCCACAAAGGAGAGAAAGGGAAGGGCTTTCCCAGAAGACTGGGAAATCGGAGCTCTCAGGTTAAGTGTAAGAGGATCCAAGGCAAAGGATGGGAAGATAAAAGGGCAGAAAGGCTGCATTTAGCTCCAAGATGAGCACAGAGCCACTAGGACAAAGCACCCTGTTTCCAAAAGCAAGTGACAGTGGACAGCCAATCTGAGACATTTCCCTGGAGCCCTGGGACAGGAGTAGGCTGCAGAAGGAGTGAAAGTCTGCATAAATGGCTTTATCAGAAAGGTAAGTTCTGTATCTTACTGCACTTCCACACCAATATTTGGACTGCCTTTTCCTGGAAGCTCCTGTGGGGAAGAAAATGGCAAACAAGGAATATGCAGATGACACTCAGGCTTTGAGAGTTTGCTTCTTATCTGTGTTATCAGCGCCAAGTGGTTTGGCAAAGGTGTACTTTTCTTTACTTGCACTTATATGCTATTTCTGTGACAGTGAATTCAGGACAATTATCATTCAAATATTTTAGCAAAGCTGCAACTCTAACTCAAGAATTGTCGTCACTTGGACCCAAAGGGAACTACCACCACTCTTATTTGTGCAGCTCTCACTTTCCAAAAGCAATTTCTATACAAACATTTTCACAGTAAAAATTAATGACAGCTCCACGTGCCTTCTCAACATTGAAGATTTGCTACCAACCAAGAAACAAAGTCTTGGAAGACTCTGAAGCATTTCTGGTGACTTTCCAAAAGAATACTTACCTGCATTAATTCATCTGCTCAGCAGTTGAGCTATATATTTTCCTAATCAGGTGGTTCTTGTTTTTAAATGGATAAAACCCCCTTCATTAAACAATAGAAAAGATCTCAGAAATAATTTAAGTCCTTCAAAGATACAGCTACAGATATGACAAGTATTTCCTCACCACCAAAAATGGTTTAAAAGTTTATTTACCATTATAATATATACAGCAGAAAATTTTTTAAAGTTTTCTAGCTCCAAACCTGCTGCTAGGAGTGAAAGCCTCGAGATAGAATCAAGGCAGATCTTTGGGGAGCTAATGGCATGAGCATATATTGAACCGCTGGGAGGTACAGCATGAATATGCATAGCTCAGTAAGGGCAAGTGACAAACAATGGCCTATTGTATACAACCAAAATAGAATCACAGAAGAGTTTGGGTTGGAAGGGACCTTTAAAGGTCATCTGGTCCAACCCCCCTGCCGCGGGCAGGGACATCTTCAACTAGATCAGGTTGCTCAGAGCCCCGTCCAACCTGACCTGGAATGTTTCCAGGGATG
>NW_008795702.1:801098-801320 GCF_000699145.1 Aptenodytes forsteri | reverse complement strand
GATATTAAACAGTACCGGTCCCAATACGGACCCCTGCGGGACGCCACTCATCACTGATCTCTGTCTGGACATTGAGCCATTGACCACTACGCTCTGGATGCAAACCAATTCCCAATTCCTCACCCACCGGACAGTCCACCCATCAAATCCGTACCTCTCCAGGGAAGGATGTTGTGGGGGACCGTGTCAAAGGCCTTACAGAGGTCCAGATAACGACATCTG